>NW_026040050.1:677413-1034826 GCF_023375975.1 Astyanax mexicanus | reverse complement strand
CGGTGTTCCCAATGCATGATGGTCTGCAATTAAATAAAACTTAATGGAAATGGAAAAATTCAGTTTTTATTTATTGGTATTTTCCATACTATCCCAAACGTTTCTGATTTGGGATTGTATATTAACAAATGAAATGAAACTGACCATGTAAAACTTAAAATATCTAATCAAATAAAAGTGTTAAATGTTAGAAACTGTGTGCTTTGTTTTTAACTGCATTTTCCATACTGTTCCAACTTTGATTAGATTTTAATTCTTAGGTGCTACTGTCAAGAGATTATTTTTATCACTTTTCTTCTGTAGAAACACTTCATTCCCATGCCCCATCAGCTGGTACATGTTGGTACATGCTGGAGTGCTTGAAGTCAATTAAAACAACTGCTTCCCAGTATCTGCTGTGACTTCAAACATATTTTCACATCTTAAATTGAAGTGACCCTGTCAGTGCAAAAAAATCAACAGAAAATGATATTAACATAAATCATTTAAATCAGGCGCTATAATTATTCTTCGATCCAGTGAATGACTGAATGGTCTATAGTCTGCTCTACATGGTAGAAATCTGAAAAGGAGAATGTAGCATGTAAAGCACTGCAAAAAGGGAATTTCTTCTGTGTTGATTTTTTCTGCATGAACACTGTGTACTGTTTGGAGAGAGCACTGTGCACTGAATAGGATTTACCCCTGCGAGAAAGAGATGGGGGAGGGGTAGATTAAGGTAGATTATATCTGGCTACGGTCTTATCAACAGAATCAGAGATGAGGATGTAATACTCTGTGCTGTGATGCACAACCTTAAAGAGCTCGCTATTATTTTATATTTCAAGGAATTTTATATAAACTATCTAGCAGAACCAGGCTGGCCACACTCTTAAACATAGCAGTGCTTTGAATAGTTCTCTGAGAGATGCCTTAGAAGAACCTCCTTTGGTTCCATGAACAACAATAGGGCTTTTACTGATAAAAGGTAACCTTAGCTATAGCCAATAACCATTTACAAACATGCAATACATTTATAACTACCCACTACATAATGAAACACATATGTACTATGTTCTCCATAATTCAAGCTAGTGGATTTTATTTGTTGATATTGGATGTAGTGTATGCGATGCAATTGTTTTTACAAAAATAAATATTGATTTTATTGAGCAATTGTTTCAGAGGTACAACTGCATGCATTTTTTATTTTACTTTAAATGTTAAAATGACGTATAGATTTATCAACAATTGAAACAATTGAATTAACAGCACCGCACACTACGAAATAACTAACGTCTCTTCTTATTGGACGACTGCACTTCTCTTTAAATATTAATAAACCTTATCTGTAAATGAATAAATATAAAAATCTGAGGTGTAGGTTCTAAAATAATGTAGGTGAAAAAAAAATTCCTGCACCACTAACAGCTTCACTATAAAACGAAAGAATGTGCTGGACTATATAAGTCAGCTCAGTGGTTTGAAGAGGTTTGCTGCGATTGATGTTGTGAAATGATTATAGTTGTTAGGATTCTCTTCCAGATTTTTCCTGAAATATCCTGCTACCCTTGATAGACTAACGAAAAACCTGCTCTGCATCAGATTCCTGCTAAACAGTAAACTACCAGTGCTTTCTGTCACAGGGATTTTCCTTCAGTTATCAGTTAGCTCTGATAAAAAGCCCTCAAATTCTCAATCTGATAGACTGATGATTCAGTGGGATAATTTATATGGAACAGGCCCAGTTTTAAATGTGATTGATACAAAGTAAAGAACATTATATCTTAAGAGACAATTTACAGAACATTACAGAAGCCCACGCATGATGATGCACTATTAAGTTCACCAAAAAACAGATCGGCCAATCCCTAACATGTAGTTAGGTTGCTTGTTTGTTATGAAAGCAAAAGAGGTTCTTCTGTAGCATCAGTCTGAGAAAAAATTAAAGCACTTTTTTTTAAAGAGTATAGAATTGTTTCTAAATGCCCTATATCTAGATATTATGTACAATAAAAAGCATATCTATAATGTGTTTTTCAAAGAAAATAGATTAGATTAGATACATTTTAGAAGCTGTGTTTCTTATTCATAGTTTTACAAACAAATTTGCTGGGTTTGCTGGGAATGGGTGTGTGTTTCAGCTAGCTGTGCATTATTGGAGTTTAGGCATCTAACAAATAACTGCCTGGAAGCCATGCTGTCCTGTCTCCAAAAATAACCTCATAACCTGTTTGGTGTAATATGCTGTCGAATGCTGCTGCCTTCAGGCTGTGGATGCATGTTCTGTTATCACAATCTCACACACTAACTAAGTATCTCCATCCGTGTCTAAAGCGGTTATACACAGCAAGAAGATTCTTTCTTCTTTCGAATTTCATCCCATGAATGTAAGTTTCACTGATGTCTATAATAATCTCCCTAACTCCAGAGTAAAACTTACTTGTGTATCAAAGGGATGTTCTCTTAGGCTCTTTCACACCTGCCTTGTTTAATCCAGACTTTCAGATTTTCAGTTTGGGTATAAACAGTGTTGGGAAGTAACGGATTACATGTAACGGCGTTACGTAATCAGATTACAAATTATGAGTAACTGTAATCCGTTACAGTTACTGCTTCAGTAAATGGTAATCAGATTACAGTTACTCTGCTAAAATAAAAGCATTACATTGCGGTACTTTATAGTTCTGTGACAGGTAGGGACCAGTTAGGAAGAGATCCAATCACTGCTACTTTAGCGAAGGTGGAGAGGCGGGATAAGCGGGGTACTCATCCAATCAGTACCCGCCTCTCCTGCAGTAGCGCTGCGCGCTCAGTTACAAACCCGGGAATTAACCTGTCGTTACGGAGCTCGACTGGAAGTTAACTCGACAGTGTTCAGCAGGGAGAGAGAGAGAGAGAGAGAGGGGAGAGGCGATATATTTCTCTTTTGACGTCGCAAAAAACAAGATAACGTGTAAACCGCGTGCAGCGACTCCATCTCCGGTAAAAACACCACTAATCTTTCAGCTTCTGCAGACCAGAGTCACACAGATCTCCATGCAGAGATCCGCGTTTTAATACTGATGTTATTTCATGAGCTGATGTGTTTAACTCAGCAGTGCACTAAAACACAGAACTGATACAGAACCCTAACTCATTAAGATCCGATCATCTGTTTAGTCTCACAGTGGGAAAGATATAGCTAGTGTTAAATCAGCAGCAGGTCAGAAAGTAACTCAATAATATAACCAAAATAAAACAATAAAATAAGTGAATCTATGAACCCAAAAGTCTGTGTAAAGTTCCTTACAGCACTTTCTCATAAGTTTCTCACTTTAACTCATGAAGTCTCTCTGTACATCCTGAGAGCATCTCTACAGCACAGTGTGTGAATGTGTGTTCATTTATAGACTGTAGCTCCAGTAGGTGTGCTGGGTTAGTGCTGGAGATAAAACTAGATCCTTTAAAAGTTTTTGCATCTACAGCTCTGTTCAAACTATAATTTAACTATTCAGATGTTTTATGACCTGATTTCTAGAGCAAAATTTTAAATGTAAAATATATATAGTCACACACCTATAATAATAACAATATACATTAAATCATATATAAATATATTTCATTTTCAAACATTAACCATATTACTCAAGTGGTTATTAAACGTTTCATTTCGTATAAGTGTATAGTTAATAATTCAAGGAAACTGATGAAAAATCATTTACATTTACACCCTTTACATTTTAGTCGACTAAATTTACTGTAATTTTAGTAGACTATATTCTTATGACATTAAGTTGACAAAAAACATTTCAGATGACTAAATTGTGACTAAAACTAAATACTATTTTCGTCACAAGACTATAACTAAAACTAAATCAAAATTTGTTGTCAAAATTAACACTGGTGGCAAACCTGCAAATAGATAACTTACAGTTGTTGTTACATTGTTTGGTTTTAAATGGTTTTATCATCAATTTATAGAAGTGTTTTATAAAATTGTTTGATGAAATGGTTTCATAAGTATTTTTATAGAGTGATTGAAAAGGCTGTTTTATTTGTTTATCTATTTGTTAACTGGAAATAAAAATAAAACAATAATATGCAATATGTGTTTGCTACATTCATTCAGGCTTAAAAAATTACAATATTTAAAGTAATCCAAAGTAATCAGATTACGTTACTCACTTGAAGTAATGTAACTGATTACGTTACAAATTACATTTTGAGTAATGTAATCAGTAATCTGTAAGGGATTACATTTTAAAAGTAACCTTCCCAACACTGGGTATAAACCAATGTACCGTAGCAGGTGTGAAAGGGGGCGCGTGAACCAAAGCACCAAGAAGCCCGAGCAGAAGAGGTGTTCTCAGTCTATATCTACTGAATCACGGTCCGGAATTCAGAGCTAGAATTCAGCACAACACCTGGCAATGGAACTCAAAGCCAAACTCAAAAGTAACATTCTACAAACCAATTAACATGAAGTATAGAGAGACTCCACCCACATAGCTGAAGACCAAACCGGACCAAAATATACACCATGTAACATGATCCTCGGTGTGGATTCTTTAATCACCCAAAGAAAAACGACAGAGGTGTTTCTCTATTATGTATCCAAAAAAACAATAATTACACATATCACATTTGTTTTGTCATTTAATGTTACAAAAACTTTACAAAACAAAACAAAAAATCTTAAAACAGGGCAGATCTACATGACTGAAAACAAGCAAGAAGGTGTTACAAATTTTAATACATATTTTTTTCTCCTTTCCCATCCTTGTTTGCCTGACCTGATGAAGATGACGAACCAGCTGGACCAGTGTAAGAGCTAAGCTTAATCTTACTGCACTTCTAGTATTCAAACACATTATAACTGTCAGACATAAGTATTAAAATAAATACGCATGAATAAATACGCATCCTATTTTCCCAGACAGGGGATTGAGATTAGCACAAAATTCTAAAGTGATATTTACTGTAAAACAAACTGTAATCCAGGACTAGGTTCATTGCTTTCGGAAAATCTCCCTTAGTTCCCTTTTTTTACACCAATTTATTGTTTTGTACTTTAAAAAAACTCCTTTTTTCCCTCCACTAGGAAAACAAATTCTACTAACAACCACAAAGACAAAAACGTGAGACAGCGGAACACCAACTGAGCAAATAAACTGAATAAAGGAAAGTGAGTATCGCTGCTAGAACGGCACAACGTCAACACTGTAACTTGTATATTGTTGTTGTCAGACAAAAAAAATTGCATCTCCATTTTTGCATTTAAAATTTCATTTCAGTTTCACATTTAAAATTGAATGATGAATTATCCAATAGATATGCACCAGAATATCTAAGTATTATTTAATATTTATTTTGGAGGTGAATGTTTTTTGACAGAGAGCAACGATATACTGCTGTGTGCAAATCGCTGGTCAAACTGATCAAACATTTTGTTGATTTCTTATGTAAAACTATTCAAACAGAAAACCTAAGTATGGCAAATACATACAAATATCAATGCTCAATGTAACACAGTGAACTGTGTCATATTAACATGTGTTCTATCAAATATTAAATGAAGCATATTTAAGCAAATCATCAGGGACTGTATGTTAAGAGGCGCACACATGTTTTTAGGACAGGATGTGCGCCTTATTTACACACAGAAAATCAACAAAACTGAATCTGACCAGGTGTGCACAAACTTTTGCTTAAGACTGTAATGTAGAATTCATTTATCTGCCTATGTATGCACATGCAGGTGTAGATAACATGAATAAACAGTCTGGTTCCCAAACTTTCATATGCACATGTCAATCAGGAAATATCTGACCTGACCCACATTACAGCTTTATATCCTCAGTATTAATGCTGGTCTTAGTAAAGCAGTGAACAGTGCAATGTTCTTCTTTATTAAACAAGTTGTGATCTAACACGTTCCTCATGCTTTCTAATCTGCAGAAGACTAACTGCACATCCAGACCGTATGAAGGTATCCAAGGGGAGAAGGACCTCCTGGCCATTTCTAATAAAGCATATCCTGCCTCACTCGGTGAACGAAACAACAGCAGCAAAACACTGGCAGAAAAGAACAATAAGGACTGTCTTAAGCATGCCTTATTCAGTCTTATGGTATGTGAGTATGTTTGGGCACAGGTGACTAAATTCATAAGGTGTACACATTGTTTTTACTTCGTGTGCTGTTAACTTTCTTTTGATCATGTGATCCTACTGAGGTGATCCCTTTTCCATACTTACATATTGTGTCGAATGCATGCAGAAACATAACCTAATAAGAGTTTGTATTTTTTTTTTCTATTGTCATTTATTTGTGTGGTGTTGCATCAGAAAGCATTACCCTACGTGCATTTCTTTTTTTAAGACGTTCAAATTGAATATAAAATCAAATACATTCACTGAGTTCTTTGTACAGTTTACCATCAATTCATGGAATTTATCATAGGTGTTCTATCTAAGGCTGGGCTGCAAGGGCCTACCTGTGATGGGCAAAGCAGTATTTAATCACAGATGTATTCAATAATTTAAATAATTTAAATTAAAAGATGGATAAATGTTATTTATTTTCTAGAGTTACCTAGATGTCTTGTACAGATTGCGCTGTAAGTGTTCAAATATTATAATAGCATATCTGTAAAAAGCAAAGAATATATCTTTTTTTTAAAGTCTCTATGTCCTCCAAACCATGTTTCTTTTTAGTCAGATATGATTCTTGTACAGCATGGCTATTATCCTATGCAATATGTATTCATATAGATTTATTGAGAATTGTAAGGTGTTGGGGGAGGGGCTGGGACAGGGGTTGGGGGTGTTTATTTTGATGAATTTCACAGACTAAGCTTTAATGTTGTGGGATCATCAGGATGCAGGAATAGACTAAATGCACTGCTGTAGTTGCATGACTACTCCTCCTAATGAAAATGGTGTATCAGTGTGTTGCAGTGCAACTGGACCAATATATAAAGGTGGCACTTGCTGGAGCTAAAGCCATTACAATAAAATGTGAGACCAACTGTTCTTTTTAAAATAAAGGCTCCAAAAATGAATCAAAGTCTTGTTTTGGACTGGTTGACTGTACACAAATGTTTAATGGCTATAAACACTATATGGCCAAATGTTTTAGGACACCTGCTTATTAAATGTTTTTTTTTTCAGAACTGGGATGGAAAAAGAGTTTGATTGCATTCAGCCACAATAGTGTTAAAGAGGTCAAGATGTTGTATGATCCTATAGGTGATGAAGTGATGGAGCTCCATCATTCCAGAGAACATCTACAGTTCCACTGCTCCACAGCTCAATGCTGGGATGTTTAGGACCCATCTAGCCCACACCTGGCATTCGGCATGGTGCCGATTAATTCATGTTTTTTTTGCACCAGAAAATCTTATTCTATAGGCAGTCCTTCCTGACAGGTATTAAATAAACTGTGTGTGCTTTTACACAACTGGACCAGCAATGGGTGCATCTTGGGTACCTGAATGCATTCAATAGAAGAGGTGTTTAACGGCTTAAATTTTTGCACCAGGAGTAAAGGCATAAACTTATCCAACCATTGATTTCTGAAACTTTATAGATATGAACTTGTTTTCTTTGCATTATTTGAGGTCTGAAAGCTCTGCATCTTTTTTGTTATTTCAGCCATTTCTCATTTTCTGCAAATAAATGCTCTAAATGAGAATATTTAATATTTTTATATAAAAATATTTTAATATTTTTATTTGGAATTTGGGAGAAATGTTGTCTATAAACCTTTAAATAGCAAAATCAGAGAAACAGATTCATAAACTGAAGTGATCTCAATTCTTTTTCTTTGTTTTATGTGAACATTTTGGGTTTGCTGATATTAAAACATACAGTGGTATAGAAAAGTTTGGGGACCACTGATTATTTTCATGATTTTCCTTTATAAATCATTGGTTGTTTGGATCAACAATTTCAGTTAAATAGATCATATAGCAGATGAACATATTAGAGACGTGAAATGAAGTTTATAGGATTTACAGAAAGTGTGCAGTAATTCTTTAAACTAAATTAGGCAGGTGCATAAATTTGGGCACCCTTGTTGTTTTATTAATTTGAATACATTTAACACTGATTATTGACACATAAAATATGTTTAAAGAGGCTCATTGACCCTTGACCTACATACACACAGGTAAATCCAATTATAAGAAAGAAAGGCAACTGCAATTTTTTCTCCTCTTTTTCTTATCTTCTCTAAAGAGCAGCAACATGGGAGCCTCAAAACACTTAAACTCTCAAATAACCTGAAAACAAAGACTGTTGAACATCACGGTTTATTAGAGGAAGGATACGAAAAGCTGAATAATCTCAGAGATTTCAGCTGCAGTTTCCACTGTGAGGAACAGAGTGAGGAAATGGAAGAACCACAGACACAGTTCTAGTTAAGAGCTGAAGTGACAGAACAACGCCACAAACAGAGTCGCTTGAGGTAAAGCTAAAGCACATTTAAACAAGTCAGCTTCATTTTGGAATAAGGATCTATGGACTAATTCATCTAAAATTGAGGTTATTTATGCATGGAGAAAAAGAACACAGCATTCCAACACAAACACTGTACTGATCCCCACGGAAAAAACTGATGAAATGTTTTTCACTTACATCACTGTGTTCGTCTGCTATATGATTTTGACTGAAATTGCTGATCCAAACAACCAATGATTTATAAAAGAAAATCATAAAAACTTTCCTGGATGCCCAAACTTTTTATAAAACTATATAATATGATACAATACTTACAAAACAAAACTCAAGATGCCTCACAATATGTGGGTTTTCACCTGTCTGCAATAAAGAGAAGCAGAGTAACATGCAATAAAGGTTGTAAAGGGTAAACAAACTGAAACTGAAATCTTTTTATTTATATATTTGTATGTAATTATTGTGAGTAATCATGATCTGTTTGATCTAGTTGTTGTTATTGTTTTCTATCACTGGTCTTTTTATGACACATACTGCTAGTTAATATTCTAAAAGGACCCACAACACCCATCAGAAATGAAAACGATTTACCTCACTCCTGAAGCAGTGCTTTCAGCTTGTTCTCCACTTCCTCTACAAAAGCTGGGAAGCCAGAGTCAAGAAAACAAAGGCGCAATAGGTCCTCCACGTCACCAGGGGGCAGAGTGAATTGATGATATGCCAAGGGCAGAGACAGCCCACGCTCACCCATGAAATACTAAGACAAAAGAAATGTTCCAATAATTAAATTCATTAAATATAAAGATAGCCTTTGCTTTGTGGCAATAAGCTCCAGGAACAACCCCCCCCACCCCACCCATACACACAAAGTGACATTCTGCTCCTATACTGTCATGACATCACAAAACTACATCTACTAACAAAACCTTTAGTGCTATATGATTTAAGAATGAAAACTTCATAAAATATACAGTTAATCATTAAAGGCTGCTCTGGATCAGTCAAGTCTATAGAAATACCTGAGCAAGATGTTTGATGGACAGAGATTCCTGGGAAACGTCAGGGACAGCCTGCAGCGTCTCTGCTGGAGTCTTGAGAGAACACAAACATAGATCCATTCATTACAGTCTTGGGTTTCACACTGAGGGGCTTCCCAGCCAATCAATAACGTCATTATTAATTGAACAGTCTCATCTTTTCCAGTCCCTTTCATCCTCTGCTCTGTCTGTTTCCTGACACATTTCAGAGAAGTATTTTGGTTGTGGGGCTCAAAATTTATTTATTATTTGCAAGATCATTTTATTTTTGCATTTTATTTATAATGGAATGTGGTTTTGGAAATTCTGGAAGTGTTTGTGCTTAGCACATTGTTCCAGGAGCTCCATCTAGTGGAAGAAAAGTTATATCTCTTATGGTAAAGTGCATGAGAAAACAGATATTTTTTAGGGAAAAACTGACCTCATGTGGCTTAGGCTGTTTTGATCATTACACACACTGCTTTTATTACAAAGGTTTGCTTCATAATATTTATTAAAGATTTAATTTATCATTCTGTATATATTATTCAGTCATAAACACTGAGTAATTGTTGCTACGATTAAGAGGCTCCAGCTGATAATATTCATGAGGACTTTTTAGTGGTTATTAGAGCAAGGTCAGTGCACTACAGTATACTGGTAACAATCAGTTACCAATATAGCTACAGTGGCTGCAGTTCTTTAAGTGTGACAGACTGATCATCAGTTCAGCTTGGTGTGGAAGCTTCTCTAGTAAATCATTAGACTGATTAAGACTACATCCACATGTACTGATTGTAAATCACATTTGTAATAAAACAGTAATAGTAGAAGTATGTAATGTAGTATAGTTTACAGTATCTGTAGGTTTAGCCATGAACATGCAGAAACAGGAATTTAAAAGTCTTCACCTTTACCACTGAGCAAATATGTATTTTTCTCTGGACGTGAGGACAAAACAGACAAAAACCTCTTTAAATATATACGAATATGTGTTGATGTGGCCTAAATCAGAACTCCAGGTCCAGGGTGCATTTGTATAGCAAAGATGAATGCTTTCTATCCTTAATCACACCTGCTGGATTCAGTTCAGTGTTTAAAAACAAACATCTGGCTCCAAGCATCTAATAAGCCAAGTGAGGCTAAAGGTGGCAGAAATACTCATGAAGAAGAAAACACAGAAAAATTCTCCTCCTGTTCCAGCCAGGACACACCTCTGTAGGTGGCAGTATTTCCCCTCTATTAACACTGAATCTGAAGCCCTGAGAGCGGAGATGTGTTTATTAAAGCAGATTTAGATCTGATGAACTCGTACGTTTGGCTAGACTAGTACTACACTACTTAAGAACATGAACAGGTCAGGAACTATATACAGTGCAGTTTCTGTAACATCAAGAACGAATCAGAAGTGATCTAATGTATCCAGTTGAGGATTACAATTACAACAAGTGAGTGAATGGCACGCAAGGTTGAAGCTTTCAATCCTTTTTTTCTTTTTTATTAAGTTTAATATTTTATATAATACAAAAGTATTGGGTGAATGAGATACTACTGGAAAACACTTAATCTTGATCTACTTCCTGGTAAAACTTGCATTGATCTACCTTCCTTGAAGATTGGTCATCATTACAGACAGCTCACATTTTGCGCAGGACACATTAAAATGATTAGGTTTAGAATATTTTACATTTAATAAAATCCATTTGGTGGCAGATAAATGAATAAAATAATTCTAATACACTCGTCCAAATTGCTTTGCAAAGGCTTCCAGGCATATACGAAGCTAAAATGTTGTACTAGTTAGAGAGAATTTTTAGATTTGTTCAGAATAATTATCAGAGCTGAAGATTAGTCTTAAACGACTAATTAACATCCTAACATCTGACTAAGGCATGCAAATGCACACATAGCCTGACTAGTCTTGTGGAGAATATTGCCTATACGTAGATATAGGACTCACTGAATCAGATAAATATGAAGCTGTTGACAGCATGTAACTGTTTTGATTACAATTATTATTTGTAACAAATAATATTAATATTATGTACTGCTCATATTATTATTATTTATTATTTATTGCTCATAATTTGTCAAACCATTATCATTTGTAAAATGGAAGGATATCTGCTGGTAGGAATCATTTTGAATAAAGCGCCTGATTGGCCAGCAGATTTCACTGTGGTGGATGATAATTCGTCTCACCAGATCTAATCTGTTTCTAAATCAATTGGTTTATTTTGCCATTACTACTGTTATCTCTATAGCAGTTGGGCAATATTGTTAAAAAATAATCTTGATATTTTTTTATTCATAAGCAATTCTCAATTGCTATTAGAGTTCTTTGGTTTCTGACAGAAGAAACTACTACTGAGATTCACTCCACAGATACTATATGTAAAGATGTACAATCTCCATTATCCCATTTTGACAATCGCATTAAACCAGTCACTTAATTATTCAAACGAATTCTAGTAACCTCCCAGTCCTACTGTACAATGTACACTAAATTGTTTAGCATTTTAATAACATTTAATACCTAGTAAATTACACTGGCTTTATATGGCAAATATTTAATAAAATGTGATTTTATTAATACAATGTGACAAATGCAGTCCCAAATGCTGTACACTCATTCTGTTAGCTTGTTTCTGTCACTTATAATCCAGAATCCTTGTGCACTGCTAATATTAACTGAGAACTATACAACAAACTAGCTCAGGCATTCTATATCTATCCCTCTCAATACATACGTTGTAGGACAGCTGCAGTGTACTGTACCTGCTGTTGCTGCTGGGTTTCAGTTGTGTGGTTTGCAGCAGGAGGAGCTGGGGGCACCGGGGTGTATTCCTGAAGTCGCTCTACCGCTTTACTGCAAAAATCCACTGCTTCAGATCTGCTACTGCCTTCAAACTGCAGCCTTATCATTCGACTCTCCCCCTACATAAACACGAGAATACACAAACACACACAAAATGTATCAGTATTAATAACATGTAACTGGCAGTAATTGACAAGTAATTTGCAGTGAACCAAAAGCAAATCACAGTAACTAACTGGCAAAAACTTGACAGTAAGTTACTGTAAAAAAAAAAATACTGTTAAAAAAAAACTGGCAGCAGCTGAATAGCAAATTAGTCTGTAAAATGTTTCATGCATACTGCAATTTTATGTATAGATGTACTGATTAGACTTTACAAAAAATAATTACAGTAGTGGGATTATTACTGTGATTTTCTACAGTAGTGGGATTATTACTGTGATTTTCTACAGTAGTGGGATTATTACTGTGATTTTCTACAGTAGTAGGATTATTACTGTGATTTTCTACAGTAGTGGGATTATTACTGTGATTTTCTACAGTAGTGGGATTATTACTGTGATTTTCTACAGTAGTGGGATTATTACTGTGATTTTTTACAGTGGTGGGATTATTACTGTGATTTTCTACAGTAGTAGGATTATTACTGTGATTTTCTACAGTAGTAGGATTATTACTGTGATTTTCTACAGTAGTGGCATTATTACTGTGATTTTCTACAGTAGTGGGATTATAACTGTGATTTTCTACAGTAGTAGGATTATTAATGTGATTTTCTACAGTAGTAGGGTTATTACTGTGATTTTCTACGGTAGTGGGATTACTGTGATTTTCTACAGTAGTGGGATTATTACTGTGATTTTCTACAGTAGTAGGTTTATTACTGTGATTTTCTACGGTAGTGGGATTATTACTGTGATTTTCTACAGTAGTAGGATTATTACTTTGATTTTCTACAGTAGTGGGATTGTTACTGTGATTTTCTACAGTAGAGGGATTGTTACTGTGATTTTCTACAGTAGTGGGATTATTACTGTGATTTTCTACAGTAGTGGGATTGTTACTGTGATTTTCTACAGTAGTGGGATTGTTACTGTGATTTTCTACAGTAGTGGGATTATTACTGTGATTTTCTACAGTAGTAGGATTATTGCTGTGATTTTCTACAGTAGTAGGATTATTACTGTGATTTTCTACATTTGTGGGATTATTACTGTGATTTTCTATAGTAGTGGGATTATTACTGTGATTTTCTACAGTAGTAGGATTATTACTGTGATTTTCTACAGTAGTGGGATTATTGCTGTGATTTTCTACAGTAGTAGGATTATTACTGTGATTTTCTACAGTAGTGGGATTATTACTGTGATTTTTTTTACAGTAGTAGTATTATTACTGTGATTTTCTACAGTAGTGGGATTATTACTGTGATTTTTTTACAGTAGTAGGATTATTACTGTGAATTTCTACAGTAGTAGGATTATTACTGTGATTTTCTACAGTAGTGGGATTATTACTGTGATTTTCTACAGTAGTGGGATTTTTACTGTGATTTTTACAGTAGTGGGATTATTACTTTGATTTTTAACGGTAGTGGGATTATTACTGTGATTGTCTACAGTAGTAGGATTATTACTGTCATTTTTTACAGTAGTAGGATTATTACTTTGATTTTCTACATTTGTGGGATTATTACTGTGATTTCTTACAGTAGTAGGATTATTACTGTGATTTTCCACAGTAGTGGGATTATTACTGTGATTTTCTACGGTGGTGGGATTATTACTGTGATTTTCTACAGTAGTAGGATTATTACTTTGATTTTCTACAGTAGTAGGATTATTACTGTGATTTCTTACAGTAGTAGGATTATTACTGTGATTTTCCACAGTAGTGGGATTATTACTGTGATTTTCTACGGTGGTGGGATTATTACTGTGATTTTCTACAGTAGCAGGATTATTACTGTGATTTTCTACAGTAGTGGGATTATTACTGTGATATTTCTACAGTAGTGGGATTATTACTGTGATTTTTTACAGTAGTGGGATTATTACTGTGATTTTTTACAGTAGTGGGATTATTACTGTAGTTTTGGCCGCATTCAGAGTATAATACTGTAAAAGTATTTACAGTAGTTAATTGTGCAGAACACAGTACACTACTGTGGATTTCACAGCATTTTTACAGTGTGTACCACAGGATTAATATTTGTGTTTATGTGTGATCTGATCATATATTTTTAAACTATCACTGTCTTAGTCAGTTTATTAGTATTCATGAGGTACACAGACATTTTGAAGAGAAGAAAATTATCTTAATTAACAAGCTAGAAACTTGCTAAACCATGCATGTCTTTAAACTGAAAACCGAAGGTCAGAAACTATTCATAGACATTTGCATATTGCAATTCTTCACAGCTACAGAAGACAACAAAAAAACAGCAGCACAACATAATACCACATTCATTTATATAAGTGATAAACAAGCTCAAGCCAATATGTATCTTACCTTCATGGTAATGTGGAGGAGCAGACTGTCTGATTTCTGGTGGATCTTCAGAAAGCTCTCAGCACTGGAAAGAGAAAACCCTTCCTATATGTGAATATAAAGCAAAACTAGTTAAGAGTACATAATAAAATATGAACACACATTTTTAAGGTTTTCTATAAACTTTAAATTTTATTTTTGGAAAGAATCTGAACTAAATATGGTGTATAAAATAATGTGCAGACCTCAGGAATCGCAGTGAGCCCAGGATGAAATTACACTATTATTCCAACAGGGGGATCTCTATCCATAGGAACCTCAGCGCCTAAGCTTGCCAGACCTGGAGGCTCAGGGACAGGCTGTAATCTCTCCCTCAGCACATGAATGATGCCAAGAATCGGCTTTCCAAAAACATGAACGGCCTACTGCCAGACAGCACAACTATCAGAACAGGGCTGTGCAAAAAAGGCTCAGCTAAAGTTTTACATCATGCCCCCAATGGCATTACAAAAAGCTCTCTTTATTTATTTGTACTTTTTATGGCAATTTTCGTATAATCTGTTTTCCTTTCAATATCTTTGCCCTATTTTCACATAATAAATGAATGTTACCCTTTTTGTGGACTATTTGTATGGAGACAAATGTACATAATAGCTATCGCATCATTCTAACATTTAAGATAATATTCAAGTCAGATTATACATTTCAGTCTCTGTTGAGATTCTAGGAGAGGATTATAGGTATTTAGAGTGCACTGTAAAAAATGTGCTGTGAAATTTACAGTAACTAACTGGCAGTAATTGACAAGTAACTTACTGTGAAATAAAAACTAAACAGTAAGTTACTGTAAAAACTAAAATCACTGTTAAAAAAAACTGGCAGCAGCTGAATAGCAAATTAGTCTGTAAAAAAATCATGCATACTGTAATTTTGTGTATAGTTGTATTGAACAGACTTCACAAAAAATAATTATGTGTATTGTGTGTTTATTTACATAAGTGTTTTCACAACAGAATGATATGTATTACTGCTTTATTTTGCAGTCAGTATTAAATCACTGTTAAACATAAGCATTTGTTTAATGTCGTGTACTGCATGACATTATTTATTGTTTAACAAAATCTGCAGATACACAACACACAATAATCATTAGTTTTTTTTTCTTCAGTAAGTGAAGAACAACAGGTCTATCTAATTGTTTTGCCAGTCAAACTCTGATATCCCTATGAAAGAAATGACGCGTGGATTCATATCTGATGTTTTCTGCTTTACAGTTCTTCCAGTTTTCAGGCTTTTCTTGAACTTTTCTCTGCACTTGCTGGAGTCAGGATTCATTCTGACAAGAAACCAAACAGAAATGAAAATTAAAGTTAATATACAGAATCACCAAACTGGTTTGTTAAGCACATGTGGCTCTCAGGCCAAGTCAAAGATTTTATAGAAAAATAAAACTCTTAATTGAAAAATATAGGACAAACAGTTAAACAGGCCAGGCTGGCAAAAATTAAATCTATTTAAAATTTAGCTTAGTTTAGATTTTTTTTTTGCAACTTGCTTTTTCATCCAGCAGTCTTATTCTGATTTCAATACTTTGACTACTGTGAAATAAAAAATATAATTAGATTTAGATTTTAGTTAGTGAAAAAACAGCATTGTGCTTCGTGATACTTACATGGAATGGTGGATTCAGTGCTGCTCCACTTTTCAAACTTCTTCTTCTTCTTTAGGTTATAGGTGGGTTAAATCCAAAATGAATCCAAAAGACTACTGCCCTCTTTTGATTCTCCATTAGTGGATTATTACAGTGTATTACTGTGATTTTCTACAGTAGTGGAATTCAAATGTACTTCAAACGGCTTCAAATGGTCAAATGTACAGTCCAAATATTTCAAAACATCTTCCTCAGCCTCCCAACTCCAGAAAGACGTTCTAGCACTATGAAATGAAATAGCACATAACCACGTGTGCTTCACTCTGCATGAATATAAGAGCTTACCAGCAGCTCCTCTGCCTGAGAGACGAGCAGATGACCAGACTCCAGTACAGTCAGCTTCAGCATACCTGTGGTTTTACTGGACTCGAACACCTTTAAGGAAAGAAACGCTCATGAACTCTAAAATGTTACAAATCGACAGCTAATTCTGTCTTAATCCTGTCAAAACTTTCAGAAGAAATTAAGAAAGTGTCCTTAGTTGTTAAAGCTGTTAAAGTGTCAAAAGGTATCATTAAATCAAACATTAAATGTATGTTATTCTGTAACAAGGCTGTTCTCATGTTCTTATGTACATGATGTATTTTATTGCCAAATATTAAATAATGGAACATGATTGGAATGCTTTCCTGCAAATGATGTTGTAACAGCACTGTTGATAAAACAAACTCCAGCAACACTGTAAAAACATTTGTGACACAGTTGCATGTTTGCTGAGATTTACCATCAGTCTGTTTAATTAATGGTATAAGATGTTAAAAATTATTATGTGGTCAATTTTTTTTTATATGTAATCTTTCCCAAATATCTGGATGACAAATAAAACAACTTTGACAATTTTTTTTTTTTTTTTGCAAATCCTTTTAAGTAAAAGTGAAAATTCACAAGTTGAAAGGTCATAACTGTTAGCATTCCTCCCTAAACTTTGAACATCATATTTAAAATGTTTATATTGATGATAATAAACAAAAGTATTGAATTCTCAATGAGCCAAAATCACTTTGAAGCCCAAGCTTGTTCATATAGTGCTGTTTTTTTGTTTTCTTAATGAAGACAGATGACGGCAGATATATAAAGAGACATGCAGATATATAGCTAGACAGACAAAGAGAAAGACAAAATATATTACTGACTTATTTAAACTGACTCTCTAGGTCTTCCTTTAAGTTAATCTAGAAATTATTGATTATCTTTAGAGTCGCCTGGTTTAATAAGGGTAGTAAAAGACTTAGCTGGACAGTTAGACACTCTGTCTTTGACAGGTGATGGATAATGGTTAGGTTCTGTTTGTGTTTAGTGTCATGCTGAAGGTGTCCTGTGGTCAGGCTGTAGCTTCTCTTTTACCTTACATAGTTTGCTTTCTTTCATAATGGTGCACTAATGTAGACTATTTCTTTGTCTTCTAATTTAGTTAGCTGGCTAACATTACATATTAGCGATGTTTTGGGTTTGCAAGGAGAGCACTCTTTTATAGCTAAAATGTGTAGTATATTAGTAAACTCTACGTGAAATGGGAGGAACATGTAATAGAAGTAAAACCTGTTGTGCTAAACAAAACTTTCTCTTACATTAAGTTTACTACACAGCATTACAGCCAGTTGTAGGCAGGTAGTATTTATCAATGCTATTACCAGAGCTGGTCTGGGAACCCCGTTTCCTCATTTTACACCATTTTTTTCCAGTTTAAGAGCTTTAAGATCTCCAAAGATTATAAATACGTTTGTTTCTTCTACTTCCCCTGCACTGCTCTCAGTATCTATAACGTTACCTTAAACATAGTGGCTCTTTAGTGAAGGTAACTTACACATAGGTAACAAGCGAGACTGTAATCAACCTAAAACTATGGTTATGTAGGTTTAAAATGTGTTATATGTGCCTTATAATATCTATGTTAATAGTTAATATAACTTGCTTATGTCTAAAACCCCAGATACAGCTTCCCTCTCTGTTAGCTGGTTAGCTAATTAAGTTGAGTTGCTCACGAGTTAGCTTAAGCTAGATTTAAACTAATTAACGTTAGCTAACTAACTTACATTAGCTAGACAACATGTTTTGGCAGTTATATAAAAAAACAGGACATCTAAAATGTAAGTATCATCCTGCATCATGTACACATGAGGGTTACCCAGCAGCAACCTGTTCTAGCTGCTTTAGTTTAGCTAATATTTAGTTATTTAACTTATTTATTCACCTTCCAGGAGGAGTTCTCTCCCCGCTCTTTAGCTTGGGGCAGAAACCGGCCGTAGCGTTTTAACCCCCACACACATTTCACTGCTTCTGTTTCTCCAGACATTTCTGTACCGTATCTCTCGTTTCAGGTATTTATCAACAGAAAATGAATTTTGAACTTGCAATGCTCAACCTATCGCTGCTAAACCAAAAACCCGCGATGGAAAATCCAGATCCACTATTTTTTCCCAGCTGCGCAGGCGGCTCGGTGATTAGCTGAGCTGCAGTAGAGCCGCCCGGGCAGCTGGAACAAAACCCTGAGGTGGATTTTTACAGCCTGGACCGGGAGTAGTTTAATGGTCAGCAACTTTCAATGGAAGTCAGTGTAAAAAGATTGAATTTCAAATCGTTTAAAGAGCATTACCATCCATTCCAGAATTTTACTCAATTTTTAATAGCTTTTGAACTGTGTGTGCAAAATGATTAATACTTATTTATTTTAAATGCTGACATCCAAAGCAAGCAGCTACAACCTCTTTCTCCTCTCAAACATTTGCCTTTTAAAAAACACGGAACACATTGTTGTCTATGGGCTGCCGCGACCTGCACAAGAGCTAAGGGACCGTCTACAAACTGCGCGACACAACAAAAAGGCGAATGAAGATGGGCGGGGCAAATGCTGTACGGTTCATTATATGAAAGTGTAGAGTAGTTAGTGTTTTTAACTGATTGCAAAAGACAAGAGTTCAGGAGTTTCTGACAATATTATTTTTATAAAACTTATTCTGGTAAAAACAACATAAAAATATAAAGGTTACTCTCAATTTTGTTAGTTGTATTTATAACTATTTTTAGTTGAATATATTTTACACATCTTTAAAGCTTTACAGTAAGAAGCAAACAGTAATACGGATTGTATTTTCTGCAATACAATGTAATATAATGGTAATGGTTTACATAAAGGGGGTTTGGCTCATTTGCAACAACGCTAAGAGCTTTTCAAAGTAAACAAGGCATTGGAAGTAATTAATATTGTTATAACAAAGATTCAGCAAGAAACAGATAAATAAAAAATATATAATGAGAAAAAAAAACATTAAACTAAAATCAGTTAAAAATACAACTTAAATAATTAGACAGTAACATTTATAATTGATTATTCAACTGAGTCCAACTGTGGTGCCACCTGCTGAAAGAAATGTGTAGATGTATTAGTTTCAAAAGGAGCCACAATATAATGTAAACCTTTTAATACTATCATCCAGAGACTGTAAAAAAGACAGGCTATGCTATCATCTGACAAATCTTAAATGTTTTAATAACGGTTCTGTATACTCAACTAAAATTAAAGAAACCTATGGTTACTACCCACCAATGACAGTATTACTATCAACAGTAAAACAGAAGCAGAAACCCTGAAAGCCCACTGTTAAACTGCAGGTCAAATGACAGTCAGACTTGCAAAATGGACTACAAGTGATTATTTGATAAAATATATACTCAATTTAAACACACTTTCTTACAAAATCAGCATACTTACTTACTGTAAGGTTTAAGATATATTAAATATATTCAACTAAAACAGTTACATATAGAACAAAAAATTGAAAGTAAGCTTTATATTTTTATATTGTTTTTGACAAAACTATTATTATAAAAAAATATTGTCAGGAATTTCTGAACTCCCTTAGCTCTTGTGCAGGTCGCGGCAGCCCATAGACAACAATGTGTTCCGTGGTTTTTAAAAGGCAAATGTTTGAGAGGAGAAAGAGGTAGCTGCTTGCTTTGGATGTCAGCATTTAAAACAAGTATTAATCATTTTGCACACACAGTTCAAAAGCTATTGAAGAAAGAAATCCGAATGTGCGAATATGACACCAAATTTACCGGAGTCCTGATCAATTCACATTATGATATATATGTATATGGGCCATTCCACCGATTGGGTGCCATTTCTCTCTCCAGTAAATTACATGCACATAGTGTCTTGTACATTGATCTAATTGCAAAAGTAAGATATGTAATTAAACTATTAATAGAAACTACTTACAACACTGAAAAATAGCATTTGTTACCTGTCCCCCACTCTCTAACTATAAACTTTACCATGAAATATAATTATTAAAATCCTTCAGAGATATATTTCTTGTTTGTGTTGTTGTTTGACTCCAAATCCCATCTATGCATTAAAAATATTTGTAAAATAAATAAATCTATTATATTTAAGTTAAAATACACATTTTAGTTGTGTTCCTGGGTTTCACTCAGTTCTGTTACTGTAACACATTACAGCATCTGAAACATCTGGAACATTCTACAACAAGTCACATCTACAACAGGAAGTGACGTCAGCTGGTTCTTCTGAAGATCATGGGAAGACCGTAATGAAGTTTCCTCAATAGGTTTTTCTGTATACTTGATCTTATTGTAACTGTGATTGAGAAGGTCAATCTCAACACTCAGTCCTGTTACCTAAATTAATTCTTAGATCTTATTTGTTTATTTTTTAAATACAAATGTTGGGAAAATCACTAGAATGTGCTCATGCTATTAGCATAGCCGCCATTTAGCTATTTTTTATTTTTTTGCTAATTGTATGCAAAAAATTCCTATTCGAATTTCTGTTAATGCTCATTCCTGTTACTTTAACTCCTGTTACTCAAAACATAAAAAGTAACAGGAATAAGTGCCAGTAACAGAAGGAAATTTTTTGTCCTAAATATCAATTACTTGAACATGCAGTCAACCATTTCTTTAAAATAAAGACTTTCTTGAGAGAAAATCAAAGGAATTAGTGAACTTGCTTTTAAACATGCTTTTTACTTTCACATGAGTTTTGTAAACATCTTTAGATAAGAAAAAATAAATAATGCTGCCTGAGTCAGTACATGTTTTCAATAGTTAAATATATGTGTTATTAGATTCAGAGTTTTCCTTCAAATTATGCCAGAACAATAAAAACAACAATAACAATAATAGCATTAATAATAATAGCATTATTCATAAAAATAATTAAAAATAATTATGATAATAACATTAATGGCATTGATAATGTTTGTTTGTGGCTCTGGGTCTTTCTCCTGGTTGGAGCATCTTGTAATTTTATGCAGCTTTGATTTCAAGGTTAAAAAGCGAATAGTCTTGATCACAATGTACTGCAGTAAAACGGTTTGTTATAGGAACATATTAGGAAGGTTTGGGTTATCTAACGTTAAAATTAATTGTTATCAAATTGCACTCTGAAACCTAAAGTCACATGAGTCTAAAATATGTTGGCTTTCTAGTGTAGACCATTATTGTTTTTATGTTATATATGAATATAAACCAGACATTACACTCATAATTTCATTTTAAAGTTTTCTGACAACAGCAATCAGTACTGCGTAATATAAGGTAACATGTTTAGCTGGTAAATTTAGCTTTAAATTGATTTTTCTAATAATAAACAGAGGTCCAGACAGTGTTGCAATTTGTTTATTTGTTTGTAGTTTGTTTGTTTGTTTGTTGTTGTAAGTTACTGTACGCACTGAGGAATCAGCCGCTCCTACACCTTTGATTTCACAATGTCAAATTGACTGCCGAGCCATTGAAATTGAGTAAAAAAAACTAGGAGATGTGTGTTTAAATTGCATTAATTGCAGTTTTTGATGTGTGATGTTTTGATGTCTGATGTCGGATCTTCGTTGAAAATGTAAGAATGTTCAGTGAGGACAGGCAAATATTATATGAACAGACACTTAGTTCTGTTTATTGATGACTACTGTGCAAGTAAGCAGAGGGGCTGCAACACAAAGTTGGGATTTTTTTATCACTTTGTAATGTTGCCATTTCATCTCACAAAACTTAAACAACGTTTTTGCTCAAAGCAAAGAGCTGAAGTGATTCCCATGTAATTTTGTGCTTTTTTTTAATGCAAACACATTTTAAGGTGAGCAACAGTGTCTTTTTCTAAACTCTCCAAAAATTAAATGGTTTAGCTGGTGTATCAGTGAGACCAGGGTGGTTGACTGCTTTATTGTTTGTGTTGACTGTGGGCTCTTTTCATGTGTTTAGATGATAAAATATGAAATATCTTAAAGCCCTACAGTGGTCTGTCACCTCACTAGGCTGAGATACTTTACATTAATAACTTTATTATAATATTATAGGACCACTATTACAATTAACCTGCGATGAATTGTCTGGCAGGATTGGCTCCGGCTCCCCCACGACCCTAAATGGATTTAGCAGTTATTGTTGAGTAAATATTACAATTCATTAATTGTTCTGTATCACTCTTAAATAATGTTGTATGAACCCCCTATATTGTCTTACTTTTTTTTGTTTGTTTGTTTCTTTAATTACTGTGTTCTCTATCTATCTCTTTTACATGTATGAAGATGTCCTGTTCCTGATGTTCCCAGCCTGGCTCTCCACTGCCCGCTGTGTTGCATCCCTGCTCTACAACCCTGCACTGATCAAATACACTGCATATTTACCCATCACCTTTACACACTTATAACTCAGAACCTGTTTATATATTAGCTATAGCTCTTTATTATCAATTATGTGCTCATCATCCTTTCACATTCATTACTCAGAACCTGTTTCTACATTAGTTATAGCTCCACAGTATCTCTATACTGTTGTTTTGTTCTGTTATTTGTTTGGTGTTTGTTGTTTGTTTGTACTGAGCTGGTCGACCCGAGTAGGATGGGTTCCTCTGACTGAGTCTTGATTCCTCCTAATGTTTCTTCCTATTAATGTAGGGAAGTTTTTCTTGCCACTGTTGTCTCCACAATCTCTGTGGTGCTGCTCATAAGAGGCATGGACCTGTTTTTCTCTGTAAAACTGCTTATTGACAACTTCAGTTGTAAAAATGCACTATATAAATAAAATTTAGTTAAATTGAATTGAACTGTTTTACAATACTAATTCTTCTCATTACAGGTAACAGTGTGTGTTTTTTAGGGGCCTCTGAGACAAGAGAATTTAAAACTGCTCCTGGACAGGATTGACATAAAGCCCCTGTGTGCAGAGATCATTTTTAGGAGGCATTTTTATGGTAAATATTATATTGTAGTGCTGGACAACAGGTTGCCAGTGTAATCCATGGGTCCACCGAATGAAGGTTCTTGGTGTAGTGGGTCTCAATTAATAGAGATACAGGGTATACTTAGTCTTGTACTCTTACTCTTTATACACTGAAATTCCTCCCCATTTATTTTAATGATATTATGGCCTGTAGAGGGATACATATGCAGATCGCTTCCGGTCTTTCTTAAAGTAATCAGTGTTTTTAAACAATTCCATTATTTTCTCACACATTTCTTACAAACGGAAGGTCCTCTGCCTGCCTTTCTATCTTTAATGCCAAATTATGATTACAGCTACCTGTTGATCAGCATTATTAATCATTCTTTGTATATTGACCCTAAATTGACTCATTTTAATTTGGAATGTATTGCAGAATAGAAATTAAGAAATTAACTGAAGTTGACCAGAAAAAAACATGAAGTTTTTTCTGTACTCTCCAGATTCTGATTTAGAATATTCAAGTTAGATATTTAATTTCATTTTCCCGTGACTCGGTGATGCAGTGCTGTTTGTTTTGTGTTGCTTTTAAACAGTAAATGCTCCAGTGTTGACAGGTAGAGGCAGAGGCTGGAGGTGCTGCTGGTGGTGGGGCTGTCTGTGAGGTTCTATAGGGAGCGCGAGAGGCTTCGTGTGGAGACTTGACCAACATCAGCAGCTTAGAGAACTCCAACGGCCTAAGAGTTACGTAATTATGTTATATATATTGTAAAATTCTGTGTTTAGGAATATTTGACACGCGATTTTCTCTTTTTTCTCTCAACAGTTTTATTAACACTTTACCCACTGAGGGGCTTACTGTAATCCGTTTAAAAAGCGCGTGCGTAAAGTGTTGGTGATGCTAAAACGTGCTCAGGGTGAAGAATGGGAGAGTGATAGGAATGAGGTGATTGGAAACAGGTGGGCGGGGCCTTTGTGGCGCCCTCGCTTCTATGGCAACGCGATAAATCGGCATCCTCCTGAATATTCATGAAGCCCGAAGCAGCCTCAGTATCGTGGTCGGCTGGCTGCGCGCTGTTGTTGCTGTGGTTTGAAGAGCGGAAAGGGTTTTTTGGGGTCGTGTTTTTAGGGGGTGGGGGTGTCTCACTCTCCGTGACCTCGACGGGCGCTCTCGCGCTGTCTCTGGAAGTCTGAGAGCAGCTTTTATCGTTTCTGACTTTGCGCGGTCGGTTCTTAATGGAGCTGAGCGGCGCTGTGAAAGCCTGGAGCAGCAGCAGCAACAGCAGCAGTCCGGAGGCAAAGCAGCGCGGCGGGGCCGTGTAGACCTGACTGACAGGTGGAGGCAGGCAGGTTCTGGAGGTGCTGTATGTAGCGCAGCGCCGTTCCGCGGTGTCATGCGCTCCAGTGCGGGGTTAGGGAGCGCGGGCTACTGGGGGGCATCGTGCGGCCACTGAGAAGCAGCAGCAGCAGCGGCAGCGGCTTCCGTTCTCAGACACGCGGTGTGTGGTGCTGAGAGCGGGTGGCTGAGACTGACCGGATGGACAGGCTGCACTCCTCCATGCGCAAAAGGCTGTACAGTCTGCCCCAGCACATCGGCCACAGAGCTGCGGGCATGGGGGACGGCGAGGACGGGGACAAGGACGCGCGCAGGAAGAGCCTGCGGATGAAGGCGCTACCCTCGGCCGGCGCCGCGGAGCCCCGGAGCGCGGACCCTGCCGTAGCCGAGACGGACGTGGGGCGGGCGGCCAAGGCGAGCTCCAACGGGGACTGCCGGCGTTTCCGCGATAGCCTGTCGTCTCTGGCCGGCCGCCACGTGCACGAGCCCGAGCCGCCGGCCGAAGAGAAGCGCCTGATCGCGGAGACAGACGCCAGCAGCCCCAGCGAGGAGTGCAGCCCCCCTGGGCCGTGCGGAGGGACGCCGAGGGGCGCGGGGGGCTTCGGGGCAGCTGCTGGAGCCGCTGGAGCTGAACAGCAACAGCAGCCTGCCTTCGTCAAGCTGGACGGAATCGAGCACATCTTAGCGGACGACGAGAGGTTTTACCAGGAGGGCGGCTTCATGCACAGGCAGTTCGGAGCCATGCTCCAGCCCGGGGTCAACAAGTTCTCCCTCAGGATGTTCGGCAGCGAGAAGGCCGTCGAGCGCGAGCAGGAGCGGGTTAAGTCTGCTGGCTTCTGGATCATCCACCCCTACAGTGACTTCAGGTACTTCTAGGACTAAGGGCTACCACACACACACACACACACACACACACACACACACACACACACACACACAGGGGTATCTGTGGATTTTGTGAGTATAATATTACTTACGTCTACTATATTCACCTAAAAAACTGGAGGCTCAACCAGTGAATGAAAGAGTAAAACTCTAAAAAGTAATTCCATTATTTTAATTATTATTATTATTAGGTTCACTCTGGCTGGTTGTTTATAGAAACAGGAGTGATGAAAGAGACTAGGAAGTTTGGACATTGGCTCAGAATCTATCTAATGTAAAAGCTGCCACACACACACATACATATAAAGCCTGCAGGTATGAGATTTAAACCCAACTCTGCTCTATGGCATGTTGAATATATATATATATATATATATATATATATATATATATATATATATATATATATATATATATATATATATATATATATGTATTTATGTTCAGATATGTTTTGTGGTGAAAACAGGCATCAGGAAACTACTCTTGAGGCAGTCAGGAGATTTAAGAGCACAAAGACCCAAATTCCAAACCCATACTGAAAACACTTCCCAAATCTCACACTTTTCAGTTCTGCTGCTTGATACTACAGTATAAAAAAAGTATTCTTCCTTTTCCACTTTCTACTCACTTTCACTCCTTCTTAATGAAGTTGTGTCCTTGAGGATGACATTGACCACCATACATTTGGTGTATGGTACCCAGATGCTCTTCAGTGGTGGCTCATATGTACACACACACACAAGGCTATATGTTTGATAGCGTGGGTGGTGGTGGGATTTGGGCCAGTTCTAGTGCAACTGGAGAAAATCATTGCCCTGGGAATATCCGTTTGACAGTGTCTGGGCATAATGTGATTGCTTTAATAGCACTGGTAATTACGTAGCGTGGGGCATTTAATTTAGTATGTTTATGCAAATTGTGGACCATTCTGTTGTAGCTTAAAACTGAATAAAATAATTATATTTAAATTATAATTATTCTAAATTATTCTAAAATATATTAAAACCTTATTTAGCAAATAAGGTAGAACTACACAGTACACATAAATTACCCATTGACTAAGAATAACAGATTGAAGCACTCAAAAACTGATTGATTAACATTTTGTTTTTGTGTATAAAACATAAAAAATGAAAAAATTCTCTTTCTCTAGTTTTATAACTAGACACCTAAATAATTGTTTAATACATCAGCGTAATCTAAGCAGGCTTTAAATAGAGTAAAAAAAAATAAACAATTCTGCTGATACCAATATATTAATGCATCTCTAATTTACAGAAAGAATTGTAGCTTAGTACCCTCCTACATATACCCCCCATTTTTACCACTATTTTACCATAAGCTGTAAAACGGAAAGAAAAGGAGACTGTAGCATTCTCAAAAACGACATGAGAGTTACAGAATAAGAAGGTGGTGTTATCTCCTCATGCTTCCTGCAGCCTGTTGTCGTGTTGTGCAACCTTCGGTCCAACCCCCTTCACATCTAACCACGTGACCTGAGCTTCTAAAACACAGTCATATTGGGGTTGCATATTTAAACCTGTGTGTCGGATGCGCAGTTAATGTTGATGTGTCTGAAGAGGGGCTCTGCTTGGCCTCTTCTGCTCGTTGACTCAGTGATTTAGAGGGCTGCAATTAAAATCGTCCCTCTCACCCTGTCCGTGTGGTGAATTATCTATATCACTGTAATTTAGTCATTTGCTTGATGCCTTTACCCTTTACTCAGGTCATGGCATCGCAGACTGTGCACTCAATGCAGCTCCTGCTCAGCCACAATGCTGTTCTAATGAGCTCCACTGAACTCTCCCGGCTGATGGCACAGCACGGTTTGGACACAGCCAATTCGCATAAAGCGATAATAAGAGCAATTGAAATGTCAAAACAGTGCAAACAGGGTTCTCCACTCCAGCTTTACAGAACTCACCTCGTGAACTGTTTTCAGAACTTCTGGTCATTAACACATACAATTGAAATACCCTTTTACAGGTGTAGACCTTAACCTTTTACAACAACAGAAAGTGCAACATAGTGTCATACTTACACATTAGAGTACAAATTGTTACTGAATAACAATATTGCTTATATGTTTTCCACCATATCTCCTGCATTTTCATCACACAGTAGAATATTTCCCTATACTTATAAAAGAAACAGCTAATGATTTATAATAAAAACCAATAGGCAGGGATTAAATGCCTGCTGCCTCCTAAACTTGGTACCTCCAATGCAGTTGTTTTTCACTTTTTGACATCCTTGTTTTATCTGGAAGTTGTTCGTGTACAGAAATGTACAGTATGTGTACAGTAACGTAACCTTTTCCTTTACTGGCAAATTTAGGTCAGCCTAGCCTAAAACTCACATCTTGCAATTCTCATGGAGGAAACAAATATCTGCTCCCAAGCTGTTTTCTTCATGATCCATTTACAAACTGTGACCCCATGAATTTGTACATGTCAGTGTATAAACAGTATAATTATTTGTTCTCTATAAATATACAGGAATAAGATTATCTTTTGTATATATACATTGCAAGTCAGCCATTTAACCCATTGGTAATTGTGAAAATACACACTCACACTAGTAAATAGTAGAGTGCACATAGCCTCAGCAGTGGGCAGATATTTCAATGCTTGGGGAGCAGTTGGAGGTAAGGCATCTTGTCCAGGGACATTTTAGCTGTAAACACTGTTCCTGCACATCCTGCCCCTTTAGGCGTTTGACGTAAAAACCTTTTGGCCCAGGTCCTTTCCTTTAACCATTTAGGCCATCATGCCATCACTGGTGAATTATTCTGATATAAACACTTAGGTTACAGTTACACTTATCTATGTAATCTCAATGCACACATTTTGAAAATGTTCATATAATATTATAAAAAACATGAAAAAGTTAGTTAGCCTAAGTAAACAAAACTGTAAAAAACATTTTTAACAAGTCAGATGCGCTGGATGATAATCTACACAGATTTCTCTCCTGAAAACTGTTTATTTGGGTGAGTATATTTACAGTAAGCTTAAAGTTCCAGTATTTTCAACAGGACAGTTAGCAGCAGTGCAAGCCGCGGATAGTAGTGCTTGTAAATGTCAGCTGACAGCGCTACACTGCGGAACCCTGAGTATTCTGGTAACCCAGGGCTCTATCAGCAAGCGGTTCATCCCTGTAGCTTGTTTTAACATGGTAAACACGTAGACTACAGTTCGATATACTCCCCCCTGACCGGCAAAAGAGAGTAGGACTGTGGTTAGCGGCTAAAGCTAATGCTGCTGCACCCAGCCTTATTGCTGGAGAAACTTAACTAAAACTCCTTTAATAACACTGTATTTCAGTACAGTGACTTTATTGCTTCTTAATACTTGACTGGTAAAATGTATACATAAGATGCATTAGATTTTAAGGCATTTTGGGGAAAATTTTAAGGATTTTAAGTGCACCTTATAGTGCAAAAAAATACAGTGCATTTTCCATGGCTTTACACTGCTCCTCTGGCCTTGTGTGGTGCATTTATGGTTCAATCCCTCTTTAAGTGAGCCACGGTTATGGCCAACAACCTTAAAAAGAAGACTACTAAGCAAAATAAAAATGATTAAATCTTCATACCTGTTTTCTGGTTGTTTCAGTGACACTTCTCATCACAGTGGCCTACATCACCTGAAGTTTATTCACACATACTGTAGTTGATGCAAATTCCACTTATTTTATTTTTTTTGAAGCTGACATTTCATAATTGTGCAAAATGTTTTGACAAGTTTGAATGAAAACCTGGCTAGTATATTTATGGCACTCTTATTAAAAATAATAATAAGTATGATACTACTCTGGGCTTTAATATAGGTTAGAGTATTTAGTATATTGTGTTACAGTTGTCATATAGAGTGCAGTGATTATAATGTGTAATGAGTGTGTTGGTGTTGCCCATTACCTTCTCTTATAGTTGCCTTATCTTACAGCAAAACAAGTTTTGAAATACAGGAAGATGTGATACAAAACTGATGTGGAAGATGCAAATACAGTAACATTTGTTTAAAGTTAGACTAGAAAGACTACATAGCTCCTTTAGTGCATGCAATAAAGCTGTGATCATTTTCCAAACTGAAACATCTGTTGGAGGTGTTATCTTTTGGTAAATGTGACAAATTTAAAGTTTTTTGACATGATCACACAGCCACAGCAATATCACTGTTTGTGAAATCACAAAAAGATATTGCCTGCTGTTTAAATTGCTGTTGGAGTAAACATAAAAAGTACAAAAACAAATCTTACATTAGATAGGTGACGCTGGCATTACTTGAAATAGTTCCTCACCTTATCTAGAGCCTATGGAAGCAGCACTGGAGGAATCCAGCAATACTGTCTCATGTTAAGTATTGTATAATCTGAGTCTGAGGGAAAAGAGGGATTATGAATGGCATCATAATCCACTCTATAAACTTGTTTCCAGCAGTACAGCCAAGTGGCTTCTTCCAGTTCTGCTTACAAACTAGTGAATCCCTCTGGGAAAAATCAGCTAGCAGATCCTCAGAGTGACTGGCAAGGCTTTTGGGCCCTGACACATCAAGTGGCTGTCACAGCACCAGTGCCAAGATCTCCTTAAGTTTCTTTATAGAACCTTATTTTTTTACATTTCACACGACTCTATGTGACAAATACACACATCAAGAACAGTTTTTACACAATTACCATCCTTCATTTTGAGACATTTCATACATACTGCCTAAGAATATTTTTTTTCAGGAGGTTGTGTTGATCACTTTTGTTTCCCTCGTTTGATCAGCAATTAAAGAAGTGTCTCTCAATGCTGAGCTCATTCAGCTTGATAGGGGCTGACAAGGGGAGAACCAGAGAGAAGGGTTTATAGACCAGGAAGCACTAAATACACACTTCAGGTACTAAACCTTTAAGAGCCTTAAGATTAATGGTGTGATTGAAAACCCTCTGGACATTTTAGTGCTATACTGTATTTAATTTCTCACTGAGGCCTCAGATAGAGAGTGTTTCCATTAAGGCTTTTTAGTAAATTAAGCCTTTCCTCTCTGCAGAAAAGTTGCCTGAGAGTCCAATCAGAATAAAGGTTTAGCCCAGTCACTCCTGCTCTTACAGCCAGGAGTAACTCTCGGTCTCTCCTTTCTCACTATCAGCATTACTGTGCTCTCTGAGTCTGTACCTGGTGAGGATCTTCCTCAGTGACCTCTCTCTGAGAACTGTGAGGTATGGGGCCAGGGTGTAATCACGATTGAGGACTGTGTAGCATTGCAGTTTGGATTTTTGTTGTGTAGTGTGGGTCCAGTGTGTGAGGTAATGTTGTTGTTGGGTTGTGATTTGGTTGGGTCTGATGGTCTGAGTGAGTGTGTGGTGAGGTAATGTTGTTGTTGTTGGGTTGTGATTTTGTTGGGTCTGGTGGTCTGAGTGAGTGTGTGGTGAGGTAATGTTGTTGTTGGGTTGTGATTTGGTTGGGTCTGATGGTCTGAGTGAGTGTGTGGTGAGGTAATGTTGTTGTTGGGTTGTGATTTGGTTGGGTCTGATGGTCTGAGTGAGTGTGGGGTGAGGTAATGTTGTTGGGTTGTGATTTGGTTGGGTCTGATGGTCTGAGTGAGTGTGGGGTGAGGTAATGTTGTTGTTGTTGGGTTGTGATTTGGTTGGGTCTGGTGGTCTGAGTGAGTGTGTGGTGAGGTAATGTTGTTGGGTTGTGATTTGGTTGGGTCTGATGGTCTGAGTGAGTGTGTGGTGAGGTAATGTTGTTGTTGGGTTGTGATTTGGTTGGGTCTGATGGTCTGAGTGAGTGTGGGGTGAGGTAATGTTGTTGTTGTTGGGTTGTGATTTTGTTGGGTCTGATGGTCTAAGTGAGTGTGTGGTGAGGTAATGTTGTTGTTGGGTTGTGATTTGGTTGGGTCTGATGGTCTGAGTGAGTGTGGGGTGAGGTAATGTTGTTGTTGGGTTGTGATTTGGTTGGGTCTGATGGTCTGAGTGAGTGTGGGGTGAGGTAATGTTGTTGTTGGGTTGTGATTTTGTTGGGTCTGATGGTCTGAGTGAGTGTGTGGTGAGGTAATGTTGTTGTTGGGTTGTGATTTGGTTGGGTCAGATGGTCTGAGTGAGTGTGGGGTGAGGTAATGTTGTTGTTGTTGGGTTGTGATTTTGTTGGGTCTGATGGTGTGAGTGAGTGTGTGGTGAGGTAATGTTGTTGCTCGGCTGTGATTTGGTTGGGTCTGATGGTCTGAGTGAGTGTGTGGTGAGGTAATGTTGTTGTTGGGTTGTGATTTGGTTGGGTCAGATGGTCTGAGTGAGTGTGGGGTGAGGTAATGTTGTTGTTGTTGGGTTGTGATTTTGTTGGGTCTGATGGTGTGAGTGAGTGTGTGGTGAGGTAATGTTGTTGTTGTTGGGTTGTGATTTGGTTGGGTCTGATGGTCTGAGTGAGTGTGTGGTGAGGTAATGTTGTTGTTGGGTTGTGATTTTGTTGGGTCTGGTGGTCTGAGTGAGTGTGTGGTGAGGTAATGTTGTTGTTGTTGGGTTGTGATTTTGTTGGGTCTGGTGGTCTGAGTGAGTGTGGGGTGAGGTAATGTTGTTGTTGGGTTGTGATTTGGTTGGGTCTGATGGTCTGAGTGAGTGTGTGGTGAGGTAATGTTGTTGTTGGGTTGTGATTTTGTTGGGTCTGATGGTCTGAGTGAGTGTGGGGTGAGGTAATGTTGTTGTTGTTGGGTTGTGATATTGTTGGGTCTGATGGTCTGAGTGAGTGTGTGGTGAGGTAATGTTGTTGTTGGGTTGTGATTTGGTTGGGTCAGATGGTCTGAGTGAGTGTGGGGTGAGGTAATGTTGTTGTTGGGTTGTGATTTTGTTGGGTCTGATGGTGTGAGTGAGTGTGTGGTGAGGTAATGTTGTTGTTGTTGGGTTGTGATTTGGTTGGGTCTGATGGTCTGAGTGAGTGTGTGGTGAGGTAATGTTGTTGTTGGGTTGTGATTTTGTTGGGTCTGGTGGTCTGAGTGAGTGTGTGGTGAGGTAATGTTGTTGTTGTTGGGTTGTGATTTTGTTGGGTCTGGTGGTCTGAGTGAGTGTGGGGTGAGGTAATGTTGTTGTTGGGTTGTGATTTGGTTGGGTCTGATGGTCTGAGTGAGTGTGTGGTGAGGTAATGTTGTTGTTGGGTTGTGATTTTGTTGGGTCTGATGGTCTGAGTGAGTGTGGGGTGAGGTAATGTTGTTGTTGTTGGGTTGTGATATTGTTGGGTCTGATGGTCTGAGTGAGTGTGTGGTGAGGTAATGTTGTTGTTGGGTTGTGATTTGGTTGGGTCAGATGGTCTGAGTGAGTGTGGGGTGAGGTAATGTTGTTGTTGTTGGGTTGTGATTTTGTTGGGTCTGATGGTGTGAGTGAGTGTGTGGTGAGGTAATGTTGTTGCTCGGCTGTGATTTGGTTGGGTCTGATGGTCTGAGTGAGTGTGTGGTGAGGTAATGTTGTTGTTGGGTTGTGATTTGGTTGGGTCAGATGGTCTGAGTGAGTGTGGGGTGAGGTAATGTTGTTGTTGTTGGGTTGTGATTTTGTTGGGTCTGATGGTGTGAGTGAGTGTGTGGTGAGGTAATGTTGTTGTTGTTGGGTTGTGATTTGGTTGGGTCTGATGGTCTGAGTGAGTGTGTGGTGAGGTAATGTTGTTGTTGGGTTGTGATTTTGTTGGGTCTGGTGGTCTGAGTGAGTGTGTGGTGAGGTAATGTTGTTGTTGTTGGGTTGTGATTTTGTTGGGTCTGGTGGTCTGAGTGAGTGTGGGGTGAGGTAATGTTGTTGTTGGGTTGTGATTTGGTTGGGTCTGATGGTCTGAGTGAGTGTGTGGTGAGGTAATGTTGTTGTTGGGTTGTGATTTTGTTGGGTCTGATGGTCTGAGTGAGTGTGGGGTAAGGTAATGTTGTGGTTGTTGGGTTGTGATATTGTTGGGTCTGATGGTCTGAGTGAGTGTGTGGTGAGGTAATGTTGTTGCTCGGTTGTGATTTTGTTGGGTCTGATGGTCTGAGTGAGTGTGTGGTGAGGTAATGTTGTTGTTGGGTTGTGATTTGGTTGGGTCAGATGGTCTGAGTGAGTGTGGGGTGAGGTAATGTTGTTGTTGTTGGGTTGTGATTTTGTTGGGTCTGATGGTCTGAATGAGTGTGGTGAGGTAATGTTGTTGGGTTGTGATTTGGTTGGGTCTGATGGTCTGAGTGAGTGTGTGGTGAGGTAATGTTGTTGTTGGGTTGTGATTTTGTTGGGTCTGATGGTCTGAGTGAGTGTGGGGTGAGGTAATGTTGTTGTTGGGTTGTGATTTGGTTGGGTCTGATGGTCTGAGTGAGTGTTGGGTGAGGTAATGTTGTTGTTGTTGGGTTGTGATTTGGTTGGGTCTGATGGTCTGAGTGAGTGTGTGGTGAGGTAATGTTGTTGTTGGGTTGTGATTTGGTTGGGTCTGATGGTCTGAGTGAGTGTGGGGTGAGGTAATGTTGTTGTTGGGTTGTGATTTTGTTGGGTCTGGGGGTCTGAGTGAGTGTGTGGTGAGGTAATGTTGTTGTTGTTGGGTTGTGATTTGGTTGGGTCTGATGGTCTGAGTGAGTGTGTGGTGAGGTAATGTTGTTGTTGGGTTGTGATTTTGTTGGGTCTGATGGTCTGAGTGAGTGTGTGGTGAGGTAATGTTGTTGGGTTGTGATTTGGTTGGGTCTGATGGTCTGAGTGAGTCTGGGGTGAGGTAATGTTGTTGTTGGGTTGTGATTTGGTTGGGTCTGATGGTCTGAGTGAGTGTGTGGTGAGGTAATGTTGTTGTTGTTGGGTTGTGATTTTGTTGGGTCTGATGGTCTGAGTGAGTGTGTGGTGAGGTAATGTTGTTGGGTTGTGATTTGGTTGGGTCTGATGGTCTGAGTGAGTGTGTGGTGAGGTAATGTTGTTGGGTTGTGATTTTGTTGGGTCTGATGGTCTGAGTGAGTGTGGGGTGAGGTAATGTTGTTGTTGGGTTGTGATTTGGTTGGGTCTGATGGTCTGAGTGAGTGTGGGGTGAGGTAATGTTGTTGTTGTTGGGTTGTGATTTTGTTGGGTCTGATGGTCTAAGTGAGTGTGTGGTGAGGTAATGTTGTTGTTGGGTTGTGATTTGGTTGGGTCTGATGGTCTGAGTGAGTGTGGGGTGAGGTAATGTTGTTGTTGGGTTGTGATTTGGTTGGGTCTGATGGTCTGAGTGAGTGTGGGGTGAGGTAATGTTGTTGTTGGGTTGTGATTTTGTTGGGTCTGATGGTCTGAGTGAGTGTGTGGTGAGGTAATGTTGTTGTTGGGTTGTGATTTGGTTGGGTCAGATGGTCTGAGTGAGTGTGGGGTGAGGTAATGTTGTTGTTGTTGGGTTGTGATTTTGTTGGGTCTGATGGTGTGAGTGAGTGTGTGGTGAGGTAATGTTGTTGCTCGGCTGTGATTTGGTTGGGTCTGATGGTCTGAGTGAGTGTGTGGTGAGGTAATGTTGTTGTTGGGTTGTGATTTGGTTGGGTCAGATGGTCTGAGTGAGTGTGGGGTGAGGTAATGTTGTTGTTGTTGGGTTGTGATTTTGTTGGGTCTGATGGTGTGAGTGAGTGTGTGGTGAGGTAATGTTGTTGTTGTTGGGTTGTGATTTGGTTGGGTCTGATGGTCTGAGTGAGTGTGTGGTGAGGTAATGTTGTTGTTGGGTTGTGATTTTGTTGGGTCTGGTGGTCTGAGTGAGTGTGTGGTGAGGTAATGTTGTTGTTGTTGGGTTGTGATTTTGTTGGGTCTGATGGTCTGAATGAGTGTGTGGTGAGGTAATGTTGTTGTTGGGTTGTGATTTTGTTGGGTCTGATGGTCTGAGTGAGTGTGTGGTGAGGTAATGTTGTTGTTGGGTTGTGATTTTGTTGGGTCTGATGGTCTGAGTGAGTGTGTGGTGAGGTAATGTTGTTGTTGTTGGGTTGTGATTTTGTTGGGTCTGATGGTCTGAGTGAGTGTGTGGTGAGGTAATGTTGTTGTTGGGTTGTGATTTTGTTGGGTCTGATGGTCTGAGTGAGTGTGTGGTGAAGTAATGTTGTTGCTCGGTTGTGATTTGGTTGGGTCTGATGGTCTGAGTGATTGTGTGGTGAGGTAATGTTGTTGTTGGGTTGTGATTTGGTTGGGTCAGATGGTCTGAGTGAGTGTGGGGTGAGGTAATGTTGTTGTTGTTGGGTTGTGATATTGTTGGGTCTGATGGTCTGAGTGAGTGTGTGGTGAGGTAATGTTGTTGCTCGGTTGTGATTTTGTTGGGTCTGATGGTCTGAGTGAGTGTGTGGTGAGGTAATGTTGTTGTTGGGTTGTGATTTGGTTGGGTCAGATGGTCTGAGTGAGTGTGGGGTGAGGTAATGTTGTTGTTGTTGGGTTGTGATTTTGTTGGGTCTGATGGTCTGAATGAGTGTGGTGAGGTAATGTTGTTGGGTTGTGATTTGGTTGGGTCTGATGGTCTGAGTGAGTGTGTGGTGAGGTAATGTTGTTGTTGGGTTGTGATTTTGTTGGGTCTGATGGTCTGAGTGAGTGTGGGGTGAGGTAATGTTGTTGTTGGGTTGTGATTTGGTTGGGTCTGATGGTCTGAGTGAGTGTTGGGTGAGGTAATGTTGTTGTTGTCGGGTTGTGATTTGGTTGGGTCTGATGGTCTGAGTGAGTGTGTGGTGAGGTAATGTTGTTGTTGGGTTGTGATTTGGTTGGGTCTGATGGTCTGAGTGAGTGTGGGGTGAGGTAATGTTGTTGTTGGGTTGTGATTTTGTTGGGTCTGGGGGTCTGAGTGAGTGTGTGGTGAGGTAATGTTGTTGTTGTTGGGTTGTGATTTGGTTGGGTCTGATGGTCTGAGTGAGTGTGTGGTGAGGTAATGTTGTTGTTGGGTTGTGATTTTGTTGGGTCTGATGGTCTGAGTGAGTGTGTGGTGAGGTAATGTTGTTGTTGTTGGGTTGTGATTTTGTTGGGTCTGGTGGTCTGAGTGAGTGTGGGGTGAGGTAATGTTGTTGTTGGGTTGTGATTTTGTTGGGTCTGGTGGTCTGAGTGAGTGTGTGGTGAGGTAATGTTGTTGTTGGGTTGTGATTTGGTTGGGTCTGATGGTCTGAGTGAGTCTGGGGTGAGGTAATGTTGTTGTTGGGTTGTGATTTGGTTGGGTCTGATGGTCTGAGTGAGTGTGTGGTGAGGTAATGTTGTTGTTGTTGGGTTGTGATTTGGTTGGGTCTGATGGTCTGAGTGAGTGTGGGGTGAGGTAATGTTGTTGTTGTTGGGTTGTGATTTTGTTGGGTCTGGTGGTCTGAGTGAGTGTGGGGTGAGGTAATGTTGTTGTTGTTGGGTTGTGATTTGGTTGGGTCTGATGGTCTGAGTGAGTGTGTGGTGAGGTAATGTTGTTGTTGGGTTGTGATTTTGTTGGGTCTGATGGTCTGAGTGAGTGTGGGGTGAGGTAATGTTGTTGTTGTTGGGTTGTGATTTTGTTGGGTCTGATGGTCTGAGTGAGTGTGTGGTGAGGTAATGTTGTTGTTGGGTTGTGATTTTGTTGGGTCTGATGGTCTGAGTGAGTGTGTGGTGAAGTAATGTTGTTGCTCGGTTGTGATTTGGTTGGGTCTGATGGTCTGAGTGATTGTGTGGTGAGGTAATGTTGTTGTTGGGTTGTGATTTGGTTGGGTCAGATGGTCTGAGTGAGTGTGGGGTGAGGTAATGTTGTTGTTGTTGGGTTGTGATTTTGTTGGGTCTGATGGTCTGAATGAGTGTGTGGTGAGGTAATGTTGTTGTTGGGTTGTGATTTTGTTGGGTCTGATGGTCTGAGTGAGTGTGTGGTGAGGTAATGTTGTTGTTGGGTTGTGATTTTGTTGGGTCTGATGGTCTGAGTGAGTGTGTGGTGAGGTAATGTTGTTGTTGTTGGGTTGTGATTTGGTTGGGTGTGATGGTCTGAGTGAGTGTGTGGTGAGGTAATGTTGTTGTTGGGTTGTGATTTGGTTGGGTCTGATGGTCTGAGTGAGTGTGTGGTGAGGTAATGTTGTTGTTGGTGAGTTGTGATTTGGTTGGGTCTGATGGTCTGAGTGAGTGTGGGGTGAGGTAATGTTGTTGTTGTTGGGTTGTGATTTGGTTGGGTCTGATGGTCTGAGTGAGTGTGGGGTGAGGTAATGTTGTTGTTGTTGGGTTGTGATTTGGTTGGGTCTGATGGTCTGAGTGAGTGTGGGGTGAGGTAATGTTGTTGGGTTGTGATTTGGTGTGGTCTGATGGTCTGAGTGAGTGTGGGGTGAGGTAATGTTGTTGTTGTTGGGTTGTGATTTTGTTGGGTCTGGTGGTCTGAGTGAGTGTGTGGTGAGGAATGTTGTTGTTGTTGGGTTGTGATTTTGTTGGGTCTGGTGGTCTGAGTGAGTGTGTGGTGAGGTAATGTTGTTGTTGGGTTGTGATTTGGTTGGGTCTGATGGTCTGAGTGAGTGTGTGGTGAGGTAATGTTGTTGTTGGGTTGTGATTTGGTTGGGTCTGGTGGTCTGAGTGAGTGTGTGGTGAGGTAATGTTGTTGTTGTTGGGTTGTGATTTGGTTGGGTCTGATGGTCTGAGTGAGTGTGTGGTGAGGTAATGTTGTTGGGTTGTGATTTTGTTGGGTCTAGTGGTCTGAGTGAGTGTGTGGTGAGGTAATGTTGTTGTTGTTGGGTTGTGATTTGGTTGGGTCTGATGGTCTGAGTGAGTGTGTGGTGAGGTAATGTTGTTGTTGTTGGGTTGTGATTTTGTTGGGTCTGATGGTCTGAGTGAGTGTGTGGTGAGGTAATGTTGTTGGGTTGTGATTTGGTTGGGTCTGATGGTCTGAGTGAGTGTGTGGTGAGGTAATGTTGTTGGGTTGTGATTTGGTTGGGTCTGATGGTCTGAGTGAGTGTGTGGTGAGGTAATGTTGTTGTTGGGTTGTGATTTGGTTGGGTCTGATGGTCTGAGTGAGTGTGTGGTGAGGTAATGTTGTTGTTGTTGTTGGGTTGTGATTTGGTTGGGTCTGATGGTCTGAGTGAGTGTAGGGTAAGGTAATGTTGTTGGGTTGTGATTTGGTTGGGTCTGGTGGTCTGAGTGAGTGTGTGGTGAGGTAATGTTGTTGTTGGGTTGTGATTTTGTTGGGTCTGGTGGTCTGAGTGAGTGTGGGGTGAGGTAATGTTGTTGTTGTTGGGTTGTGATTTGGTTGGGTCTGATGGTCTGAGTGAGTGTGGGGTGAGGTAATGTTGTTGTTGGGTTGTGATTTTGTTGGGTCTGGTGGTCTGAGTGAGTGTGGGGTGAGGTAATGTTGTTGTTGTTGGGTTGTGATTTTGTTGGGTCTGATGGTCTGAATGAGTGTGTGGTGAGGTAATGTTGTTGTTGGGTTGTGATTTGGTTGGGTCTGATGGTCTGAGTGAGTGTGTGGTGAGGTAATGTTGTTGTTGGGTTGTGATTTTGTTGGGTCTGATGGTCTGAGTCAGTGTGTGGTGAGGTAATGTTGTTGTTGTTGGGTTGTGATTTGGTTGGGTGTGATGGTCTGAGTGAGTGTGTGGTGAGGTAATGTTGCTGTTGGGTTGTGATTTGGTTGGGTCTGATGGTCTGAGTGAGTGTGTGGTGAGGTAATGTTGTTGGGTTGTGATTTGGTTGGGTCTGATGGTCTGAGTGAGTGTGTGGTGAGGTAATGTTGTTGTTGGGTTGTGATTTGGTTGGGTCTGATGGTCTGAGTGAGTGTGTGGTGAGGTAATGTTGTTGTTGGGTTGTGATTTGGTTGGGTCTGATGGTCTGATTGAGTGTGGGGTGAGGTAATGTTGTTGGGTTGTGATTTGGTTGGGTCTGATGGTCTGAGTGAGTGTGGGGTGAGGTAATGTTGTTGTTGGGTTGTGATTTTGTTGGGTCTGGTGGTCTGAGTGAGTGTGTGGTGAGGTAATGTTGTTGTTGTTGGGTTGTGATTCGGTTGGGTCTGATGGTCTGAGTGAGTGTGTGGTGAGGTAATGTTGTTGGGTTGTGATTTGGTTGGGTCTGATGGTCTGAGTGAGTGTGTGGTGAGGTAATGTTGTTGGGTTGTGATTTGGTTGGGTCTGATGGTCTGATTGAGTGTGGGGTGAGGTAATGTTGTTGGGTTGTGATTTGGTTGGGTCTGATGGTCTGAGTGAGTGTGGGGTGAGGTAATGTTGTTGTTGGGTTGTGATTTTGTTGGGTCTGGTGGTCTGAGTGAGTGTGTGGTGAGGTAATGTTGTTGTTGTTGGGTTGTGATTTGGTTGGGTCTGATGGTCTGAGTGAGTGTGTGGTGAGGTAATGTTGTTGTTGTTGGGTTGTGATTTTGTTGGGTCTGATGGTCTGAGTGAGTGTGTGGTGAGGTAATGTTGTTGGGTTGTGATTTGGTTGGGTCTGATGGTCTGAGTGAGTGTGTGGTGAGGTAATGTTGTTGGGTTGTGATTTTGTTGGGTCTGATGGTCTGAGTGAGTGTGGGGTGAGGTAATGTTGTTGTTGGGTTGTGATTTGGTTGTGTCTGATGGTCTGAGCGAGTGTGTGGTGAGGTAATGTTGTTGTTGGGTTGTGATTTGGTTGGGTCTGATGGTCTGAGTGAGTGTGTGGTGAGGTAATGTTGTTGTTGTTGGGTTGTGATTTGGTTGGGTCTGATGGTCTGAGTGAGTGTGGGGTGAGGTAATGTTGTTGGGTTGTGTTTTGGTTGGGTCTGATGGTCTGAGTGAGTGTGGGGTGAGGTAATGTTGTTGTTGGGTTGTGATTTTGTTGGGTCTGGTGGTCTGAGTGAGTGTGTGGTGAGGTAATGTTGTTGTTGTTGGGTTGTGATTTGGTTGGGTCTGATGGTCTGAGTGAGTGTGGGGTGAGGTAATGTTGTTGTTGTTGGGTTGTGATTTTGTTGGGTCTGGTGGTCTGAGTGAGTGTGGGGTGAGGTAATGTTGTTGTTGTTGGGTTGTGATTTGGTTGGGTGTGATGGTCTGAGTGAGTGTGTGGTGAGGTAATGTTGTTGTTGGGTTGTGATTTGGTTGGGTCTGATGGTCTGAGTGAGTGTGTGGTGAGGTAATGTTGTTGTTGGGTTGTGATTTGGTTGGGTCTGATGGTCTGAGTGAGTGTGGGGTGAGGTAATGTTGTTGTTGTTGGGTTGTGATTTGGTTGGGTCTGATGGTCTGAGTGAGTGTGGGGTGAGGTAATGTTGTTGTTGGGTTGTGATTTGGTTGGGTCTGATGGTCTGAGTGAGTGTGTGGTGAGGTAATGTTGTTGTTGGGTTGTGATTTGGTTGGGTCTGATGGTCTGATTGAGTGTGGGGTGAGGTAATGTTGTTGGGTTGTGATTTGGTTGGGTCTGATGGTCTGAGTGAGTGTGGGGTGAGGTAATGTTGTTGTTGGGTTGTGATTTTGTTGGGTCTGGTGGTCTGAGTGAGTGTGTGGTGAGGTAATGTTGTTGTTGTTGGGTTGTGATTCGGTTGGGTCTGATGGTCTGAGTGAGTGTGTGGTGAGGTAATGTTGTTGGGTTGTGATTTGGTTGGGTCTGATGGTCTGAGTGAGTGTGTGGTGAGGTAATGTTGTTGGGTTGTGATTTGGTTGGGTCTGATGGTCTGATTGAGTGTGGGGTGAGGTAATGTTGTTGGGTTGTGATTTGGTTGGGTCTGATGGTCTGAGTGAGTGTGGGGTGAGGTAATGTTGTTGTTGGGTTGTGATTTTGTTGGGTCTGGTGGTCTGAGTGAGTGTGTGGTGAGGTAATGTTGTTGTTGTTGGGTTGTGATTTGGTTGGGTCTGATGGTCTGAGTGAGTGTGTGGTGAGGTAATGTTGTTGTTGTTGGGTTGTGATTTTGTTGGGTCTGATGGTCTGAGTGAGTGTGTGGTGAGGTAATGTTGTTGGGTTGTGATTTGGTTGGGTCTGATGGTCTGAGTGAGTGTGTGGTGAGGTAATGTTGTTGGGTTGTGATTTTGTTGGGTCTGATGGTCTGAGTGAGTGTGGGGTGAGGTAATGTTGTTGTTGGGTTGTGATTTGGTTGTGTCTGATGGTCTGAGCGAGTGTGTGGTGAGGTAATGTTGTTGTTGGGTTGTGATTTGGTTGGGTCTGATGGTCTGAGTGAGTGTGTGGTGAGGTAATGTTGTTGTTGTTGGGTTGTGATTTGGTTGGGTCTGATGGTCTGAGTGAGTGTGGGGTGAGGTAATGTTGTTGGGTTGTGTTTTGGTTGGGTCTGATGGTCTGAGTGAGTGTGGGGTGAGGTAATGTTGTTGTTGGGTTGTGATTTTGTTGGGTCTGGTGGTCTGAGTGAGTGTGTGGTGAGGTAATGTTGTTGTTGTTGGGTTGTGATTTGGTTGGGTCTGATGGTCTGAGTGAGTGTGGGGTGAGGTAATGTTGTTGTTGTTGGGTTGTGATTTTGTTGGGTCTGGTGGTCTGAGTGAGTGTGGGGTGAGGTAATGTTGTTGTTGTTGGGTTGTGATTTGGTTGGGTGTGATGGTCTGAGTGAGTGTGTGGTGAGGTAATGTTGTTGTTGGGTTGTGATTTGGTTGGGTCTGATGGTCTGAGTGAGTGTGTGGTGAGGTAATGTTGTTGTTGGGTTGTGATTTGGTTGGGTCTGATGGTCTGAGTGAGTGTGGGGTGAGGTAATGTTGTTGTTGTTGGGTTGTGATTTGGTTGGGTCTGATGGTCTGAGTGAGTGTGGGGTGAGGTAATGTTGTTGTTGTTGGGTTGTGATTTGGTTGGGTCTGATGGTCTGAGTGAGTGTGTGGTGAGGTAATGTTGTTGTTGGGTTGTGATTTGGTTGGGTCTGATGGTCTGAGTGAGTGTGGGGTGAGGTAATGTTGTTGGGTTGTGATTTGGTTGGGTCTGATGGTCTGAGTGAGTGTGGGGTGAGGTAATGTTGTTGTTGTTGGGTTGTGATTTTGTTGGGTCTGGTGGTCTGAGTGAGTGTGGGGTGAGGTAATGTTGTTGTTGGGTTGTGATTTGGTTGGGTCTGATGGTCTGAGTGAGTGTGTGGTGAGGTAATGTTGTTGTTGGGTTGTGATTTGGTTGGGTCTGATGGTCTGAGTGAGTGTGTGGTGAGGTAATGTTGTTGTTGGGTTGTGATTTGGTTGGGTCTGATGGTCTGAGTGAGTGTGGGGTGAGGTAATGTTGTTGGGTTGTGATTTGGTTGGGTCTGATGGTCTGAGTGAGTGTGGGGTGAGGTAATGTTGTTGTTGGGTTGTGATTTGGTTGGGTCTGATGGTCTGAGTGAGTGTGGGGTGAGGTAATGTTGTTGTTGTTGGGTTGTGATTTGGTTGGGTCTGGTGGTCTGAGTGAGTGTGGGGTGAGGTAATGTTGTTGTTGTTGGGTTGTGATTTGGTTGGGTCTGATGGTCTGAGTGAGTGTGTGGTGAGGTAATGTTGTTGTTGGGTTGTGATTTTGTTGGGTCTGATGGTCTGAGTGAGTGTGGGGTGAGGTAATGTTGTTGTTGTTGGGTTGGTTGGGTCTGATGGTCTGAGTGAGTGTGGGGTGAGGTAATGTTGTTTGGTTGTGATTTGGTTGGGTCTGATGGTCTGAGTGAGTGTGGGGTGAGGTAATGTTGTTGTTGTTGGGTTGTGATTTGGTTGGGTTTGATGGTCTGAGTGAGTGTGTGGTGAGGTAATGTTGTTGTTGGGTTGTGATTTTGTTGGGTCTGATGGTCTGAGTGAGTGTGTGGTGAGGTAATGTTGTTGTTGGGTTGTGATTTGGTTGGGTCTGATGGTCTGAGTGAGTGTGGGGTGAGGTAATGTTGTTGTTGTTGGGTTGTGATTTGGTTGGGTCTGATGGTCTGAGTGAGTGTGGGGTGAGGTAATGTTGTTGTTGTTGGGTTGTGATTTGGTTGGGTCTGATGGTCTGAGTGAGTGTGTGGTGAGGTAATGTTGTTGTTGGGTTGTGATTTTGTTGGGTCTGATGGTCTGAGTTAGTGTGTGGTGAGGTAATGTTGTTGTTGTTGGGTTGTGATTTGGTTGGGTCTGATGGTCTGAGTGAGTGTGGGGTGAGGTAATGTTGTTGTTGTTGGGTTGTGATTTGGTTGGGTCTGATGGTCTGAGTGAGTGTGTGGTGAGGTAATGTTGTTGTTGGGTTGTGATTTTGTTGGGTCTGATGGTAAGTAAGTAAGTAAGTAAGCTTTATTTATAAAGCACTCTTTACACAGCTTCCACTGCCCAAAGTGCTGTACACAAAATGTCTAATAACTACACATACATACAACCAAAAATTAGGTAAAAGAAATCACTTAAATAACATATTAAAATAAGAATCCCAACATGAAACAGAAATAAAATAAATAAAATAAAAAATGCTAAAAATACACATAGACTAAAATGCACAACAACAATATATAAAGGATAAATCGACCTCTCAATTACCACAGTAACTCACTAATCAAAAGCAAGTTTGTATAAGTGAGTTTTTAAACCTGATTTAAAAACCGAGACAGAAGTAGCTTGACGAATAGTTAGTGGCAGACTGTTCCAAAGTCTTGGGGCATACACTGAAAATGCATGATCACCTTTGAGTTTCAAACGAACCCTAGGAATGACCAACAAATTCTGTGCTGATGATCTCAGAGAGCGCTGTGAGACTGAGGAGGTAAGCAAATCTGCAATATAAGAGGGTGCCAGACCATTTAATGCTTTAAAAACTACTAAAAGCACTTTAAACTGAATTCTGTATTCGACAGGTAGCCAATGAAGTGAGGCGAGAACTGGTGTTATATGTTCTCTTTTCTTGGTTCTTGTCAGTAATCTGCATGCAGCATTCTGAACTAACTGTAAGCGATGCAGAAGGGACTGGTTAATCCCAATGTACAAAGAATTACAGTAGTCTATTTGTGAAGAGATGAATGCATGGATAACTTTCTCAAGGTCAGAAAAACTGAGAAAAGGCTTTAGTTTTGCAATGTTTCTGAGCCAGAAGAAACTACTTTTTACCACAGAGTTGATTTGTTTATCAAATCTGAGGTCTGTGTCAAAAACAACACCCAGATTTCTCACTGAAGATTTAACATATGACGACATGTGACCAAGGTTATTAGAAACATTGTTACAGAGATGAGAGGTACCAAAAATAATAAGCTCTGTTTTACTTTCATTCAGATGCAGGAAATTGACAGCCATCCACGTCTTGATGTCCTCAAGACAATTCTTGAGTGACATAAAGGAACCATTGTCATTGGGTCTAATAGGAAGATACAGCTGTATGTCATCAGCATAAAAATGAAAATTAACATTATGCTTCCTAATAATTTGACCTAATGGTAGCATGTATAGCGAAAAGAGGATGGGCCCTAGAATGGACCCTTGTGGAACACCACACCTCACATCAGCAGAAGAGGAATAGCAGTTGGCCAAATTTACTGAAAAAGTCCTATCTTCAAGGTAGGATTTAAACCACTTCAGGGCCACACCCTGTAGCCCCACCCACTCTTTTAAGCGGCCAGTAAGAATATTATGATCAACCGTGTCAAACGCAGAGCTTAGATCCAATAACATAAGGATGGCGCCATTTCCTGAATCGACAGTTAGTAAGAGGTCATTTGTCACCTTAAGAAGCGCAGATTCAGTGCTGTGCATAGCCTTAAAACCAGACTGAAAAGTCTCAAAAACACTATTATGGTTTAAGAATGGTAGAAGCTGAGAGTACACAACCTTTTCAAGTAATTTAGCTAAAAATGGCAATTTGGAGATTGGGCGATAGTTACTAACAATTGTAGCATCAAGATTCTGCTTTTTTAGCAAAGGAGAAACTACAGCATGTTTGAAAACTGCAGGAACCATACCAGTGGCTAGAGAACTGTTTATGATATCTAAGACAAATGGTCCTAGGATATCAATCGTGGCCTTAATCAGCTGTGGGGGCATAATATCTAGTGGAGTGGTTGTTGGCTTAGTGCTCAGCACTAAATCTCTAAGTTCTGACATGGAAACCAATTCAAACTCTCTAAAAACACCTATGCATGACGGAGGAAGTGAACAGTCAAAACCAACAGAGGGAATAAGAGACCTAAAAGTCTCAGTCTTTCCAATAAAAAAGTTTAAAAAATCTTTACAAAGGCCAGGAGATGGGTGCCCTACACCAGATTCAGGTTTAAGTAACTTGTTAATTGTGCTGAACAGAACTTTAGGTCTGTTACAGTTTTTGGCAATTATGTTTGAGAAGTATACTTCCCTAGCAGATTTAACAGCTTGCTGATAGTCACATAAACAACTATGGAACATATCAAGATTTACTTGTAGTCTGTATTTTTTCCATTTCCTCTCTGCTGTTCTACATGCCTGTCTTATTTTCTGAGTGGCTGGATTTAGCTAGGGCTGGGCTTTACATTTGAAACGTTTAAATCTCAAAGGGGCAACAGAATCAAGAACATCTGAACAATTTTGATAAAATGAAGTGACTAAATCATCAACACAACTGAAATTATCCAAGTCATGCTTAGATAGTTTTAGAGAGTCAGAAAAAACCCTGGAAAAATCACTGGCTGTGGATGAATTGATATGCCTACACAGGCGACCAAGAACAGGAGCAGGGAAATTTCCTGTAAAAGTAGATCTAAACACTACTGGCCTGTGATCAGAGAAAGTAGCCTCTTCAATAACTAAATTGTCAATATCGATTCCAGTTGAAAATACCAAATCAAGTAAATGACCTTGGATATGGGTTGGTTCCTTTACATGTTGATTAAAGTTAAAAGAATCCAAAAGCTGTGTAAAATCATTAGCCTGATATTTAGCAGGGCAGCAAGTCCAGAGTACGGGAAGTGAAGAAGTCCTGTAAAATGAACGTCTTATTGTAGACAGAGCGTGCGTTTACCAGTGCCATGTGAACTGGCACAGAATGAGGCAGCAGCAGAGGCACGCGCTCCAGTGCTCCATGGTTACTCGGGTCAACTCCTCTGTTCCTGGTCCGAACCCGCAGCCGTGGGTACAGTTGTGAAGTGAACTGCTTCGGATACACAGGTACCAGCCAGTTGTACACCGGTTCCAGGGTACGAGGAGATACTGCTCGGGAGTTTCGGCTAAAGGGCTCAAAAAGACCGTTCCGGGGAAAACCCAGTTTAGCCACCGAACAGCTCCTTATTCTCACTAGGACACCTCCTCGTTTCCCCCGTTTCCTCCGGCGCTTCCCTCCGTGGATATGGCAGGGATAGCGACAGACCCCTCTCGGCCAGGGAGCCACAAACTCAGAGTGAAAGCCACTTTGTCCATCAGGATTCCGATTCCAGGAATCCCCCATAGAGGTACGAATGTTAAGTAGCGTTTGACGATCATAAACGAGCACCAGTGGATCACTTAGAGCACTGCCACAGAACAGTAACACACACAACAGAACTAAACACACAACAGGTAGAGAGAGACGGCAAGCCGACAAACACACTGGCGCCATCTTGATCCCGAGTGGTCTGAGTGAGTGTGGGGTGAGGTAATGTTGTTGTTGTTGGGTTGTGATTTTGTTGGGTCTGATGGTCTGAGTGAGTGTGGGGTGAGGTAATGTTGTTGTTGTTGGGTTGTGATTTTGTTGGGTCTGATGGTCTGAGTGAGTGTGGGGTGAGGTAATGTTGTTGTTGTTGGGTTGTGATTTTGTTGGGTCTGATGGTCTGAGTGAGTGTGGGGTGAGGTAATGTTGTTGTTGGGTTGTGATTTGGTTGGGTCTGATGGTCTGAGTGAGTGTGTGGTGAGGTAATGTTGTTGTTGTTGGGTTGTGAGTTTGTTGGGTCTGATGGTCTGAGTGAGTGTGTGGTGAGGTAATGTTGTTGTTGGGTTGTGATTTTGTTGGGTCTGATGGTCTGTGTGAGTGTGTGGTGAGGTAATGTTGTTGCTCGGTTGTGATTTGGTTGGGTCTGATGGTCTGAGTGAGTGTGTGGTGAGGTAATGTTGTTGTTGGGTTGTGATTTGGTTGGGTCAGATGGTCTGAGTGAGTGTGGGGTGAGGTAATGTTGTTGTTGTTGGGTTGTGATTTTGTTGGGTATGATGGTCTGAGTGAGTGTGTGGTGAGGTAATGTTGTTGTTGGGTTGTGATTTGGTTGGGTCTGATGGTCTGAGTGAGTGTGTGGTGAGGTAATGTTGTTGTTGTTGGGTTGTGATTTGGTTGGGTCTGATGGTCTGAGTGAGTGTGTGGTGAGGTAATGTTGTTGTTGTTGGGTTGTGATTTTGTTGGGTCTGATGGTCTGAGTGAGTGTGTGGTGAGGTAATGTTGTTGTTGTTGGGTTGTGATTTTGTTGGGTCTGATGGTCTTAGTGAGTGTGTGGTGAGGTAATGTTGTTGTTGTTGGGTTGTGATTTGGTTGGGTGTGATGGTCTGAGTGAGTGTGTGGTGAGGTAATGTTGTTGTTGGGTTGTGATTTGGTTGGGTCTGATGGTCTGAGCGAGTGTGTGGTGAGGTAATGTTGTTGTTGTTGGGTTGTGATTTGGTTGGGTCTGATGGTCTGAGTGAGTGTGTGGTGAGGTAATGTTGTTGGGTTGTGATTTGGTTGGGTCTGATGGTCTGAGTGAGTGTGTGGTGAGGTAATGTTGTTGTTGTTGGGTTGTGATTTGGTTGGGTCTGATGGTCTGAGTGAGTGTGGGGTGAGGTAATGTTGTTGTTGTTGGGTTGTGATTTGGTTGGGTCTGATGGTCTGAGTGAGTGTGTGGTGAGGTAATGTTGTTGTTGGGTTGTGATTTGGTTGGGTCTGATGGTCTGAGTGAGTGTGGGGTGAGGTAATGTTGTTGGGTTGTGATTTGGTTGGGTCTGATGGTCTGAGTGAGTGTGGGGTGAGGTAATGTTGTTGTTGGGTTGTGATTTTGTTGGGTCTGGTGGTCTGAGTGAGTGTGTGGTGAGGTAATGTTGTTGTTGTTGGGTTGTGATTTTGTTGGGTCTGGTGGTCTGAGTGAGTGTGTGGTGAGGTAATGTTGTTGCTCGGTTGTGATTTGGTTGGGTCTGATGGTCTGAGTGAGTGTGTGGTGAGGTAATGTTGTTGTTGGGTTGTGATTTGGTTGGGTCAGATGGTCTGAGTGAGTGTGGGGTGAGGTAATGTTGTTGTTGGGTTGTGATTTTGTTGGGTCTGGTGGTCTGAGTGAGTGTGTGGTGAGGTAATGTTGTTGTTGGGTTGTGATTTTGTTGGGTCTGATGGTCTGAGTGAGTGTGTGGTGAGGTAATGTTGTTGTTGGGTTGTGATTTTGTTGGGTCTGATGGTCTGAGTGAGTGTGTGGTGAGGTAATGTTGTTGGGTTGTGATTTGGTTGGGTCTGATGGTCTGAGTGAGTGTGTGGTGAGGTAATGTTGTTGGGTTGTGATTTGTTTGGGTCTGATGGTCTGAGTGAGTGTGGGGTGAGGTAATGTTGTTGTTGGGTTGTGATATGGTTGGGTCTGATGGTCTGAGTGAGTGTGTGGTGAGGTAATGTTGTTGTTGGGTTGTGATTTGGTTGGGTCTGATGGTCTGAGTGAGTGTGTGGTGAGGTAATGTTATTGTTGTTGGGTTGTGATTTGGTTGGGTCTGATGGTCTGAGTGAGTGTGGGGTGAGGTAATGTTGTTGGGTTGTGATTTGGTTGGGTCTGATGGTCTGAGTGAGTGTGGGGTGAGGTAATGTTGTTGTTGTTGGGTTGTGATTTTGTTGGGTCTGGTGGTCTGAGTGAGTGTGTGGTGAGGTAATGTTGTTGTTGTTGGGTTGTGATTTGGTTGGGTCTGATGGTCTGAGTGAGTGTGGGGTGAGGTAATGTTGTTGTTGTTGGGTTGTGATTTTGTTGGGTCTGGTGGTCTGAGTGAGTGTGGGGTGAGGTAATGTTGTTGTTGTTGTTGGGTTGTGATTTTGTTGGGTCTGATGGTCTGAGTGAGTGTGGGGTGAGGTAATGTTGTTGTTGTTGGGTTGTGATTTGGTTGGGTCTGATGGTCTGAGTGAGTGTGTGGTGAGGTAATGTTGTTGGTGTTGGGTTGTGATTTGGTTGGGTCTGATGGTCTGAGTGAGTGTGTGGTGAGGTAATGTTGTTGTTGGGTTGTGATTTTGTTGGGTCTGATGGTCTGAGTGAGTGTGGGGTGAGGTAATGTTGTTGTTGTTGGGTTGTGATTTGGTTGGGTCTGATGGTCTGAGTGAGTGTGGGGTGAGGTAATGTTGTTGTTGTTGGGTTGTGATTTTGTTGGGTCTGGTGGTCTGAGTGAGTGTGGGGTGAGGTAATGTTGTTGTTGTTGGGTTGTGATTTTGTTGGGTCTGATGGTCTGAGTGAGTGTGGGGTGAGGTAATGTTGTTGTTGTTGGGTTGTGATTTGGTTGGGTCTGATGGTCTGAGTGAGTGTGTGGTGAGGTAATGTTGTTGTTGTTGGGTTGTGATTTGGTTGGGTCTGATGGTCTGAGTGAGTGTGGGGTGAGGTAATGTTGTTGTTGGGTTGTGATTTTGTTGGGTCTGATGGTCTGAGTGAGTGTGTGGTGAGGTAATGTTGTTGTTGTTGGGTTGTGATTTGGTTGGGTCTGATGGTCTGAGTGAGTGTGGGGTGAGGTAATGTTGTTGTTGTTGGGTTGTGATTTTGTTGGGTCTGGTGGTCTGAGTGAGTGTGGGGTGAGGTAATGTTGTTGTTGGGTTGTGATTTTGTTGGGTCTGATGGTCTGAGTGAGTGTGTGGTGAGGTAATGTTGTTGGGTTGTGATTTGGTTGGGTCTGATGGTCTGAGTGAGTGTGTGGTGAGGTAATGTTGTTGGGTTGTGATTTGTTTGGGTCTGATGGTCTGAGTGAGTGTGGGGTGAGGTAATGTTGTTGTTGGGTTGTGATATGGTTGGGTCTGATGGTCTGAGTGAGTGTGTGGTGAGGTAATGTTGTTGTTGGGTTGTGATTTGGTTGGGTCTGATGGTCTGAGTGAGTGTGTGGTGAGGTAATGTTATTGTTGTTGGGTTGTGATTTGGTTGGGTCTGATGGTCTGAGTGAGTGTGGGGTGAGGTAATGTTGTTGGGTTGTGATTTGGTTGGGTCTGATGGTCTGAGTGAGTGTGGGGTGAGGTAATGTTGTTGTTGTTGGGTTGTGAGTTTGTTGGGTCTGGTGGTCTGAGTGAGTGTGTGGTGAGGTAATGTTGTTGTTGTTGGGTTGTGATTTGGTTGGGTCTGATGGTCTGAGTGAGTGTGGGGTGAGGTAATGTTGTTGTTGTTGGGTTGTGATTTTGTTGGGTCTGGTGGTCTGAGTGAGTGTGGGGTGAGGTAATGTTGTTGTTGTTGTTGGGTTGTGATTTTGTTGGGTCTGATGGTCTGAGTGAGTGTGGGGTGAGGTAATGTTGTTGTTGTTGGGTTGTGATTTGGTTGGGTCTGATGGTCTGAGTGAGTGTGTGGTGAGGTAATGTTGTTGGTGTTGGGTTGTGATTTGGTTGGGTCTGATGGTCTGAGTGAGTGTGTGGTGAGGTAATGTTGTTGTTGGGTTGTGATTTTGTTGGGTCTGATGGTCTGAGTGAGTGTGGGGTGAGGTAATGTTGTTGTTGTTGGGTTGTGATTTGGTTGGGTCTGATGGTCTGAGTGAGTGTGGGGTGAGGTAATGTTGTTGTTGTTGGGTTGTGATTTTGTTGGGTCTGGTGGTCTGAGTGAGTGTGGGGTGAGGTAATGTTGTTGTTTTTGGGTTGTGATTTTGTTGGGTCTGATGGTCTGAGTGAGTGTGGGGTGAGGTAATGTTGTTGTTGTTGGGTTGTGATTTGGTTGGGTCTGATGGTCTGAGTGAGTGTGTGGTGAGGTAATGTTGTTGTTGTTGGGTTGTGATTTGGTTGGGTCTGATGGTCTGAGTGAGTGTGTGGTGAGGTAATGTTGTTGTTGTTGGGTTGTGATTTGGTTGGGTCTGATGGTCTGAGTTAGTGTGTGGTGAGGTAATGTTGTTGTTGGGTTGTGATTTTGTTGGGTCTGATGGTCTGAGTGAGTGTGGGGTGAGGTAATGTTGTTGTTGGGTTGTGATTTGGTTGGGTCTGATGGTCTGAGTGAGTGTGTGGTGAGGTAATGTTGTTGTTGTTGGGTTGTGATTTGGTTGGGTCTGATGGTCTGAGTGAGTGTGTGGTGAGGTAATGTTGTTGTTGTTGGGTTGTGATTTGGTTGGGTCTGATGGTCTGAGTTAGTGTGTGGTGAGGTAATGTTGTTGTTGGGTTGTGATTTTGTTGGGTCTGATGGTCTGAGTGAGTGTGGGGTGAGGTAATGTTGTTGTTGGGTTGTGATTTGGTTGGGTCTGATGGTCTGAGTGAGTGTGTGGTGAGGTAATGTTGTTGTTGGGTTGTGATTTGGTTGGGTCTGATGGTCTGAGTGAGTGTGTGGTGAGGTAATGTTATTGTTGTTGGGTTGTGATTTGGTTGGGTCTGATGGTCTGAGTGAGTGTGGGGTGAGGTAATGTTGTTGGGTTGTGATTTGGTTGGGTCTGATGGTCTGAGTGAGTGTGGGGTGAGGTAATGTTGTTGTTGTTGGGTTGTGATTTTGTTGGGTCTGGTGGTCTGAGTGAGTGTGTGGTGAGGTAATGTTGTTGTTGTTGGGTTGTGATTTGGTTGGGTCTGATGGTCTGAGTGAGTGTGGGGTGAGGTAATGTTGTTGTTGTTGGGTTGTGATTTTGTTGGGTCTGATGGTCTGAGTGAGTGTGGGGTGAGGTAATGTTGTTGTTGGGTTGTGATTTTGTTGGGTCTGATGGTCTGAGTGAGTGTGGGGTGAGGTAATGTTGTTGTTGTTGGGTTGTGATTTGGTTGGGTCTGATGGTCTGAGTGAGTGTGTGGTGAGGTAATGTTGTTGTTGTTGGGTTGTGAGTTTGTTGGGTCTGATGGTCTGAGTGAGTGTGGGGTGAGGTAATGTTGTTGTTGGGTTGTGATTTGGTTGGGTCAGATGGTCTGAGTGAGTGTGGGGTGAGGTAATGTTGTTGTTGTTGGGTTGTGATTTTGTTGGGTCTGATGGTCTGAGTGAGTGTGTGGTGAGGTAATGTTGTTGTTGGGTTGTGATTTTGTTGGGTCTGATGGTCTGAGTGAGTGTGGGGTGAGGTAATGTTGTTGGGTTGTGATTTTGTTGGGTCTGATGGTCTGAGTGAGTGTGTGGTGAGGTAATGTTGTTGTTGTTGGGTTGTGATTTGGTTGGGTCTGATGGTCTGAGTGAGTGTGTGGTGAGGTAATGTTGTTGTTGGGTTGTGATTTTGTTGGGTCTGATGGTCTGAGTGAGTGTGGGGTGAGGATATCTGTTGTCAGTAATGTTGTTGGGTCACTGAGGTTGAGGACCAGCTGGCTGAGGGGACTCGATGTTGAGCTCCTGTTTGGACAGCACTTGGTAGTGCAGTGACTGGGGGTCGTTTTTGTATAGTGATCAGGAGGGGGTACTGACCTAGTTCAGCCCTGCAGCCGTTATTGGGGGCCTTTCTCGCTATCAACATTACCCCATCTCCTCTCTCTCTCTCTCTCTCTCCTCTCTCGCAATCAACATTACCCCATCTCCTCTCTCTCTCTCTCTCTCTCTCTCTCGCTATCAACATTACCCCATCTCCTCTCTCTCTCTCTCTCTCCTCTCTCGCTATCAACATTACCCCATCTCCTCTCTTTCTCTCTCTCCTCTCTCGCTATCAACATTACCCCATCTCCTCTCTCTCTCCTCTCTCGCTATCAACATTACCCCATCTCCTCTCTTTCTCTCTCTCCTCTCTCGCTATCAACATTACCCCATCTCCTCTCTCTCTCCTCTCTCGCTATCAACATTACCCCATCTTCCCTCTCTCTCTCTCTCTCTCTCTCTCTCGCTGTGGGATTGTGGGTAGAGGGTGCATTGGGAGCGGGACTGGTGAGACTGTTTGGGTGTTTTCCCCTTTTTTTCAGTCTGCTTGTCCATTCGGAGTTATTTCTAAAGCAAAGTGAAAAGTAAAAGTTTTAGTTTCGGTTTCTGTTGGAGGACTTCGTCTCTGGGCCGATTGACTGGGCCTGGTGGCGGATTGCGGGGATGGCGTCCCGCCCGGCGGGGGATGCCCAGCCCCTGACGCTCCGCCACGGCGTGCGGTGTGAGGCGGGGGCCGAGGTGTCTCTGGAGAGCGTCCTGCTGGCTATTGGAGAGCAAGTGGGCTGCGATAATATAGTGTCTGCTTCGCGGATGTACAGGGCAGTGGTGGTGTTTGTGAAGGACAGAGAGCTGGTTCACACGCTGGTTGAACATGGAATCACGGTAAGTGATCAGTATTTCGCTGTTACTCCGTTGTTTACCGAGAATGCTAAAGTTATTATCTCAAACGTGCCGCCGGTCATCCCGAATGAGCTTATTAAGCAGGAGCTCATGCGCTTCGGCAAGCTTGCCAGCGATATTTGGAAAATCCCGTTAAACTGTAAAAGTCCAGGGCTGAAACATGTGACGTGCTTTTTGCGAGTACTGGAAATATGCGCTGTTTCGAGTGTGGGGACATCGGTCATAAGAGGCTGGTGTGCCCACACAGCGCGGGTGCAGCAGGGCCTAGTGGTGTGAGGGTGGAGAGGGGTCAGGGTGCAGCAGGGACTAGCGGTGTGAGGGTGGAGGAGAAGGTTGGGCCTATTGACAGCGGGACAGGTGGTGAACAGGCAGGTGTAGCTGGTAGGGCGATGGTCAGGGAAGAGTCTGGTTCAGGTGAAGGGGAGATGGTGGGTAAAAGAGCTAGACTGGAAGAGGGTGAGGTTGGTTCAGTGGATGGTTTAGGTGAGGGTGAGACTGTTGGTAAGAAAGCTAGACTGGAGGAAGGAGAGGTTAGTGCAGGTGTTACAGGTGAGGTAGAGGCTGCTGCAGGTGGAGAAGGTGAGAGCTCTGCTGGTGGAGTGCCTGAGGTCAGTGGTGTGGTGGGTTTAGAGGATACTGAGCAGAGTGGTGGTGGTGTGCATGTGGATGAGTCCCAGTTAATCAGTGGTGGCAGGGTGGAGATAGAGGAGCCATGTGACTCTCAGTGTGTGGACTCTGGGGGAGCTGGTGGTAGTATAGCGTCAGGTGAGGATTTGGCAGATATGTCAGGTGAACTGGATGATCTCCTTTCAGATCTCTCTGATATAGCCCCACAGGTTGGTGAAGATCTGTACTCAGTGAATGACATTAACTCTTTTTTGGATGAGACTTTTGGAAAACAGGTGGAGGTCCGTGAGTATTTCCCAGATGTAAAAAAATTCTTGGCTTCTGTAGCAAAAATTCAAGCAACCGTGAGCTTTGCTGAACTGAGTAAAAAAAAAGGTTCAGGCTTAAAAAATTTGTGACAAGACTGCGAAAGGGAAAATAACCTGCTAAATGATTATCTGAATGGATTGGTCACAAAGGGTGTCTTCTTTTTCATCTGTATATCTCTTTCTCTGTCTCTTTTCCCCTTTTCTGTTTTTCTTCATGAATAGGCTTAGAGTGGGATCTCTAAATATTAATGGGGGTAGAGATGTAAATAAGAGAGCTCTTGTTGCAGAATTAATTGAGCATAAGCGTGTAGATGTTGTGTTTTTACAGGAAACTCATGGAGATTTAGATGATGAGACAGAGTGGAGAATGTGGTGGCAGGGGAATTTGTATAATAGTTTTGGGACAAATCTAAGTGCTGGTATTGCTATATGTTTTTCTAAATTTTTAACACTGTCTAATGTTCACTGTGTGGAAGTAGAGCGTGGGAGGGTTTTAATGGTAAAGGCTGAGATAGAAGGATTTAGTTTTGTTTTTGTGAATGTGTATGCCTCTAATAATCGCAGTGAAAGAGTAAGACTGTTTCACAAGCTTAAAAGCTTTCTTCAGCAACACAGTAGTAACTGTACAATAGTTATGGGGGGTGATTGGAATTGTACAGTTGATTTCACCTTGGATAGAACTGGGGAGGAGCCCCACCCACAGTCAGGTTTGGAACTGAAAGGTTTACTCAGGGAGTGTGGGCTGGTGGATGTGTGGCGGGATAGGAATGAGGGAGTACAGCAGTACACATGGGTGAAATGTGTAGATGCTAGGATAAGCGCAGCTAGACTGGATAGGTTTTATTTTTCAGGCACTGATGAAAACATGGTTCTTAATGCTTGTATTTTTCCTTTTGGCTTCTCTGATCATCAGTTGATCACAATAGATCTAATGCTATCCAGGACTAGAAAATATGGCTGTTATTGGCGTCTGAATCTGAAGCTGCTCCAGGATGAGCTGTTTTGTCAAAACTTTGTTGTGTTTTGGGAAGGGTGGAGGCAACATAAGAGGGATTTTAATAATTTATGTTCATGGTGGGAAGTTGGAAAAACTCAAATTAAGATTTTCTGCCATTATTCTGCCAGTATTCTGCACTTACATCAGCCACTTTTAGTGACACTGTTCAGGGTCTTGAGAGAGAGATTGAAGCCCTTGAGAAGGATATTATTGGTAGTAATGATTTGAGTAAGAGACATGTGTGGGAGAGAAAGAGGCAGGCTTTGAGTTCTGTGTTACAGGAGAAGGCCAAGGGGGCGCTGATACGAGCTCGCATGTCCAACATTAAAGACATGGACGCTCCTACCTCTTTTTTTTTAAATCTGGAGCGTAACGCCAGGCGTCAGGACCAGATGCTGTATCTTCGGGGCCCTGACGGGTCTCTTATCACTACACCAGCTGCGATGAGGAGGGATGGCTGCAGATTTCTACACTGATCTATACAGCGCTGATCCATGTGACCTTACCTGCAGAGAGGAGCTACTGAAGGGACTACCCAAATTGGAAGCTGACCGCTCTGAAGCCTTGGATGCTAATATTGAACTGCAGGAGCTTACTGCAGCTGTTCAGCAGCTCTCAACCGGACGCGCGCCGGGTATAGACGGCCTCCCAGCTGAGTTTTATAAGCTTTTTTGGTCCTTAATTGGAACTGATTTTTATGATGTTTTTAAGTCGTCCCTGGACAGAGGCAGGTTGCCTGTCAGCTGTACTAGGGCAGTACTGTCTTTACTGCCCAAAAAAGGAGACTTGGGACTTTTGAGAAACTGGAGACCTGTGGCATTGCTTTGCACGGACTATAAAATCCTGTCCAAATCCCTTGCTAATAGACTGAAGGAACATATTGGTTCATTGGTCCATCGTGACCAAACGTATTGTGTGCCACATCGCTCGATTATGGACAATCTGTTTCTTGTCCGTGATGTTCTTGATCTGTGTAATTCTTGTAATTTTGGTTTGTTATCCATAGATCAAGAAAAAGCTTTTGATAGGGTAGACCACTCTTACCTGATTGATACACTTGGTGCATTTGGTGTGGGTAATGTTTTTATGTGTTGGATGAAACTTTTATATACTGATGCCACAGTAATGCTTAAGGTTGGGGGTGGGCTTAGCCGTCCTATAAAAATGTCTCGGGGGATTCGGCAGGGTTGTCCGATATCTGGCCTTTTATATAGCTTAGCTCTTGAGCCTCTTTTATGTCGTCTCAGAGCTGAGCTAACGGGACTTTCTGTAAAAGGCCTGCATAATAATGTTGTATTGTCGGCATATGCCGATGATGTAACTGCTGTTATTAAAGGAGAGGAGGATGTCCAGGCTCTTACACGCAGCCTGAATATGTACGGGAGAGCTTCCTCTGCCCGAGTGAATTGGGCTAAGTGTGAAAGCCTTATCACAGGGCAGTGGCAGGACAGAGGTTTCCCAGTGTTGCCAGAGGGTTTGCAATGGGGAACTGTTGGTTTTAAGTATTTGGGAGAGTATTTGGGTACTCCAGAGTTCCAAAGAAAAAAAATGGGAGGGGCTAGAGGAAAAAGTATGTGCCAGGTTATCTAAATGGACCTGGATTCTGCCTCGGCTGTCTTATAGGGGGAGAGTTCTGGTAGCCAACAACCTGATTGCGTCCATGTTGTGGCATCGCTTTATTGTTCTGGAGCCGCCTCTCTCCTTAGTCCGGGAGATCCAGAAAAAAATTGTGGATTTTTTTTGGTCTGGACAACACTGGACCCGTGCCCCGGTTCTTTTTTTGCCGGTGCATGAAGGGGGTCAGGGTCTGATTGATGTAAGGTATCGCATTCAGACCTTTCGTTTGCAGACAGTGGAGAGACTTTTGTCCCAGAACGGAATGGCATGGGATGCTACAGCCTGCCTACTTTTACAGCGTGTGGAAGACCTGGGCTATGATAAACATCTGTTTGTCCTTCAGCTCAAGGAAATGGACTTTTCTGGGACTACACCATTCTACCAGTCCGTGTTGAAGGCATGGTCTTCTGTTTTGGTGACTGACAGGGCTAATAGACCATGCACCTGTGTGGATGATGAGCCACTGTTCTACAACCCCCTGATCCAGGCTCGGTGTTTAGCATCCAGGAGTGTTCAGCGGTGCTTAGTAGGAGCAAAGATCACTACTGTTGGAGGCCTGAGAGTCAGGGGAGACTGGAAGACGGTGAGCACTCTGAAGGCTGAGACGAGGATCAGGTCTGACCATCTGCTTCAGAGGTTCCTGGAGGAGGTGGCGATGGAGATGCCTGCTCTGTTCAGAGAAGCCTTGGGTGGTGGTGATGGAGCGACTCCCTCACCTTTTCCCTCCTTGTCCATTAAAATGGCTGTGGGGGATTCTCTAGGTGAAGAGGGCTCGCTTCTGTCCTATACGGTTCCTGTGTTGACAGCGCTGGAAGATGCCTCCAGGAAAGCGTTATATGGAGCGTGTGTAAAGGTGAATCATGGACAGGCTCTTTTTGGTTTGCAGGACTCTAAATGGACTGGGTTGTTGGCGCCGGGCTCTTCTCCCCGGGGATGCTGGAGGTCCCTGTATAAGCCTCCTATAGAGAGGCGAACAGCGGACCTTCAGTGGAGGATAATACATGGGGCAGTAGCCACCAATAGATATTTGGCACATATCAACCCGGCTGTGGGTAGAGGGTGCCCATTCTGTGGCAGTGATGAAACACTGGGTCATCTCTTCCTGCAGTGTGTTAGATTGGCAGGTCTGTTTGCACTTCTGGAAGAATGGTGCAGGGGGCTTGGGGTGGTATGGGCTGAAAGCCTGTATGTATTTGGTCCTAAATATGTTGCTGCACAGAGAGGTAAAATCTGCTTGGTGAATTTTCTGTTGGGCCAGGCTAAGCTTGCTGTCTGGCTCACTAGGAAGAATAAAATGCAGGGCAGAGGAACTATGGACCCGGTTTTGCTGGTAAAGGCTCTGATACGGATCAGGCTCCGTGTGGAGTTTGCGTACTTTAAATTGACTCACAGACTGCTGGAATTCTCTGGGGTGTGGGGAAAGGGGGACATACTATGTTCAATTAATGATGATGAGTTTTTAATTCTAAATGTGTAATTTTTTTACTTGAATTCTGTTATAGACAGGATTTTCTTTTTTTTTGTTTCACCGGATGATGGTTTGATGATAATGTGATTAATAAATGTGATTTTTAACAGTCAACATTACCCCATCTCCTCTCTTTCTCTCTCTCTCTCCTCTCTCGCTATCAACATTACCCCATCTCCTCTCTTTCTCTCTCTCTCTCCTCTCTCGCTATCAACATTACCCCATCTCCTCTCTCTCTCCTCTCTCGCTATCAACATTACCCCATCTCCTCTCTCTCTCCTCTCTTGCTATCAACATTACCCCATCTCCTCTCTCTCTCTCTCCTCTCTCGCTATCAACATTACCCCATCTCCTCTCTCTCTCTCTCTCCTCTCTCGCTATCAACATTACCCCATCTCCTCTCTCTCTCTCTCTCCTCTCTCGCTATCAACATTACCCCATCTCCTCTCTCTCTCTCTCCTCTCTCGCTATCAACATTACCCCATCTCCTCTCTCTCTCTCTCCTCTCTCGCTATCAACATTACCCCATCTCCTCTCTCTCTCTCTCTCCTCTCTCGCTATCAACATTACCCCATCTCCTCTCTCTCTCTCTCCTCTCTCGCTATCAACATTACCCCATCTCCTCTCTCTCTCTCTCCTCTCTCGCTATCAACATTACCCCATCTCCTCTCTCTCTCTCCTCTCTCGCTATCAACATTACCCCATCTCCTCTCTCTCTCTCTCCTCTCTCGCTATCAACATTACCCCATCTCCTCTCTCTCTCTCTCCTCTCTCGCTATCAACATTACCCCATCTCCTCTCTCTCTCCTCTCTTGCTATCAACATTACCCCATCTCCTCTCTCTCTCTCTCCTCTCTCGCTATCAACATTACCCCATCTCCTCTCTCTCTCTCTCTCCTCTCTCGCTATCAACATTACCCCATCTCCTCTCTCTCTCTCTCTCCTCTCTCGCTATCAACATTACCCCATCTCCTCTCTCTCTCTCTCCTCTCTCGCTATCAACATTACCCCATCTCCTCTCTCTCTCTCTCCTCTCTCGCTATCAACATTACCCCATCTCCTCTCTCTCTCTCTCTCCTCTCTCGCTATCAACATTACCCCATCTCCTCTCTCTCTCTCTCCTCTCTCGCTATCAACATTACCCCATCTCCTCTCTCTCTCTCTCCTCTCTCGCTATCAACATTACCCCATCTCCTCTCTCTCTCTCTCCTCTCTCGCTATCAACATTACCCCATCTCCTCTCTCTCTCTCTCCTCTCTCGCTATCAACATTACCCCATCTCCTCTCTCTCTCTCTCCTCTCTCGCTATCAACATTACCCCATCTCCTCTCTCTCTCTCTCCTCTCTCGCTATCAACATTACCCCATCTCCTCTCTCTCTCTCTCCTCTCTCGCTATCAACATTACCCCATCTCCTCTCTCTCTCTCTCTCTCTCTCTCTCTCTCTCTCTCTGGGGGATTGTGGGTAGAGGGTGCTGTGGGAGCGGGACTGGGGGAAAGTTTGGGTCGTTTCTTTTCCGTTTCTTTTCCTTTTTTTTCTTTTTTTCCGTTCCATCCATGGGTATTTTTTAGTGTATAGTGAAAGTGAAAGTAGTTTTTTTTTTTTTTTTTTAGTGTTTTTTTTCTTCTTTCTTACGGATATTGTTTCTTTTCTGAGTAGACCGACTAGGCCTGGTGGCGGGGCGCGGGGATGGCGTCTGCCCCGTTTGGGGACGCCCAGCACCTGACGCTCCGCCACGGCGTGAGGTGTGAGGTGGGGCCCGAGGTGTCTGTGGAGAGCGTGCTGCTCGCTGTAGGTGAGCAGGTGAGCTGTGAGAATATAGCGTCTGCATCGCGGATGTACCGGGCGGTGGTGGTGTTTGTGAAGGACAGAGCGCTGGTTCACGGGCTGGTTGAACGGGGAATCACGGTAAGTGATCAGTTTTATACTGTTACTCCGCTCTTCACTGTGCATCACAGAGTTATTATCTCTAACGTGCCGCCGGTCATCCCCGACGAGCTGATCCAGCGGGAACTCGCGCGCTTTGGAAAAATTGTAAGTAGTATTTCACCTATCCCGTTAAACTGCAAAAGTCCGGGGTTAAAACATGTGATGTCATTCAGACGCAGAGTTTTGATGGTGTTAAACGAGCCTACTCTGGATGTTTCGTTCAGAGTTATTCATGAGGGGAAGTCTTTCATGCTTTTTGCGAGCACTGGAAACATGGGATGTTTCGAGTGTGGAGACATTGGTCACAAGAGACTGGCGTGTCCACACAGCGCTGGGGCAGCGGGGCCGAGAGGGGGGAGCAGGGGGGGGAGTCAGGGTGCAGCGGGGACGGTCCCAGACCGGAGCGCTGCTGGTAGGGAGGCGGGGTCCTGTAGCAGCGAGGAGGCGGGGCCTAGTGGCGGCGGAGAGGCGGGGCCTAGTGGCAGCGGTTTAGGTAGTGCACAGACAGGTGCACCTGACGGAGAAATGAACAGGGATGAGTCTGGTATCAGTGAGGTGGTAGGTGGAGGAGTTGGGCAGGAGGAAGGGGAAGCTGGTACAGTCGATACAGGCAAGGGTGAGATTGTGGGAAAGAGAGCTAGGCAGGAGGGGGTGGAGGAGGGGGAGAGCGATGTAGAGGTTGGTACAGGTGAGGGGGAGACTGTAGGTAAGAAAGCTAGACTGGAGGAGGGTGATGGTGGTGTACTGGGTGTAGATGAAGTTGAGAATGTTATAGATGGAGAAGGTGAGGTTGCTGGTGCTGGATTGGTTGAGGCGGGGTTTGGTGGTGAGGTGAGTTTAGGTAATCCAGGTGGGGACAGTGGTGCACTGTGTGGTGTGGCTGAATTGCTGTCTATGAGTGATGGGGCGGAGATGGTGGAGCAGGGTGATTCTCAGGTCATGGCTAGCTCTGGGGGGACTGAGGGTAGTTTGGTGTCAGGTGAGGAGCTGGCAGATATGTCAGGTGACCTCAGTGTTGATATGTTTTCAGATGTTTCTGATGTTGCTTTTCAAGCTGATGATGATCTGTACTCGGTGCAAGACATTAATACATTTCTGGATGTGACTTTTGGAAAGCATGTGGAGGTCCGTGATTATTTCCCGGATTTAGACAAATTCTTGGCATCTGTAGCACACATCCAAGTGGCGGTGAGCTATGATGTACTGAGTAAGAAAAAGAGATATAGGTTGAAAAAATTTGTGACAAGTATACGAAAGGGTAAGGCTTCTGTGAAAAGTTAGTTTGGATGGATCGGTCACAAAGGGTGTTTCTTTCTTTTTTTTGTGTATCTTTTCTCTTGTTTTTTCTGCTCTCTCTCTCTCTGTTTTTCCGCATGAATAGGCTTAGGGTGGGATCTTTAAACATTAATGGGGGCAGAGATGCAAATAAGAGAGCTCTTGTTGCTGAAATAATTGGGCATAAGTGTTTGGATGTAGTGTTTTTACAGGAAACACATAGTGATAAGGATGATGAGACAGAGTGGAGAATGTGGTGGCAGGGTAGCTTGTATAATAGTTTTGGTTCAAATCTTAGTGCTGGCCTTGCCATATGTTTTGTAAAAAGTCTACACTTGTCTAATGTTCATTGTATTGAGGTAGAACCTGGGAGGATTTTAATGGTAAAGGCGGATATAGAAGATTTTACTTTTCTTTTTGTAAATGTGTATGCGTCTACTAATGGAAGTGACAGAGTAAAACTGTTTCACAGGTTAAAGAGAGCTCTTCAACAGCATAGTACTAACTCAATTGTAGTTTTGGGGGGTGATTGGAATTGCACTGTTGATTTCACCTTGGACAGAACTGGAGAGGAGCCTTATCCACAGTCTGCCTTAGTGTTGAAGGGGTTAATCAGGGAGTGTGGGCTGGTGGATGTGTGGAGAAACAGGAATGAGGGAGTAAAGCAGTACACCTGGGTAAAGATTACTGAGGAGCGGATGAGTGCAGCTAGGCTGGATAGGTTCTACTGCTTAGATATGAATAATAATATGGTTTTTAATGTTCACATTACCCCTTCTGGCTTCTCTGATCACCATCTGATCATGATGGATTTAATGTTATCCAGGACTAGGAAATACAGTTGTTACTGGCGTTTTAATTTGAAGTTACTCCAGGATGAGTTTTTTCTTAAAAACTTTGTGGTTTTCTGGGAAGGGTGGAGGTCGTATAAAGGGGATTTTAATAGTTTAGTTTCATGGTGGGAGGTGGGCAAAACACAAATTAAGATTTTCTCTCAGCAGTATTCTGCGCATTCAGCAGCCATTTATAATAGCACAGTTCAGGGGCTTGAGAGGGAGATTGAGGTACTGGAGGCTGATATCACTGGATGTGGTGATATGAGTAGAAGGAATGTTTGGGTGAGAAAGAAGAAAACTTTGAGCTCATTGCTCCAAGAGAAAGCCAAGGGGGCGCTGATTAGAGCTCGAATGTCCAGCATTAAGGACATGGATGCTCCTACTAGCTTCTTTTTCAATCTGGAGCGTAATGTTAGGCATCAGAACCAGATGCTGTATCTTCGTGATTCTGACGGGTCTCTCATCACTGCACCTGCTGCCATGAGAAGAATGGCTGCAAATTTCTACACGGATCTTTACAGCACTGACCCATGTGACCTACCCTGCAGGAAGGACTTCTTGCAGGATTTACCAAAGCTGGAGGCTGCTCGTTCTGAAAAGTTGGACTCTGAAATTGAACTGCAGGAGCTTACAGCAGCTGTCCAACAGCTCTCGAATGGGCGAGCACCAGGCATAGACGGCCTTCCAGCTGAGTTTTATAAAACCTTCTGGTCTTTAATTGGGACTGACTTGTATGCTGTTTTTAAGTCATCTGTGGACACTGGGATTTTACCAGTCAGCTGTACTAGGGCAGTACTGTCTCTGCTGCCTAAAAAAGGTGATTTGGGACTCTTGAAGAACTGGAGACCTGTAGCACTGCTTTGTACAGACTATAAAATCTTGTCTAAATCACTGGCTAACAGACTGAAGGAACACATAGGTTCAATAGTCCATCATGACCAGACATATTGTGTGCCTGGTCGCACAATTATGGATAATTTGTTTCTTGTTCGGGATGTTCTTGATCTGTGTACTACTACCTCTTGTGATCTTGGTTTATTGTCCATAGATCAAGAAAAAGCCTTTGATAGGGTAGACCACTCCTACCTGTTTGACACACTTGAGGCATTTGGTGTGGGGGATGTTTTTATGGCCTGGATGAAACTCTTGTACACTGATGCCACAGTGCTGCTTAAGGTTGGAGGAGGACTCAGTCGTCCTATTACAATGTCACGAGGGATTCGTCAAGGCTGCCCAATTTCTGGTCTTTTGTATAGCTTGGCTGCTGAGCCTTTGTTGTGTAGACTCAGAGCTAAGCTTAAAGGACTGTCGGTGCAGGGGCTGCAACAGAACGTTGTGCTCTCGGCCTATGCGGATGATATTTCTGTTGTTATTAGAGGGGAAGAGGATGTGCAAGATCTCACACAAAGCTTATCTCTATATGGAAGAGCTTCCTCAGCCAGGGTTAACTGGGCTAAGTGTGAGAGTTTCATTACAGGGCAGTGGCAGGACAGAGGTTTCCCAGTGTTGCCAGCAGGTTTGCAGTGGGGGACCACCGGGCTAAAGTATTTAGGAGTATACTTGGGTCCTCTAGAATTTCAAAACAAAAACTGGGAGGGGCTAGTGGAAAAAGTGTGTGCCAGGTTGTCTAAATGGACCTGGGTCCTGCCGCGGCTGTCCTATAGGGGGAGGGTTTTGGTGGCCAACAACCTGATTGCTTCCATGTTGTGGCACCGGTTTATTGTGTTGGAACCACCTGCCTCCCTAGTCCAGGAGATCCAGAGGAGACTTGTGGACTTTTTTTGGTCTGGACAACACTGGACACGTGCCCCGGTTCTCTATCTGCCATTACATGAAGGGGGTCAGGGTTTGATTGACTTGAACTGTCGCATACGGACGTTTCGGCTACAGAGTGTGCAGAGATTACTGTACCAGGAAGGAATGGCGTGGGCTGCTACAGCCTGTGTACTTCTACAGCGTGTGGAGAACTTGGGCTATGGCAAGCATCTTTTTGTCTTGCAACTCAAGGACATGGACTTTTCTGCGACCACTCCTTTCTACCAGTCTGTCCTGAAGGCGTGGTCTTCTGTGCTGGTGATTGAAAGAGCAACGGAACCCTGTACCTGTGTGGAAGATGAGCCATTGTTTTATAACCCCCTGATCCAAACCCGGAGTCTTGTATCAAGGAGTATTCGGCGCTGTTTGGTACGAGCAAACATAACCACTCTTGGGGGCCTAAGGGTCACGGGAACTTGGAAGACTGTGAGTGTTCTGAAGGCTGAGATGAGATTTCAGTCTGATCGTCTGGTGCAGAGGTTTCTCGAGGAAGTGATGTCAGCGATGCCTGCTCAGTTTAGAGAGGCCCTGGAGCGTGGCGATGGGGTGGATCTCCTGCCTTTCCCCTCTCTGTCTGTAGGGATGGCTGCGGGGGACACCCTGGATGAGAGGGGATGGCTACTGTCGTATGCGGTTCCTGAGATGACGACTCTGGCAGATGCCTCTAGGAAAGCCTTATATGGAGCAAGCGTAAAGATGGCCTTTGGAAATGCTCTCTTTGGTCTACCGGAGTCCAAGTGGTCTGGGTTGTTGGCACCAGGCTCTTCTCCACGAGGGTGCTGGAGGTCCCTGTACAAGCCTCCCATAGAGAAGCGAACGGCAGACCTTCAGTGGAGGATTGTGCATGGGGCCGTGGCCACGAACAGATATGTGGCACATATTGATCCGAGTGTAGGTAGGGGGTGCCCGTTTTGTGGCAGAGACGAAACGCTGGGTCACCTCTTCCTGCAGTGTGAAAGGTTGGCAGGTCTGTTTGCACTAGTAGAAGAATGGTGTAGGGGGCTCGGGGTGGGTTGGACTGAAAGCCTCTATATTTTTGGTCCTAAATATGTGGCTGCTCGGAGAGGCACGCTCTGTCTCGTGAATTTTTTGGTGGGTCAGGCCAAGCTTGCTGTCTGGCTCACGAGAAAAAACAAAATTGGTGGTAGAGGGGCATTAGATCCTGTCCTGTTGGTTAAAGCGCTGGTACGGACCAGGATCCGTGTCGAGTTTGTTTTTTTTAAATTGACTCACAGACTGATGGAGTTTTCTGAGGTTTGGGGAAAGGGGGAGGTGTTGTGTTTTATTTCTGAGGATGAGTTTCTAATGTTAAACGTATAGTTTTTTCTCATGTTCTGTGTTTTTTTCTTTTTTGTGGTTTGAAAAAGAGCTATTTAATGTTTAATTTGTTTTAATAAATGTATTTTTAAAGGTCTCTCCTCTCTCGCTATCAACATTACCCCATCTCCTCTCTCTCTCTCTCCTCTCTCGCTATCAACATTACCCCATCTCCTCTCTTTCTCTCTCTCCTCTCTCGCTATCAACATTACCCCATCTCCTCTCTCTCTCTCTCTCTCTCTCTGCTCTCTCGCTATCAACATTACCCCATCTCTCTCTCTCTCTCTCTCCTCTCTCGCTATCAACATTACCCCATCTCTCTCTCTCTCTCTCTCCTCTCTCGCTATCAACATTACCCCATCTCCTCTCTCTCTCTCTCTCTCTCTCTCTCTCTCCTCTCTCGCTATCAACATTACCCCATCTCCTCTCTCTCTCTCTCTCTCTCTCTCTCTCTCTCTCTCTGCTCTCTCGCTATCAACATTACCCCATCTCCTCTCTTTCTCTCTCTCTCTCTCTCCTCTCTCGCTATCAACATTACCCCATCTCCTCTCTCTCTCTCTCTCTCTCCTCTCTCGCTATCAACATTACCCCATCTCCTCTCTCTCTCTCTCTCTCTCTCTCTCTCTCTCTCCTCTCTCGCTATCAACATTACCCCATCTCCTCTCTCTCTCTCTCTCTCTCCTCTCTCGCTATCAACATTACCCCATCTCCTCTCTCTCTCTCTCTCTCTCTCTCTCTCTCTCTCCTCTCTCGCTATCAACATTACCCCATCTTCTCTCTCTCTCTCTCTCTCTCTCTCTCTCTCTCCTCTCTCGCTGCGTGCGTGTGCGTGCGTGTGTGTGTGCGTGTGTGCGTGTGTGTGTGTGTGTGTGTGTGCGTGTGTGTGTGTGTGTGCGTATGTGCGTATGTGTGCAGGGGGTTTGGGGGTTCACTCACTGTCCCGGAGTGTGTGACACTCGTATAGGTATCTGGCTGCAGTGGGGGTGATGGTCCCTCTCCTAACAGAACAGCCAGTTTCTTGCTGTCGCTCAGGGCTCTAAAATCACTCATAACACTTTCAAATTAATTCAGATATTTTTCTGTGATAGTGTGATATTTTGGGCAGTGGAGGAGAAAGTGCAGCTCTGTCTCCTCCTCCCCTTCCTGATCTGGCCTTTCTCGATGGCCAGGCTGTGGTCACTCAGTCTGTAGTTGGTGAGGATCCGTCTCTGCTTCATATTTCGGACAGTAAGGAGATACGTGGCCAGGGTATCTGATGTTTTAGGGTCAGATAGAAGTCCAGTTTGTTTTGGCAGAGAGTTTGGGATGTCAAATGTTTTTGCGATGTTTAATTATTTGGTTGACTCTGATTGGTGTTTGGGAAGCAGTGCTGGTCAGAGGGTTGAGGGTGTTGGAGGTCAGGTTGTTGGTCAGTCTCTAGATCAGCTGCCACAGGAGACTCTTGTCAGGGTGGCCTAAAACTGCAGGCTTGTTTTGGGACTTGATTTAAGATGCATGAAGAATTTAAGTGCTCTTTTTTCTACATTGATTATTAATGGGAATCGGCCTAATTCAGTGGGATGCTTTTCCCATCTAGTGTAGTCATGGTGACTGAGTGGTCCCCATACTTCACTACCGTATAGCGCAATGGACAGGATTATACTGTCAAATATCTTTAGCCTGATTCTAATTGGGATGTCGATCTTGGAGAATTTGGTTTTGATGGAATAGAGGGCTCTGCAGGCCTTTTCTTTCAGTGCATCCACTGCCAGACCAAAGCCTCCTGAGGCACTGTTTCTCAGCCCCAGGTAATCATAGGAAAGTGTCTGATCTAGTGCGGTGTTTCCTAGATTAAACACATATCTGTTTTCCTGAGATCTGGCTTTCTTTTGAAAGATCATGACTTTAGATTTATTGGGGTTTACTGTCAGGGCCCAGGTCTGACAGTACTTCTTTAGCAGATCTAGAAGCTGCTGAAGGCCTTTTTTTGTGGGCGACAGCAGCAGCAGGTTATCTGCGTAAAGGAGAAATTTAACTTCCGTTTTGTTCAGTGTCAGGCCGGGAGCTGCAGGTCAATCCAGTAACACCGCTAAATCATTAATATAGATCAATTAATATCAATATAATTAATTAATATCAACATTACCCCCATCTCCTGTCTCTCTCTCTCTCTCTCTCTATGAGAAACTGCACTCTTTTGTCCACCATGTTTTAATTCATCTTGCTTAACCAGCTCTGTCTCCAAAAGGGACTTACCTCTGCATTAAAAAAAAGTAGAGAACAGAAAGAGAAAGCACAAGTGCAAAATAGAGAGTCATCTCTAAGCAGGTTTATTTCTCTTCTTCTTTTTCTTCCCCAGTTCCAGAGGAATACATTAAAGCAAAGTAGTACAGATTTGGATTAAAGAATGCACATTAGGATTTTACGTTCTGACATTAGACACACACACACACACACACACACACAGTAAAAAGGAGGGAGAACCTTAATTTTGCATTTGTACTTACCCACAAAAATAGTATTAATTTGAATAGATTCTGTTTCTGTCCTCAGCATGGTTAGTGAATATAAAGTTGTGATAAGATTGTCCTGCTACACTGCGGTGAATTTTCCTCAAAGCTACACAGATAAACTGACTGCGGGAAATAAGTCCTGAAAAATGATAAGAACATCTGTTTCTCCAGTGCAGATGAAAGAGAGTGTGGTGTGCGGATAATGCAGGGAAATCAGGACACAAACTGGGAAAAATATGGATTTTGGGCCGCAGATCTTATTTGTCAGTCCACCTCTCCTCTGACACCTGTCTCATCCCTGAAACGACGTCACATTCGTCACATGCTATAGTCAATTGACCAAACTCTTAATACTTTTCTGATAGCCACAACTCTGTAGTACCCTATGCTATAAGTGTAACTTAAATTTAATTTAACTGGTTAGCAAACTAAGCTGCCTTTGCGATTCTAAGTTTGACTAATATAAAGGCAAAAGGTTTATGTCGTAATATAAAACATTAATTGTAAAAGAAAACCGGTGTTCTGTCGAGTTGTGCTACCCTGTCAGACCGTGCTACCCTAGTGTATATTTAACTGTATAATCAAACTTTATTTTCACTCGGAAAATACATTGAGGGTAGCCCTCATTTTCAATGTAGCCGAGCTTACATAGAGTTAAAGGGATTGAAACTTAAATTTAAATTATAAAAACAAGCAAACAATGTAAGATTTAAATAAGAAAAAATCATTTAAAATAAAAGGATATGCAAACAGGCAAAAATGTAGAGCAATAAAACAAAGAAATAAATAAGTTCGCAAGATGGCAGCGCACAGTAGTGCAGCGGCTTCTCACGCTCCTAGCGAACACCCTATTTTGAGCTGTTTTTACGTCGGTTCTGAACCCAACTTTATGCGCCCCACGCGTGTGAGTTACAGTAGAACCGAACTTTTGAGCATTAAGGACAGTTTGGTCAGTAAAACAGCAACTATGGACAATAATATCCGAGCTACGCTGGGCGAGCTACAGCTCCTCCACGCTCCGGCGTGGAGGAGTGGATCGCTGCAGACAAAGGGCAGGAGCAGGAGGCGGTGCGAGCGGCGTCAGAAGAGAGGGAAGCGTGCTGGTGTGCTAGCCAGGCTAAAGGCTAATGCTAACCGACCCCAGATTCCGTCGCTTTTCCTTTCTAACGTCCGCTCTTTGGATAACAAGCTGGACCTGCTGCGGCTGAGGATGAGTGTTTCTGAGGAGATGAGGAACTGCGCTGTGATTTGTCTCACGGAAACCTGGCTGAATCAGACCATGCCGGACTCAGCCTTCCAGCTTGCCGGCCGGCAGCTCTTCCGAGCGGACCGCAGCCAGCTATCTGGGAAAGCCCTGGGGGGCGGCTTGTGCGTCTGCATAAACAAAGGTTGGTGCACAAACTGCGTGTTGGTAAACAGCCACTGCTCCGAGGCGACAGAACAGCTGACTGTGAAGTGTCGTCCCCACTATCTGCCTCGTGAGTTTTCGCCGGTGTTCCTGATTGCTGTTTACATAGCACCGGATGCTAATGCTAACATCGCACTGAAGAAGCTTTATGACAACATCAGCTCGCTTCAGAACAAGTATCCGGACGCGTTCTACGTGATAGCGGGGGATTTTAACCACGTAGAACTGAAGAACACGCTGCCGAGGTTTTACCAACACGTGAACATCCCAACGCGAGGTAATAACACGCTGGACCGTGTTTACACTAACCTGAAGGATGCGTACAGAGCCTTCCCCCACCCCCACCTCGGGCTATCAGACCACATCTCCATCATGCTGGTCCCCGCATACCACCCCCCACTGCGACGCTCCAAACCCACACAGAAAACCATCACTGTGTGGCCCAATGACGGCACCGCTGTGCTGCAGGAATGCTTCGGCTGCACAGACTGGTAGGTCTTCAGGGAGGCTGCTGAGTGTGAGGGGGAGCTGGATCTGGAGGAATACACATCTGCTGTTCTCGGGTACATCAGCAAGTGTGTGGAGGATGTCACTACTACCAAGACTGTGACTTGCTACCCGAACCAGAAGCCCTGGCTGAACGCAGAGATGCGTTCCCTGCTGAAAGCCAGGGATGCTGCCTTCAGATCTGGAGACTCGGATGAACTCAGGAGGGCTAGAAGAGAGCTGACTGGGGCAAAAGCTGCATATGCTCAGAAAATCCAGGGACACTTTTTCTCCCAGGATCCACAGAGCATGTGGAGGGGCATCAAGTGCATCACAGACTACAAATCCAACGTTGCACAAAGCTCCAAAAACCCATCCCTGCCTGAGGCTCTCAACAAGTTCTACGCCCGATTTGAGAACCCTGACACCCCCCCAGCACCAGACTCCCACACTCACCAGGAGAGGAGCCCCTCAGCGTGACACATGCAGAAGTAAGGAGGACGCTGAGGAGGATTAACCCCCGGAAAGCTACCGGCCCGGACAACATCCCCGGACGGGTGCTAAGAGACTGCGCAGACCAGCTCTCGGACGTCCTGGCCGACATTTTCAACGCGTCCCTCAACCAGGCAGCTGTCCCCACTTGCCTGAAGACCTCCACCATCATCCCAGTAGCCCTCACTCCGATAGTCACAAAGTCCTTTGAAAGACTGGTTCAGACCCACATCAAAGCCACCATCAACGTCACTGTGGATCCACACCAGCACGCATACAGGAAGAACCGATCCACAGAGGATGCCATTTCCTCCGTGGTCCACACTGCCCTCACCCACCTGGAGCAGAAGGATTCCTACGTTCGGATGCTCTTTGTGGACTTCACATCTGCTTTCAACACCATGATTCCTCAGACACTGATAACCAAACTCTCCTCACTTGGTCTGAGCTCTTCCCTGTGCAACTGGGTCCTAGACTTCCTGACCAACAGGCCGCAGTCTGTGAGGATTCACAACATCTCCTACCCCACCATAATCCTCAACACTGGCTCCCCTCAGGGCTGTGTGCTGAGCCCCCTCCTGTTCACACTGCTCACATATGACTGCTCACCTCTTCATCCAGGCTGTCATATTGTGAAGTTTGCGGACGACACGGCAGTGGTTGAATGCATCACGAACAGAGATGAGTCCAGCTACAGGCAGGAGGTGGAACACCTGGAGGATTGGTGCAGAGAAAACAACCTCTGCATCAATGTAAAGAAGACGAAGGAGATGATTGTGGACTTCAGAAGGGGCAAGCATGCCCACCTCCCCCTGCACATTGGAGGATCTGCGGTGGAAGTGGTCGACAGCTACAGGTACTTGGGTGTGCACCTGACCAGCAACCTCACCTGGAGCAACAACACTTCCACTCTGGTCAGGAAGGCACATCAGCGGCTCTACTTCCTCAGGAGGCTGAGACGAGCTAGACTCCGGAGCGTAGTCCTCACCTCCTTCTACAGATGTGTGGTGGAGAGCGTTGTGTGCTCCAGCATCAATGTGTGGCATGGAAGCTGCTCTGCTGCAGACAGGAAAGCACTGCAGAGGGTGGTGAAGGCTGCACAGAGGATTGTTGGAGTTAGCTTCCCCAGCACCACGGTCATCTACACTTCCAGGTGCAGGAAAAGGGCCACCTGCATCAGGAAGGATCCCACCCACCCAGCACATGCACTTTTTGTCCCGCTTCCCTCAGGCGGAGGCTGGGGAGCATCAAGTGCAAAACAACCAGACTGAGAAACAGCTTCATTCCGGAAGCTGTAAGACTCTTAAACTCCACTTAACAAACACACTGCACTGACACACAAGGACAAAATACTGTTTACTGTTTACCAACATGGTCACTTTACTTGCACTGAGACACTTTATCTCCACTGCTCTAATTCCATATCATGCTGCTATAGCACACTTGCACTCTGGACTTCATGTTGCTGCTACCTGTCTACTCTCTCTATTTATTTATTTTTTTGGAGTATTTATCTTATCTATTTTGTATATTCTATTTTTTATTGTATTCTTTATTTTATCTATATATCTATTAATAACAGCTCTTGTGTGTAAACTGGATCGTGAGATCACAATTTCGTTCCACCTCATGTACCACATGTGATGCGATTGACAATAAAATCTCCTTGAATCCTTGAAGTAGAATAATAAAATATAAACACAGTTAAAAAAGTAAATAAATAAAATAACAAGGACTAAAATAACCACAGTAATAAAAATGTAAATGATGGAACTAGAATAAATAATAATAATAATAATAATAATAATAATAATAATAATAATAATAATTAGTAAAAAGTAAAAAATATATAAAAAATCTGAGGAAAAAAATAAATGAAATAAAAATATAAAAGGCTAAAAGTAAAGGCAGTAACAAAACAAATAAAAAGATGAAATTAATAAAATAAATGAAATAAAAGGGCTAAATGGTAAAACATACAATTAGATAAATAAAAAACAAGATGATTAAAATAAATAACAAGGTAAAAGAAAAACTTAACTAAAACAGTTACAGGCTGTCTGAAGGTGGTTAGAAACTAGGAGTTTAAAATGATTTAGTGACTCCAGTGAGCTGAGTTTTAGAGTTTCCTGTAGTGAATTCCAGCTCACTGCTGCTCTGTAGCTGAAAGCAGATTTTCCCAGTTCACTAAAAACTCTAGGAACCTGACCGGTGATCCAGTCACTGGAGCGAGTCTGATAATTACTGGTGTTTATAGAAATCATGGATGAGATATAAGCTGGCATGTGGCCGGAGAGCCAGTTATAAATATATATATATATATATATATATATATATATATATATATATATATATATATAGCCAGTGTGTTTCCAGTCGAGCTGCTAGTGAGGACCAGCCTACTTTTTTTGATACAGTCTGCAGTGGTGAGTAGTGTAAGGGTCACCAGTAATGAACCTTAGAGCAGAATGATGAGTCCAGAGGTTTCAGGGCACTGGCGGACGCCTGCCTATAAATTACATCAGCGTAGTCCAACACTGACAGTAAAGTTGCCTCTACCACTCTTTTTCGAGCAAACATAGGCAGATTTATTACGATAAAGAAAACCCAGTCTTTGTCTGCTCTTAATTACTAAATTATTTATATGAGTTTTAAGAGTATAAGAGTTTTTCATCCAGACAGATACCAAAATACTTATACTCTGTGTCTCGCTCAATGTTGGATCCTGTCAGGGTTCTAATAGTTAAGGTATTAAAATTAATATTTGAAGATCTGGAGAACAGCATAAATTTTATTTTCTTAACATTTAAAACTAATTTATGATTGTGTAAAGCAGTCTGCAAAGCATTAAATGAACACTGAAGCTTTTCAATTGCTGCATGAACAGAATCAGCTGAACAGTATAAAATTGTATCTGCATAAAGATGCTCTTTGCAGTCTGAGGAAGAGGCAGCAAGATCATTTATATATATGTTAAATAAATCTGGACCCAGGCCTGAACTTTGTGGTACTCCTTTGTCAATGGCAGTTAAATTTGATTTATGTTACCCAGAATAACCCATTGTTTTCTATCTAAAAGGTAATTTTGGGCCCACTGCATAGCATTTTCTTCAAAACCTGCAAAATCTTTTGCAGGTGTGTCAGAAGAAGACTTTTTGTTAAGTCAATAAAAATGGCAGCACAGTGCTTCTTCCTGTCTAAGGCACTGTACAGGTCATTTAAAACCAGTGTGGTTGCAAAGATGGTACTATGTCTTTCTCTAAAACCAGACTGGAAATGATTTGAGTTGTCTGTTTAATAAAGATTCATTTTGTTTTGAGATTGGTCTATAATTATGTATATCTGCCACCTCTCCACCTTTATGCAGAGGAATAACATTTTTCAGTTTCAATAACAGTTTTCCTGGGAATTCTTCCAGATAAAATAGAAAGGTTAAAAATATAGGTAATATAGGTAATATGCTCTGGTGCAGGAGGAGTTGGTGAACAGATTGAGATAATAATTGGATTTGGCATTTTTAATTGCAGAAGTACATTTATTTCTCAGTTGTTTAAAAGATAGCCGGTTCTCTTCAGTCTTTGTGCGTCTTGTAACACTCCAAGCTTTATTTCTCTGTTTAAGCAATGAGGAGATTTCACCGGTAAACCAGGGACTCAACCTATCTTTAAACCTCAGCCTTTTATAGGGGCATGTTCATTTACAACTGCTAAGAATTATTTACAAAAGTGATCTAGAGCTACATCTACATCTGAGATACTGAGAGTAAGGTGAATATCACTCATTGCTAAATCAGAGAGAAAAGCTTGTTCGTTAGAGTGTTCTGGAGCAGTTTCTAATGCATGCGATCGGGAAGTGGTCACTAAATCCAAGATCAAAAACTCCTGAGGAAGAAATTTTATCTATTCTGATGGATAAAATTAAATCAATCAGACTAGACTTGGAGGGGTCTTTTAGGTTAGGGTGAGTTGGTTCAGTGATTGTGCAATGTTAAGATTTCCACATATTTCCTTAAGATGATCGGATGTATTAAAAGGCCAGTTAAGATTAAAATCCCCTAGGACCAGCATTTCTGAATCTGTATTTTTTGATAAAAGCTCAGCTATTTCATCAATTGCTAAAACTGGAGCTAAAGGAGGCCTGTAAATCCCAACCAATATAAAAAAGTCCTTTTCCCCAAAGATACTTTCAAAGATAGCAGTTCATAGCATTTGTCTTTTGTAACCGCAGTTAATAATTTAGTTTGGAGATTTACTCTTATAAAAACAGCTACACCACCTCCTTTAGCTTTTCTATCAATTCTTAAAAGGGTAAAATTGTTTAAAACTACATCTGTGTCATTTATGGTATGCCTAAGCCAAGTTTCTGTTAGGACTATTATGTCAGGATCATACTGTTCAACAAGAACTTTTAGTTGATCCATTTTATTTTCTTGCAGTAAACTTCTAATATTTAAAAGAATTATTCAAAGACCCTTTCTTCTTTTAAAACTAACAGAATTATTTATATATTCTGTAGAAAGTTTTGGTTGAGAATAAAAAGGCGTAGGTAGAGGATTTTTTTATTTTATTTATTTATCTAAAATCAGTAACTACTAGAATACTCAATGAAAAGTCATCAGTATTACATAGTCATCTAAGGTTAAGAACAGAATAAAAAATCTGTGACCCAAGCCTACTTGGATGCAGTCCATCGAATCTGTAGAATGGCCGGTTCCAGAAGAGAGTAAAATTGTCAATGAAAGTCAATTTCGTTTTAAGGCAGGTTTGTTGAAGCCAGTTGTGAAGATTTAAAATACGACTAAAATACGACTATAATTTTTTTATAATAATTACTGTATTTATTTTTATTCATTTTCATTTACATTTCATTTACATTTTTTACGTGCAATGGCAGGGGGTTCAGGTTGTTTAATGCACCAAAAGCAGATTTATTATTTAAAAAACAAGAGATATAATGTAAAAAAAATGTAGGTCAGTGCATGCGGAGTGCCGTTAGGAAGCACGTATCGACGGGTAGCATAACTTACTGGCTAACTTAGTTGTTTTGATTGCTATCAACATGGCTTTACATTTTCTAATAACATACTAGTCTGTGTTTTAATAACATTAAAATCACTTATTTTCAGAAAGACCCAATGAAGTATACACAATAAACAACAAAAAAAAAACAATTGAAGCATTGAACATTTTATTAAAATAAACATGAAATAACCTGAACAGAGGACAATTGAATGTAATAAAAGAAAGCATTCTTGTTTAGTTAATCATAAAACAAATAAATAAAAATACCGAAGACATTGAACACAAAGTAGCATCTTACTGAAATAAAGTTAGCTGATACCTTTGTCTTTGAGTCTAAAACTTTAGGATCTACAGTTTGTAACGTACCATCAATCAAAATGCATCTCTGTTCAATCAAAATGCTGAGAGCTTAAAACAGTAATAAAACAAGCTTCCGCTGCTTCGTGCATAAATAACACTGAATTTCAGGCTCAATACCACCCCACACCACTAGATGGTGATAATGGAAACAGTATCACCTCATCTGTGATGCCTCATAATAGACCACTGAAGTTGTGCGTCATTCTGTAGTGCTCGTACGGTTTCCGTATCTAAGCGTTTTTTTCCCTATGAGAAATTTTTTTTCCCCCTATTTTCCCTATTTTTAAAAACCCACCTCGGTCACATTCTGTGGTAAATAAATCTGTTCAGACCCCTGTACGTTTTATTCTGTGTACATTTTACTCCTGAACATCACTGGATCCTCTGAGAGTGTCACAGCATAAAATCACTAAAACAGGTCAGTGATACTCCAGAACCAGCTGTAACACGTTTTAACATTTACCCTCTTTATTGTGCAGTGAAATAAACGGGTGTTTCTGGTTGGTTGTCGCCTCAGTGAGGGCAGGTAGTTAGTTGATTAGTTGATGATTTGGGTCAGGTGTTGTAATTAGTATAAACTAATGACCGTAATTAAATACTAAACCTGCAGGGAAGCGCTGCTGAACTGAGAGACACTCTCTCTTATTATCTGCCTAACACAGACTACACTGCTCAACATCACACTGCTCAACATCACACTGCTCAACATCACACTGCTCAACATCACACTGCTCAACATCACACTGCTTAACATCACACTGCTCTACATCACACTGCTTAACATCACACTGCTCAACATCACACTGCTCAACATCACACTGCTCAACATTACACTGCTCAACATCACACTGCTCAACATCACACTGCTCAACATCACACTGCTTAACATCACACTGCCCAACATCACACTGCCCAACATCACACTGCCCAACATCACACTGCTCAACATTACACTGCTCAACATTACACTGCTCAACATTACACTGCTCAACATCACACTGCTCAACATCACACTGCTCAACATTACACTGCTCAACATTACACTGCCCAACATCACACTGCTCAACATTACACTGCTCAACATCACACTGCTCAACATCACACTGCTCAACATCACACTGCTCAACATCACACTGCTCAACATTACACTGCTCAACATCACACTGCTCAACATCACACTGCTCAACATCACACTGCTCAACACTACACTGCTCAACATCACACTGCCCAACATCACACTGCTCAACATCACACTGCTCAACATCACACTGCTCAACATCACACTGCTCAACATCACACTGCTCAACACTACACTGCTCAACATCACACTGCCCAACATCACACTGCTCAACATCACACTGCTCAACATCACACTGCTCAACATCACACTGCCCAACATCACACTGCTTAACATCACACTGCCCAACATCACACTGCCCAACATCACACTGCTCAACATCACACTGCTCAACATCACACTGCCCAACATCACACTGCCCAACATCACACTGCTCAACATCACACTGCTCAACATCACACTGCCCAACATCACACTGCTCAACATCACACTGCTCAACATCACACTGCTCAACATCACACTGCTCAACATCACACTACTCAACATCACACTGCTCAACATCACACTGCTTAACATCACACTGCTCAACATCACACTGCTCAACATCACACTGCTGAACATCACACTGCTTAACATCACACTGCTCAACATCACACTGCTTAACATCACAGTGCTCAACATCACACCGCTCAACATCACACCGCTCAACATCACACTGCTCAACATCACACTGCTCTACATCACACTGCTTAACATCACACTGCTTAACATCACACTGCTCAACATCACACTGCTGAACATCACACTGCTTAACATCACACTGCTCAACATCACACTGCTCATAATCACACTGCTCTTCATCACACTGCTCAACATCACACCGCTCAACACTACACTGCTCAACACTACACTGCCCAACATCACACTGCTTAACATCACACTGCCCAACATCACACTGCTCTACATCACACCGCTCAACATCACACTGCTCAACATCACACTGCTCATAATCACACTGCTTAACATCACACTGCTCTACATCACACTGCTCATAATCACACTGCTGAACATCACACTGCTTAACATCACACTGCCCAACATCACACTGCTTAACATCACACTGCCCAACATCACACTGCTCATAATCACACTGCTTAACATCACACTGCATCATCACACTGCATCATCACACTGCTCATAATCACACTGCTCAACATCACACTGCATCATCACACTGCATCATCACACTGCTCATAATCACACTGCTTAACATCACACTGCCCAACATCACACTGCATCATCACACTGCATCATCACACTGCTCATAATCACACTGCTCAACATCACACTGCCCAACATCACACTGCTTAACATCACATTGCCCAACATCACACTGCTCATCACACTGCTTAACATCACACTGCTCTACATCACACCGCTCAACATCACACCGCTCATAATCACACTGCCCAACATCACACTGCTTAACATCACACTGCCCAACATCACACTGCTCATAATCACACTGCTCTACATCACACCGCTCAACACTACACTGCTCAACACTACACTGCCCAACATCACACTGCTTAACATCACACTGCCCAACACTACACTGCTTAACATCACACTGCTTAACATCACACTGCTTAACATCACACTGCTCATAATCACACTGCTTAACAGCACACTGCTCAACATCACACTGCTCAACATCACACTGCTCAACACTACACTGCTCAACATCACGCTGCTCAACATCACGCTGCTCAACATCACACTGCTCAACATCACTCTGCTCAACATCACGCTGCTTAACATCACACTGCTCAACATCACTCTGCTCAACATCACGCTGCTTAACATCACACTGCTCAACATCACACTGCTCAACATCACACCGCTCAACATCACACTGCTCTACATCACACTGCTCTACACCACACCGATCAACACCACACCGCTCAACATCACACTGCTCAACATCACACTGCTCTACATCACACCGCTCAACACTACACTGCTCAACATCACACTGCTCAACATCACACTGCTCTACATCACGCCGCTCAACATCACACCGCTCAACACTACACTGCTCAACATCACGCTGCTCTACATCACGCTGCTCAACATCACGCTGCTCAACATCACGCCGCTCAACATCACGCCGCTCAACATCACACTGCTCAACATCACACTGCTCAACATCACACTGCTCAACATCACACCGCTCAACACTACACTGCTCAACATCACACTGCTCAACATCACACTGCTCTACATCACGCCGCTCAACATCACACCGCTCAACACTACACTGCTCAACATCACGCTGCTCTACATCACGCTGCTCAACATCACGCTGCTCAACATCACGCTGCTCAACATCACGCCGCTCAACATCACACTGCTCAACATCACACTGCTCAACATCACACTGCTCATCATCACACTGCTCAACATCACACTGCTCAACATCACACTGCTCATCATCACACTGCTCATAATCACACCGCTCAACATCACACCGCTCAACATCACACCGCTCAACATCACACTGCTCAACATCACACTGCTCAACATCACACTGCTCATCATCACACTGCTCAACATCACACTGCTCAACATCACTCTGCTCAACATCACACCGCTCAACATCACACTGCTGAACATCACACTGCTCAACACCACACTGCTCAACACCACACTGCTCAACACCACACTGCTTAACATCACACTGCTCAACATCACTCTGCTCAACATCACGCTGCTTAACATCACACTGCTCAACATCACACTGCTCAACATCACACCGCTCAACATCACACTGCTCTACATCACACTGCTCTACACCACACCGATCAACACCACACCGCTCAACATCACACTGCTCAACATCACACTGCTCTACATCACACCGCTCAACACTACACTGCTCAACATCACACTGCTCAACATCACACTGCTCTACATCACGCCGCTCAACATCACACCGCTCAACACTACACTGCTCAACATCACGCTGCTCTACATCACGCTGCTCAACATCACGCTGCTCAACATCACGCCGCTCAACATCACGCCGCTCAACATCACACTGCTCAACATCACACTGCTCAACATCACACTGCTCAACATCACACCGCTCAACACTACACTGCTCAACATCACACTGCTCAACATCACACTGCTCTACATCACGCCGCTCAACATCACACCGCTCAACACTACACTGCTCAACATCACGCTGCTCTACATCACGCTGCTCAACATCACGCTGCTCAACATCACGCTGCTCAACATCACGCCGCTCAACATCACACTGCTCAACATCACACTGCTCAACATCACACTGCTCATCATCACACTGCTCAACATCACACTGCTCAACATCACACTGCTCATCATCACACTGCTCATAATCACACCGCTCAACATCACACCGCTCAACATCACACCGCTCAACATCACACTGCTCAACATCACACTGCTCAACATCACACTGCTCATCATCACACTGCTCAACATCACACTGCTCAACATCACTCTGCTCAACATCACACCGCTCAACATCACACTGCTGAACATCACACTGCTCAACACCACACTGCTCAACACCACACTGCTCAACACCACACTGCTCAACATTACACTGCTCAACACCACACTGCTGAACATCACACTGCTCAACATCACACTGCTCACCATCACACTGCTCAACACCATACTGCTCAACATCACACTGCTCAACATCACACTGCTCAACATCACACTGCTCAACACCATACTGCTCAACATCACACCGCTCAACATCACACTGCTCAACATCACACTGCTCAACATCACACTGCTCAACATCACACCACTCAACATCACACCGCTCAACACTACACTGCTCAACATCACGCTGCTCAACATCACGCTGCTCAACATCACGCTGCTCAACATCACACTGCTCTACACCACACCGCTCAACATCACACCGCTCAACATCACACTGCTCAACATCACACTGCTCATAATCACACTGCTCAACATCACACTGCTCAACATCACACTGCTCATCATCACACTGCTCATAATCACACTGCTCAACATCACACTGCTCAACATCACACTGCTCAACATCACACTGCTCATCATCACACTGCTCAACATCACACTGCTCAACATCACTCTGCTCAACATCACACCGCTCAACATCACACTGCTGAACATCACACTGCTCAACACCACACTGCTCAACACCACACTGCTCAACATTACACTGCTCAACACCACACTGCTGAACATCACACTGCTGAACATCACACTGCTTAACATCACACTGCTCAACATCACACTACTCACCATCACACTACTCACCATCACACTGCTCAACATCACACTGCTCAACATCACACTGCTCAACATCACACTGCTCAACATTACACTGCTCAACACCATACTGCTCAACATCACACCGCTCATCATCACACTGCTCAACATCACACCGCTCAACATCACACTGCTCATAATCACACTGCTCAACATCACACTGCTCAACATCACACTGCTCAACATCACACCGCTCAACATCACACTGCTCAACATCACACTGCTCAACATCACACTGCTCATCATCACACTGCTCATAATCACACTGCTCAACATCACACTGCTCAACATCACTCTGCTCAACATCACACCGCTCAACATCACACTGCTGAACATCACACTGCTCAACACCACACTGCTCAACACCACACTGCTCAACACCACACTGCTCAACATTACACTGCTCAACACCACACTGCTCAACATCACACTGCTCAACATCACACTGCTCAACACCATACTGCTCAACATCACACCGCTCAACATCACGCTGCTCAACATCACGCTGCTCAACATCACGCTGCTCAACATCACACTGCTCAACATCACACTGCTCAACATCACGCTGCTCTACACCACACTGCTCAACATCACACCGCTCAACATCACACCGCTCTACATCACACCGCTCAACACCACACTGCTCAACATCACACTGCTCAACATCACACTGCTCTACACCACACCGCTCAACATCACACTGCTCAACATCACACTGCTCAACATCACACTGCTCAACATCACTCTGCTCAACACCACACTGCTCAACATCACACTGCTCAACACTACACTGCTCAACACTACACCGCTCAACATCACACTGCTCAACATCACACTGCTCAACACTACACTGCTCAACACTACACTGCTCAACATCACACTGCTCAACACCACACTGCTCAACACCACACTGCTCAACATCACTCAGCTCAACATCACACTGCTCAACATCACACTGCTCAACACCACACTGCTCAACACTACACTGCTCAACATCACACTGCTCAACATCACACTGCTCAACACTACACTGCTCAACATCACACTGCTCAACATTACACTGCTCAACATCACACTGCTCAACATCACACTGCTCTACATCACACTGCTCTACATCACACTGCTCAACATCACACTGCTCAACATCACACTGCTCAACATCACACTGCTCAACATCACTCTGCTCAACACCACACTGCTCAACATCACACTGCTCAACACTACACTGCTCAACACTACACCGCTCAACATCACACTGCTCAACATCACACTGCTCAACACTACACTGCTCAACACTACACTGCTCAACATCACACTGCTCAACACCACACTGCTCAACACCACACTGCTCAACATCACTCAGCTCAACATCACACTGCTCAACATCACACTGCTCAACACCACACTGCTCAACACTACACTGCTCAACATCACACTGCTCAACATCACACTGCTCAACACTACACTGCTCAACATCACACTGCTCAACATTACACTGCTCAACATCACACTGCTCAACATCACACTGCTCTACATCACACTGCTCTACATCACACTGCTCAACATCACACTGCTCAACATCACACCGCTCAACATCACACTGCTCAACATCACACTGCTCAACATTACACTGCTCAACATCACACTGCTCAACATCACACTGCTCTACATCACACCGCTCAACATCACACTGCTCAACATCACACTGCTCAACATTACTAAAAGAGTTTTCACCTGTTTAAATGCTTTAATGATCGCTTTCTGATGGGAGTTCACTGGTGTTGTGCAGAATCCAGTCTGGGGTCATTTCCAGCCGCTGTGCTGTAACGTCAGTTAAGCATTAGCTTAAAGTTAGCATTTTTCTAATTACTCCCCTCGAAATTCAGAGAATCCAGTGATATTTAGGAGGTAAATGTACACAGAATAAAACGTACAGGGGTCTGAACATATTTATTTACCACAGAATGGGACAGAGTCCAGTTTTTGAAAAGCCCATTCAAATCCCGTATTGACTTTAACCGCTTAGACACGGAACCCCAAAGGAGCCCCAAATATGGGCATAAACAACATGGCGCCAACTACAAAATGACGACACGACTTCAGTGGTCTATGGTTGTCAATTTAGCGACTTTGTTGCTGTATTTAGCGACTTTTCGGATCCTCTAGCAAATTTTTTGTTGTAAAAAAGCGACTAGCGACATATCTAGCGAGTTTTTGTGGTGTTATTGGAGACTTTTGGTGACTCTGACTTGCGAGTGCAGCGGGTGCTGCCGTGAGCCTCGCCCCACAACACTCACAGTGCAGTCTCTCACATACTTAGAGCACACATCACTCCATGAACACACTGTAAATAAACTGCGCATGCCCACCGCCGCCGCTGACTGACCCTGCTTCGTATTTATTAAACGGGTTCATATTATTTAATTTACAGCCTCAAAACTGATTTTTATTACATTTTAGGGGGACTTTTATTTTGACAGGAAATCGTTTTGGACTCTGGCCAAGTATTGCTAGAATCAGAATGCTTGTAAAAATAACTGTCTTCAGTGTGATACAAATAGAGATCACTGAATTTAACTCACACAGTCTCAGTCAATCACTCACCTCATTCACCATGCAGCCTGTCACTCACCTCGTCCACAGTGTTGCCCTCTTTGTAAAAAGCTAAATATCTAGCTAGCTAGCTCAAAACAAACAAAAAAAAGCGTAGAATAAAAGTTCCGGCTAACTGCTGCTCTTATAATAACAATTAACAACAACAAAAATTATTCATGTAATTTACGTTAAAATGACTGCCTATTTAAAAAGCAACAAAAGTTGTTCATTTCTTAGAGTTAATTTGTAACATTTCTAACATATTTAGTTTTTTTTACTCACTTTTTTCTCTCCCTCAATGTTAATCCTTTACAGCTTCAAAAACACATATTATGCAAATAAGGCCAGCCACAGAAGAGGTAGGACTCAGCAATGAGATCTGCGAGCAGACCCTCCTCAATTTTGCACTGCTTAGGAAAATCATGGGTCATATCATGTGACTGAAAATATATACTGATATGTTTAAGAAAGCATGACAACAACAAAACCATCCTTTCTAAAAATGCTGTTTTCACACTCTGAGATTCTCAGAAAAGGTGCTTGGCCCAGTACTGTCATTTAATTCCTTCTTCACATCTCAAATGGAAGATTTAATTTAAATGTGAACAGTCTAAGCATTGTTCATGTACCTGAGGAGGAGGTATTTCCGGTGTTTCAGTCATTACAGTTATTTCTTACCTTTTAAAACAAACAGACCATGTGCCATATTTTAGTGATCTATAGTCATGCCATCAACCGTGCGCCATGAAGCTTGATTTAGGACGTGTCCGTGTGTATTTGGTATCGTAACGACAGGAAAAGTACAACAGCATGTTCCTTGTCACTCCATTAACAGCCTGGTACGCTCTGACTTTGGCGGATTGCTATTTTAATGGTGCAGTTACCTGGTCGTGTCTAACGCTTCTCAGTGGAGGAAACTGAACTGTCCATTCATGCTGTGAAGGTGCTCCAGCAGCTGATTTAAGCAATATAACAATGACATATATTGTGTTGATGTAGAATAATGTTACTTTATTTTGTATTCTGTTTATTGTTGATGTAAACGTTTGCATAGCTGCGAACAGGCACACACTGATGAGTCTCCATGTTTGCATAACAATATAGATAGATATATTCACAATCACTGTTGTTGTTTAAACAATACAGACAGAAGGCATGAAAATAGATTGATGGTGGTGTGTAAGATAGCAATGAGCATGTCAAAGCTCCTTGCGCAGGATATTAAGATCGAACCAAAGACTTCTGATGCCATTGTTAAACTTTGCTCTTGTACATTTGACATGTACTCTGAGCAAAAATATAATTTTATATAGTAATGAAATAATTGTTGTAAAATTGCCTATATATGAGCTGTTCACCAATCTAAATAATTGTATAAGCATCCTAATTTTTTTTTTTAAATAATGTTGTTTGATTAAAGCTTTGCGGTTATTTCAATCCTATCTGGAACCAGTAAAGTAGGCCTATGTTTCCACGGGTCCTTGGAGTGTGTTTGGATGTAACTGATTTTCTGCAGTAATTTTTATCTCTGGTTGTTCGCTCTGCAGAGGTTCATGTTGTCTGTGTTCACACCCATTATTCAAATTGATTTAACAATGGAGCAGATTAAGAAAACTGACGGGTGGTACTGTGGTTGAGGCTGTCACATTGAAGGGGTTCAGGGATGGTAATGATTCAGTTTGAAGGAAATTTTTTACCTGCAAGAGTATTTCTGGGATACAGATTAGTGCCAGCGGTATGGCCATATACCCTGTGTGTGGGTCACGGAAGGGATGTGGGGTTTGTGGCAGTGAACATGAATATGGACAATGTGAAGAGGTGTAAAACCTAAGTGCTGTAATTGTGGAGATCACAAGGCAGCGTATGGGGGTTGTGAACAGAGTAAGAAGGCCGTGAAAGTCCAGAATGTTAAAGCTGTAAGGGTGTTGTCGTATGCTGAAGCGCTGAAAGGTTAGAGGTATGGATTTGGGTACCCTGAATCAGGTTCTAAGGACTGCAGACCATGATAGATCAGCCATGAACCAACAGGCCCACAGTGTTAACACACCAGACACGCTTATTGTTGAAAAGGCAAAGTTCATTATGTTTATAGCAGAAGCGGTTAATTGTACAGCTCAGACAGGTAGTAGAACTGAAAAAATTTAAATCATTGTTCGGTCTGCGGAACGTTTTTTGGATATTAAGGGTTTGACTTGGGAGTCGGTCAGTAAGGGCCTGGCTGGGAAAGTAGTTTCCTCCCAGCTAGGTGATGGCAAGGGATGGTCTGGTAATTTTGCATCGAAAAGCTCGGAGTCTTATTGCTAGTGGACAGGAGTTTAAGCATTATGTGGCTCATAGTTAACCGGTGCCTGATGTAATCTGTATACAGGAAACTTGGCTGAAACCTCACTTAAGTTTTACACTATGTGGCTATCTTATGGTGCGGAGGGATAGGGCTCATGGTAACGGAGGTGTGGTGACCTTTTTAAAGGAAGGAATAGTATTCTGATCTCTCCCTGTTAGCGTGAATCACAAATCTCTTGTGGTGGAGATATGGGGCAAATGTGGCAAGTTCAAATTGGTGAATTTTTATAATCCATGCTCAATCACAGATAGTAATGGCCAGGTGTTGGAGGATTTTATGATAAAATGGGTCTTGTATGTCTTAATGATGGGAGTGGTTGAATCTTGTAAATGATACGATGTCAGTTTTGGACTTGACTTTGGCTTCTTCTGCTTTAGCAGGGATGAGTAATTGGAATGTATGTCAGTCCTCGTCTCTAGGTAGTGATAATTTTCCTATTGTCTGTGAATTGGTATGGAGGTAAACAGAATGAGGGGGGGGGGGGGGGATTTTTGTGAAGCTGGAATTTTGCTAAAGCAAATTGGGAGAAGTTTTCTCAACTTTGTGATCTAAGGCTACAGAATTGGACAGTTTCTGGAGATGTTGATGACTGTAATAACAAATTGTTTGATATTGTATAAAGCACTGCTGAAGAAGCTATTCCGATTAAAACGCCTTATCAGAAAAAAGATGGTGGACAGAGGAATGTTCTAAGGAAGTGAGAATACACAATAGAGCACTCTAAAGGGTTCAGAAAACTTTACTGCTTAGTGATTTGCAAGCATACAGAAGGGCGCAGGCAGTAGTACGAAGAACAGTTAAAATAACGAAGCGAGCATACTGGACGTCATACTGTAGTATGATCAGACCTGACATACCTGTGGGAGATGTAGTGCACAGCTCTACTAACTTAAGTGAAACTTTGCTACTGTGCAGGAAGAGAGTTCGGCTGCAGAATCCTGGGGCATTGTATCAGAGAGGTATTTGGCAGTATTTTGGACTCTGCGTTTTCTTTAAGAGAATTAAAGGTGGCTATTTCCAAATCTGGTCAGACGTCTCTAGGGAAGGATGACATATGTTATAATATGTTTAGACATTTATCAGACTCTTCCCTTTTTATAATTCTTGAATTTTATAATAATCTGTGGATGCTGGGTAAAATTAACTCGGCATGGAAATTGGCAGTAGTGGTACCTATTGGCAAACCTGGCAAGGTCCTCTCTAGTCCCACAGAATATAGGCCCATCTCTCTTACATCGCATTTGAGTAAGTTGATGGAGCATATGGTAACAGACAGACTAACTTATCATCTTGAGAGCCAACATAGTTTTGCATAGGAAGAATGACAATGAATCCAGTGTTGTGTTTAGAATCATATGTACGAAAAGCACAATTTTATAAAGAAGTGGTGGTGGCTGTGTTTTTAGATATTAAAAAAAGCTTATGACATGCTGTGGACAGAGGGCTTAATGATAAAATTGGGTAAGCTAGGAATCGGGGGAAGGATGTATAATTGGGTATTAGATTTTCTGAGTGAAAGGGCTATACAGGTAAGGGTGGGAAATGCTTTGTCAAAAGTCTTTCACATAGAAAATGGAACTTCTCAGTTGTTCAATGTCATGATCAATGACATTTTTTCATCTGTGGGCTTAGGCAAGTCTCTTTATGCAGATGATGGGGCTCTGTGGAAAAGGGGTAGAAATCTTCCATTCATTTTGAGACAGATCCAGGAGGCATTAACGAGGGTGTAGTGCTGGGCTAATGATTGGGGTTTTAAGCTGTTTGTGTCAAAAACACAGGCTATTTGTTTTTCCAATCGTAAAAAAATCAACTTCTTTGGGCTCCGCTTGTATGGTTTGGAGATAGAGGAGGTTAAGGTAGTCAGATTCTTAGGAATGTGGATGGACTCTAAACTGACATGGAAAAATCATATCAGTAAAATAGTGGACAAATGTAAACGTGCTCTCAGTGTTCTTAAATGCCTGTCTGGATGTGACTGGGGAGCTGACCGATCCTCACTTCTTTATCTGTACAGAGCCCTGGTGAGATCAGTTTTTGACTATGGCTGTGTGGCATATAGGTATGCATCTACGAACAATCTCAAAATACTGGACCTGATTCAAGCTCAGGCACTTAGATTATGCGGTGGAGCAGTGAAATCGTCCCCTGTTGTATCTTTGCAGGTAGAGAATGGGGAGATGCCCTTGCAGTTACGTAGGATGGCCTTATCTATTGTTTTTTTGGGTCAATGTAACAGGACATGAGCATAGTCATCCTATGTCTTCTGTTATTCATGACTGTACAGATAACCTGCATGAGAGTTTTGGGTGCCTGGGTGCTGAGGAGGCTGAGGGCATGGGTTTGAGGGACCTGCTGTGTACAACAGTACGTGGCACGAGATCTCGCGAGATTAAAACGTGACAATATTTCTCGTCATGCTTAAACCTATCTCGCAGAGAAAAAAAACAGTTTAGCGTGGACTTTTTAAGAGGGATCTGGCAACACCGTAGCGCGTGTGGTGGCTGAGCAGTGAGAGCAGCTCTCAGCAGAAGAGGAAAATTCAGCATTTGTATAGAAGATGCTTCTGCTACTTTTAAGTTGTATATCTGGCTGCATTTTGGCTCCAGTGGAAACAATAAACGGTAACAGAGTTACGACCAACAAGACACAAACCACATGTAAATACTGTAAGTAAATCCTACACGTGACTGTTTCATAAACAGTTGTCCCTTAGCTCTATACTGTATTTTTAAAACCTATTTTTAGTACCTAGGCCAGTAATTCCTCCTTGGCTGTTTTCAGAACCTATTGTTGATTAGTCTATACACAACCAGCTGTCTGCTGATATTGACATATCTATGTATTCTATTGGGGTTCCAAGGTATTTGGCCCAGTCCTATTTTAATGTTTATGCGGATTGACCTAAACATCCTACATCAGGAATTACAGCAGCAGCTGTTTTTATTCAAGATTTTCAAGTTTCAATTGGTAGGAGGTTGTCTGATGATCTGTCAGTGTTTGCAGCAGAGCTTGTGGCTGTCCTGCTGGCCTTGCAGTGGGTTGACTAAATTTGCACTTTGAGTCTGGCCATTGACTCTCTCTCCAGAGTCTACGTACTGCAAGGTCCTCCTGTAGGCCAGATCTACTTCTAGAAGTATGCCAATCATTGTTTAGACTCTAAATGCAGCGCATACATGTTAGTTTTTTGTGGGTACCAGCGCATGTAGGAGTAAAGGGGAATGAAATGGCAGATATGATAACTAAACAATGTTTAAATCACCAGGAGTGTGACCTTGCAATCCATCTTAGGAAAGGAGAGCTTCAAGTTCTTATTAAGAGACATGTTCAGGCACTATGGCAGAATGAATGGAACCAACAATCTAAGGGCAGACATCTCTTTAACATCCAGCCTGGGGTTGGTTCAAGTTCAGTGGGAGGGTCTGTAGAAGAAATGAAGTGGTGTTGGCTCGTCTTCGTATAGGTCACACTTTACTAAATTCTTCTTTACAGATGATTCAAAAACATTACACAGGGCTATGTAGATACCGCACACAAAGGGAAACACCAGAGCAAGTAATATTACACTGTACGGAATATTCTGAACAAAGACAGTTATTATTTAACACACTCAGAGTAAAGGGTCACAAGGATTTTTCTTTAAAGTGTTTACTTTTATATGGGTCAGTGATGGGTTTAGTGCACAAATATGTTTTGTTGTTCTTGAAGTCTATTGGGATGCTTTGCTTCACCCTCCAGCCTAGTAGATGGCAGTATGCCCCTTTAGTTGGTCTGAAAGAAGAAAGAAGAAGAAGAGTTGGGTGGCTTTTTTCTCATTGCGTGACTGACTGCCGAAGAGTTAGTTTTAAGCTCAGTGAAGTACTGTCCTGAAGCCTAGGCACAATATTATTTCTAGGACGACAATTCAATGCTAAGTTGCATTATAGACCTTTAATTTTTTCATTCTTTATTTTCTCTTTTTTTGTCTTAAATTACACTTTTTTAAATAAATCCTTACGTTTCCCTGGTTTAACACACCTTCCAGTGGAGAACTTCTACAGTCTCTTTTTCAATTCAGCTTCTGTAAAATGTAACAGCTTAAGAAGAAACTGTTCTTAAAAAAGGATGTTATTAATAAATGAGTAAAATTACATAAGCACCTAAATGACCCAAACCCATTCAGCTATGTACAGTATACAGTTTTGTATGAAATGATTTTTTTTTCCAACATTATCTTTATTGGGTTTTCAGCAAAGAGAAAGGCTTCCAATAGTATAAAGAGATAAACATCTTCTCATATCAAAAGAAACGAAACATCAAGGGCAACTAAATTATTGTCCCACATTCAACTCGTCCTTTCCTTGCAAATCAGATATTTATGAGAAATCTTAGAGCAGCACTTAATGAAAATACATGTATGAGAAAAAAAAAAAAAAAAAAAAAACACAGAGGAAAAAAAACCCACAAACAATCAGAACAACAAAGGTTTCTGTATTTTGTCAAGGGTTAGCCCAAATAATTTCACTGTTGAGTATGGTTAAAAAAAATACTAACTCAAATGTGTAATTCACACAGAATAGGGAAGCTTAGTATCCAAAGAAAGCATATTATTTTAGAATAAAATAAAATAAAAAATAAAATAAAAATACTGCAGAGGATCACTAGTAATTATTATCTTCCACCCCACTCCCCCCACCCCTCAAATCCATAGTCTTTAGATATTCTTTAAAAGGACCCCAAATGTTTTCAAATAATGACAATTTACCCTTTAAAATGTAAGTAATCTTTTCCATAGGTAGAGTTGTAGAGATTTCCTTAATCCAGTTAATGAATTTTGGTTTACTAGTGCTATGACTCTTTTTGCAAGTAATAAACACAAATCCATGGCCGTGATTAGTTTTCTAGACATATCATTTCTTTCAGGATATAGACCCAAGATAAACAATTTAGGGTCGAGAACTAATTTCATACCTAGCATTGTTTCTAAAGCTTGTTTAATCTCCCTCCAGAACTGTTGAACTATATTGCATTTCCAGATACAGTGAAAGAACGTCCCCTTTTCCTCTCCACATCTGATACATAAGTCTGGGATAGCCCCATTATACTTATTAAGTTTTTCTGGCGTCACATATGTCCTCATCAGCCAGTTATATTGCAGTACTTTGAGACGTGTATTGGTAGTTTGTGTTTGTGCTTCAGAACATGCCTCTTCCCAGTCCTCTGAGGACAAGTTTTCCTGTAAATCTTCCCTCCAGGCTTTAAGTTTACATAAGGAGGACTCTGAGGATCCCTCTACTAGTATGCTGTATAGCCTAGAAATAATTCCTTTTCCATTTGAATCCTTCTTCATTTCAGTTTCCAAAGAGAACAGAGGGGGAATTGACATACACTGATTTTGAGATGATCTGATAAAGTTTCTTAACTGTAAATATTTAAAATAATGTTTACTTGAAATATCATACCTGGTGATCAGCTCTTCGAATGACATTAAAAGCCCATCCTCTGATCCCATAAGCTCTCCTATTGTTTTAAGACATTTTTCAGCCCATTTCTTAAAACCAGGGTCTGCTCTACCTGGAGGGAAAAAATGGTTACCCCATATCGGGCTGAAACTTGACAAAGACCAGGATTCGCCTAAGTACCTCTTAATCTGATACCAAATAAAATCATATTTCTAACTATAGGATTTTTTGTCTTTTTTTTTCAACATTTTAACACTTGTTGAGTATATGTACTGTGGGAGAGGAAGAGGGAGAGAGCAATTTTCAATATTCATCCAAGGTGGAAGGGGCTTGTCTGCAAAATAATACCATCAAAAAATAACATCATGGTCCTTAATTGAGCTGCCCAATAGGACCAAAGTGGATTGGGGCACCTGAGGCCTCCTCTGTCATACAGAAGGTACAAAAGGGATAAACGTAGCCTCGGTCGTCTATTATTCCACAAGAAGCATATAAAAATACTCTTTAAGGATGGGAATAGATTGTCAGGAGGCGGCAGTGGTATATTCTGAAACAAATAAAGAAGTTTTGGCATTATATTTAGTTTAAGAACATTAATTCTCGCTATAAGCGACAAAGGCAAGTGGTTCCATCTATCTATAGAGGAGGTAATTGAGTCTACCATGGGGTTGTAATTAACCCCAACAATTTCATTTATACATGGTACTATTCTAATCCCCAAATATGTAAAACAGTCCAAACCCTTTTGAATTGGAAGGGATTCCTGGTACTGTTTCTTTCTTCTGAGTTCAGTAACATTAATGAAGACTTTTGTGTTCCTGTTGGCCTATTGTAAAACCCATTATTTCTTTATGAGATCGCACCGCAATGGCAAATGGTTTAATCGCTAAAATAAATAATAAAGGGGACAAAGGGCACCCTTGTCTACATCCTCGGTTGATTTTGAATGGTTTAGCTATAGCTCCATTTGTTAATATTTCAGCATAAGGTTCATTATATAAAAGTTTGACCCAGCTACAGAAATTGTCCCCACAACCAAATCTTTTTAATATCTCAAATAGATAGGGCACTTCAACTCTATCAAAGGCTTTTTCGGCATCCAATGATAGCAAAGCAGTGTCTGTTTTTTCTTCCAGAATGTAGAGAACATCCAGCACTCGTCTCACATTGTGGAATCCCTGTCTACCTAAAATAAATCCATTTTGGTCCCAAGAGATTATGTCTGGTAATATTTTCTCTAGTCTTCGAGACAGGATTTTGCAAAGTATCTTAAGATCCACATTAAGAAGGCTTATCGGTCTTAAATTTTCACATTTGTTGCAAGGTTTACCAGGTTTGGGCAATAAAGTAATTAGGGCTTCTCTTAATGACACAGGGAGAATTCCCTTTTTGAATGAATCCGAGTACATGTCAAAGAGAGGGAGCAGCAGTTTGTCTTTGAATGTTTTGTAAAATTCTGTTGGCAGCCCATCTGGGCCTGGAGCTTTACTTATTTTTAGGTGATCTATTGCTGTAGATATTTCCTCTTTAGTTATAGCTGCATCAAGATCTGCACTCATTAATTCTGAAATAGCGGTCATTTGGAGAGTATCTAGAAATACATTTTGCTCTTGTTCCTTATGTGTTATGTCTGAGCTATATAAGGTTTCAAAAAAGGCCCTAAAAGTTTCATTGGTTTCTAAAGGCTCAGTAACAATCTGTCCTTCATTGTTTTCAACTGAGGTAATATTTTTTTCATTTTGCTGTTGTCGAAGGCGCCAGGCTAATAGTTTTCCAGGCTTTTCCCCTTGATCATAGAATGCCTGCTTAAGACACAAAAGATATGAAGCTGCTCTAGAGGCAGACATTTCGTTATACTGTGTTCGTAATAATAATAAAAGTTTTCGATGGGTGTTTGGACATAATGTTTGATAATATTCCGTCTCATAGAGTTCAATCTCTGTTTCTAATTATTTTGTTTTTTGATAAGTTTGTTTTGCCTTATAGCTTGTAAAGCTAATTATCTTACCTCTTATGTAAGCCTTAAAGGCTTCCCACCTTGAAGAGGGTGGCGTTTCGTTTGTATTGGTTTCAAAAAATATGCTAATTTGATTATCAATGAAAGATATAAATTCTGAATCTAGGAGTCATTTTTGTTTAAGTCTCCACCTAGGAGGGTCTCTCTTCAATCTTGCGTCTTCATATATTAGTGAATTTGGGGCATGGTCAGATATTAAGATGCTATCATACTGACAGTCCCTTATTTTATGTATCAAATTGGCAGAAATTAGAAAGTAATCTATAAGCGAATATGATTTATGTGTATATGAATAACAGGAGTATTTTAAAACATTCGGATTCATATCCATCCAAATATCCACCAAATTAAGTTCCTTTATAAAGTGTTGAATTGTTTGTCTACTTTTAGAATGAGAATTATCAATGCCTGAGCTTTTGTCCAGTTTTGGGTTCATTGTACAGTTAAAATCTCCTGCTATAATATAACTACCGGGACTGAAATGATTCTGAGGAACAGATTCTGAAAGAACTTTGGGTCATCGATGTTTGGAGCATAGATATTTACCAGGTTTATTTTTTCTGTGATCAGTGTGCCCTGTAGAATGATATACCTCCCAGACTTATCTTTAATAACCTTTGTTACATGAAATGGTCCGGATTTATGAATTAAGATCATAACCCCTCTTGCCTGAGAAGTGAAGGGTGCTGAATATATACTGCCCTGCTACCTCCTCCTAATTCTTGCCTCTTGACCAGACAACAGGTGAGTTTCCTGAAATAGTATGATATCAGGGTGTATGGATTTCACCCTAGTCATTATTTGTTTGACTTTTTCGAGTTTTTGTAACCCTCTGCAGTTCCAAGAAGATATTTTAATTCTTAAACCACCAGACATACCCTACAACACTGAATGGGCTTCCCATTGCTTTTAAATTATTTACAATCAAAGAAACCAAAAACTCCTGGACGTTAGAAACTACATCCATGACTTTGAACACTGAACAATATACCCCTGTTAACTTGGAACTCTGTACCCCCCCCCCCCACCCCCTAATGTACTGGTACCTATCTAACGGCTAGAGGCTTCTCCACACTAAAGTGAGGCTAAGCCGACTGTGCCTGAATACTTTTTTTCCTCCTACCCCACCCCGCTACATAGAAAGCTCGTTATTAAATGCGTTCAAAATTTGGCTGTTAATATTGATAGTGGGTCTCTAGGCCAACATAGTTTAAACATAGGATGCATACCCTTTTTTTAATAGACATAGGGCTTAAGTGATTATACATTCCTATCAAAACACAGGAGTGTTATGATGTCTTCATTGCCTCACCCAGGTCCACTTTCAGCTTTCAGAGTCTTTACAAAATTCTCTGCTTCTGCTGGTTGGCTAAAGATGCGAGACTGTCCGTTGTAAGTCACCAACAACCGTGCGGGAGGAATCATGCCATATCGTATTCCCATAGCGCGAAGTTGCCGTCTCACGCCGTCAAACTCTTTCTGTTTTTTGTGCACCCCAGCAGCGAGGTCTTCGTAAAATCTCACTGGGTGGTTCTTGAACAGGATCTGTCCCTTTGCCCTGGCAGCTCTTGTCACAGTTGTTTTGTCCTTATAGTTTAAGAACTTCATGATCAGAGTCCTCGGTGCAGCGGCGTTTGATGTACTTTTCTGACCGACCCGGTGTGCTCTCTCCAGTATCAGAGGGGTGCGTAACGGTGCCACGTTCAAAACCTCCGGCAGCCACTTTTCCAGAAAGGCACACGCGTCTTCTCCCTCCGCTCCCTCAGGTAGATTAACCAATCTCAAGTTAGAACGTTGCGATCTGGCCTCTAAATCCAGCACTTTCTCCTCAAGATCTTTGTTTTTATCTTCAAGAGCCTGAGCCCTGGCTATCAGACTGGTGATATTATCCTCTGCAGCTGATACCCGGACCTCCGCCTCACCGACACGCTCGGCACATTCATTAACATCTCTTTTCACATTCTCTGTTGCTGACAGAATACCGTCTAATTTGGAGGAGAAATCAGACTTTAAGCTTGCAATTGCAGCCAATATTGCGTCTGAGCCAACTTCGACCGCCTTTTCCTTCTCATTCGACTCACAGTTATCCTCCTCCATTACCCGGTCTGTTCCCGTGTTAGCCCCGCCATTGTCACCACTAGCTTCAGCGCACACCTTAGAAGTGAAGTCAGATAACTTCGACTGGGTCGGCTTACTAGTCATTTTACTTGACTTACTTTGTGAAAGAGGCATCATTGCTGACTTTAGACGTTGTTCAGTGTCTCAAATAACGAGTATTTTTCAGGATTTTGCAGAAAGGTAGCGGAGCCGAGGCGAGCATGTCCTCTCAGCAAGCCGCCATTACCGGAACCCATGAAATGATTATTAACTGATTATTGTTGTGTACAAACTTTCAGATTTTTGGATTTGTCCACATAATAAGATCTGAACAAAGGGGCTATAAATACATGCTGGAAGCAGAAAGAGGAAACACTTTGGGGCAGCTAATGTGGGGTTGGAGTCACTAAATAAACACAGGTGAAAACACTAAAGGGAGGAACACGTGTAGGGGAACACAAGGGGAAACACAGCAACAGACAGGAGAGAACCAGAACAGGACAAGAACATGACAGTCACAGTCGTAATAGGAATGTCTGCTCACTTGACAGCTACAGCTCTCAATGCCAACAAAATGCTTAAAACTGAACAGTCAATTATATATTTAAACCAGATCGCAGACAACATGAACGTAAACCATCAAGCCAAATTAGGTCTGAGCAAATAAAATCTGAATTGATTATTGTGGTAATGTGAAATGGGCATTCATTAAAGCTGATGTACTGAACACAAACACATACTCACACACTTGACTTGTAAATCGTGTGACAGTGTGTGATCCTCTCACCTGGATTTGATTACAGTTGATGGTTGGGTGCATTACTCTATTGATTTGTTTGGGTCCGGTGGACCCAAGTAAAAGTCTGCCTGCCCTCAGTCTACCCTGCTGCTGTCTGCCTGTATTTAGGCATTCTGGTCTACCCTTGGCCATGGCTATTTTGGAGCCACTACCACAGCCCATTATATTAAACAGTAAGTTACAAGTAAGAATAATACACTTCAGAAGGTTTCCCAAAAGTTTTAAATATAAAAAGAGCGTGTTCATGAAAATCTACAGTCCCTTCCAGAAGTATTGGAACAGTAAGGCCGATCCTGTATTTCTGCTGTAGACTGAAAACATTTGGGTTTAAAGTCAAAAGATCCACATTTCAGCTTTTATTTCCAGGTATTTACATCTGGATCTGAAACACAGTTCAGAAGATTCAGCACCTTCTGTCTGAACCCACCTATTTTTCTAATGAGCACAAGTATTATGACCCACTGACATCACTAACTTTTTGCATTCTTCTTCTGTGATGCTTTTCCAGGCTGCAGTGGGTTTTGGGTCATTATCTTGCTGTATGATGAAGGATCTTTTGATCAGTTTGGTTTCATCTTCTTTTAAATTCACAGACAAAATGTTTCTGTTAACTTCTGAGTTCATTAAACATCAATAAAGATTAAGGAGCCCATCCCAAAATAAGCCATGCAAGCTTAAGCCACTATGACACTAACTCCACTGTGTTTCTAGTGATGTCAGTAACGCGTTACTCTAATCTGACCCTTTTTTTCAGTAAGGAGTAATCTAACACGTTACTATTTCCAATCCAGTAATCAGATTAAAGTTACTTATCCAAGTCACTGTGCGTTACTCTCTCTCTCTCCACCTCACACACACACACACACACCGCTCCCTTCCTTATCCCCCCTCCGATTTCCCCCAATCACACGCGTCTCTCTTCTGTTAATGAGGTACAACCATTGGTTTACTCACCGCACTCCCCTGTCTCTCTCTCTCGCGCTCGGCGTGTCTTTAGTTTCCGCCCGTTCTCGTTTTTCCGCCAGTTCTCGGGCTCCCTATCTCTTTATAAAAGTGTTTTTTTCCGGCCGCGTCCCAATTCGCTAGCCAGGGCAGCGGTCTGCACAGATCTGATTGGCCGAGGAGAGTGTTTGATGATTTTACACCACACGTGATTGGTCTGCAGGTTTCCTGTGCCGCAGAGCGCATATACCGTAAAGACAAGAAAAGTTCTGACGCTTTAAATGAACAGAACAGAATTAAATCCTTTTCAGTAGTTTATTGGTTTGGGTCCGCACTGGACAATGTCTGGGTCCGGACCCGGACCGCAGTCCGCATATATGTGATCCCTGGCCTAGACCATATACACGGTTCTGTTTTATAAAACCACTCCTTGTTCAGTTTTACAGTGTTAAATATGTCAGGTCAAGAAAGACTCTTTATTTTATATTTTTTATAAAAACAAGTATTTATGTTAGGTGAAATCAAGAAAGACCATATTTTATTTTTTATTAAAAATATCTATGTTAAGTTTATTAATGTCATGGTCATGGTCTTTTATTTTTATAAAAACTTTTTTTAGTTCAACTTTAAATGTCTAGAGATACATTGTTGCTGTTAAAAATGCGTTCAATAAAGGGAGTATTGGCAAAACTGGTTATAATGTTAATGTTAAGGCGGGGGGAGGTGGTGTCTGCAGCTGCTGAAAGTAACTAATAAAGTAACTTGTAAAGTAACTTAAAATCAAGTAATCCATAAAGTAACTAAGTTACTTTTTAAAGGAGTAATCAGTAATCAGTAATCGGATTACTTTTTCTAAGTAACTATACCATCACTGTGTGTTTCACAGATGAGCTGGTATGTTTGGAATCATGAGCAGGTCCTTTCTTTCTCCAAACTTTAGCCTTTTCCTCACACTGGTAAAGTTTAACCTTTCAGTCCATAATCAGTCCACAGGTTTGTCTCTGTACTTCATTAAAAAAATCATGGAAATAAAAGCTAAAATGTTGATCTTTTGATTTATATTTGTCTTTTAAAATCAAACCCAATTATTTTCAGTCAGTTTTCACTCACTCCTGTTTCTGGCACTCAGTCCTGTTACTTTATGAGTGACAGGACTGTTGAAGATTTGACTTGTAGAATGTTCCAGATGTTTCAGTTGGGGTAATGTGTTACAGTAACAGGACTGAGTGAAACCCAGGGACACAAATAAAATGTGTATTTTAACTTAAATATTATGGATTCATTATAAAAAAAAATATTTTTAAAGCATAGATGGGATTTGGGGTCACACAACAGTGCAAAAAAACATCTCTGAAGGAATTTAATAATTATATTTCATGGTAATGTTTCTTCTTTTTCTATTTTTCACTGTTAAGTAGTTTTTATTAATAAAATTTTAATTACAACAAAGAACCACTGAACACTTGCTTGTAACTTTGGAGGCTGGGAATGCTTCTGGGAAACTGGTGCACAATTGCCATTCTTAACGTTAGATTTTCAAAAGTGCGCTTTCACTGTTAAGCTTAAATAGCTTAAATATGTAATAATCTCTGGAATTTAATAGAATAATAATCATTTCTATGAATCGGTTGTTCAAATGGCATAAACAAAATATAATTATAAAAATTATCCTTCTTGAAATATGTGCACTTTTGGCAGATCTCTGTATAGAAGTTCACACAGATTGCCAGCAAGACAGATATGAGGTAAATTTTGTATATAAAATCGTTTAACAGAAGTGATTCCTGTCTCCCCACCTTCCTCTGTGCCTCACCCTTTGATTATAATTTACCAAAGGTAAAGCACAGGATTACAGAGTGGCGAGGAAGGACTGAAAGTGGGGTAATAAAAAAAAGGCTGTCGTGTCCATCCACCAATATTAGGAGCACACATCAGAGGAGATTATTACAACACAATTTATTTAATGGAGGGATGGGGAGGTGATAGAGGGGGGGGAGGGAGGGAGGGAGGGAGAGCAGCAGCAGAGGGAGGGGGCAGCAGAGTGATTGAAATAATGCCAGCTAAGTGACCCAGGCACACTTATGTGAACAACAGAAAGCAGGACACATGTAAACACTGCCTGTTCAGGAAATTGGGGTGTGTGTGCGTGTGCCGTTCTGTCCTCTTTTATCTGTGTGTGTGTGTGTGTGTGTGTGTGTTTGTAGGGTTTTATTGGTCGTGCAAGTGTTGTTTCAGAGAAAGTGTGACACAGGCATCTCATGGTTTGGTGTGTGTGTAGAGGGGTGTGCATGGCGTCACACATCAGCTCAATCACAATATGAATTTTCCTAATGAGAAATCATCTGTTTCCAGTGTAAGTGTGTATGTTTTCATGTGGAGCGTGTGTTCAGTATCAGGCTAGATATTAGCTGAATCGTCTTCCTGCTCTCTTTTCCTGTCCAATTCCATATCAATTTATAATCTGTGCAGGAGAACACACGTTTTTTTACACACTTTTCTCTTGCTCTCGAGACCCTAAACGAGCAGACTCAGTCTCGTCTCGGACTCGACCTTGTTTGAAATCGGCCTTGTCTCGGTCCAGGGTGAGGTGAACTCTGAGACTGTGGACGAGACCGACCGAGTCCGAGTCTTCTGTCTGAGGTGAAGTGCATTCAAACAAACTAAATTAGTTATTTTTCTGTTTGCCTAAAATCTGCACATAGACTAAGAGCAAAAAACAAGCTACTCCCTCTTTCTTCAGCATCCAATCAATGCACACTTTTAATTTTGAAATGTAAGTGTACTTTTCAGACATGCAATATATTTAATGCTATTCCTTTAAGCTGTGTGTGTACACTGATGATAAATGTAACAACACACACTTATGCAATTATTATTATTATTATTATTATTATTAATGCTGCTTAATTGTATGATAGAGTTTAAGATATTTGTCAAATTTATCTGCCATTATCATGCTTCACCTCAAGCTATGGGTTATCCAGCGAGACACAGATGCAAAATGGCTGCTTCCTTGGGATTTATTTGTTGTTTTTAAAGTTTGCTAGTTTGTTTATTTTTAAGTATTCATTCGCTGGCTGAGTTTAAATATCATTCTGCAGCTCAGAAGTTTGTTTACTGCTGGTTGTGAATCAACCATTTCAAGACACGCATCAACAGTCCCTTACATAGACATAGAAAATGATTGGGATGTAAGGGTGGGTGATATGGTCCAAAAATAATATCACAATATTTCATGGTATTTTTGCGTTAATGACATTCTTGAAGATTGTGGACTGTTTATGTATATATGTCAGTTTAATTTATCATAAGAGTTTATACAAAATACTTTTCCCCTCTTCATGCTGAGGTTAATGGGGTCCTGGTTTCAGACTTGTGTCAGGTTGTCAGATTGACATTTAACTGACCCTGTAGCATGCCAGCATGGGGGAATCTGCTGGAGAGATATCACTCCAGGTCATTTAGATGGAACACTCTTGACGGGGGATTTCTTCGCTGACCGAAGATGGTTCTTGATATAAGAAAAAGCAGAATGGAAATAAAGCTAAATAGCAATTTGTTTAATGGCTGTAAATCTTAAGGCTCCAAATGGGGCATATTTTATAAACAGTATAGTTGTGTAAACTATACTATAGAGATTAAAAAAAGTCTGATTATGATTATTTTAACAGCTGTTTGATGATTTATGCTTAATGGATAAGGCTTCAATTATTTGGTTGTGGGAGATGTGTATCTAAATCAAATCAAATCAAATTTATTTGTATAGCGCTTTTTACAACTGGTGTTGGCACAAAGCAGCTTTACAGAAACATGATTACAGGACAAAGAATCAGGTAAAAACATTAAACATAGAATATACAGAACACAGAACCCCCAGTGAGCGCGGAGGCAAGGAAAAACTCCCTCAGAGCTGCAGGAGGAGGAAGAAACCTTGGGAGGACCAAGACTCACATTTGAGGGGGGACCATCCTACCACTGGTCAAACGGCTTTAAAATATTTTTAAAAAGTCTTTCATACATCCACATGTGGCTGATCTGTGGTGGTGGATGGAGAAGAGCTGACTTCAGAAACTTCCATCAGTCTGGCCGGACAGGAGACGCGAGAGCCTGAGGGTCCAACATCGGTATCGGGTCAGACAGGTGGGCAGTCAGTAACTCGGAGGAAGGCAGAGAGATGGAATTAGTTTTGACTGGATTTATGCAAAACTGAGAATATTAAAACATTATCAGAGTGTGGCAAATGACTCCAGCAGATCTAAATAAAACAGTCTAACTAAAGGCAGAGAGCCAGAAGGTAACATAGACATGGAGGCTCCCTGAAACACCAGCATCCACCCACTCCACCCTCCACAAACCTGAGTGACCGTGTGCAGTGGGAGAACAACAGCACCAGCATCTCAGTTTACCCACAATTCCCTCTGTCCGTGAACCCCTGAATCTGCAGCCTTATCTAAAGGAAAAAACATTAATTACCAAAAGCTAAACTAAACAAGTAAGTTTTCAGTCTAGACTTAAAGATTGAGACTGTGTCTGAGTCCCGAACATATTCGGGGAGATTATTCCAGAGTTGAGGCGCTTTATAAGAGAAAGCTCTTCCTCCTGCAGAGCTCCTCTGAATTTTAGGAACTACTAATAAACCAGCACCCTGAGATCTAAGTAATCGCGGTGGTTCATAACAGGAGATGAGGTCTTGTAAATACTCAGGAGCGAGTCCGTGTAGGGCTTTATACGTTAACAGGAGAATTTTATAGTCTATGCGGAATTTGACTGGCAGCCAGTGCAGTGCTGACAGGACTGGACTAATGTGGTCAAATTTTCTAGTTTTAGTAAGGACCCTGGCTGCAGCATTTTGAACTAGCTGAAGTTTATTTAAGTTACTGCAGGAACATCCAGACAGTAGCGCATTACAATAATCTAGCCTTGAGGTAATAAAGGCATGTACTAGTTTTTCTGCGTCATGCAGTGATAGGGCATTTCTTAGCTTGGCAATATTACGGAGGTGTAGAAAAGCTGTTCTAGTAACATTAGATATGTGTTTATCGAATGCTAGATCTGAATCTATGATAACTCCAAGGTTTTTAGCTGCTGAACCAGGTGTGACTGAGAAGTCAGCCAGATTTAGCATTAAGTCTGATAATTTATTTCTAGCAGCTTTGGGGCCTAATAGGAGAACTTCTGTTTTATCACTATTTAATAGTAGGAAGTTGTGCGAGCAAAGTAAGAGCAAAGTTGTTGGGCTACAGCTTTTTCTAAAATCTTAGAAATAAAGGGTAAGTTTGAAATAGGTCTATAGTTAGACAGTACAGTAGGATCAAGATTTGGTTTCTTGATCAGAGGTTTAATTACAGCTGTTTTAAAGGCTTTGGGTACATGGCCCAGGGCGAGCGATGAGTTTACTATCATTAACAGAGGTTTAATTATATCTGGCAGTACCTGTTTTAATAATTTTGTGGGAACAGCATCAAGTGTGCAGGTTGTGCTGTTTGAAGAGGAGATAATTTTCTCTAGTTCTAGCTGTGGAAGTGGGTTAAAGACTTCCAACCTAACTTCAGTAACAGGGTTTTGTTCTAGATCAGCCAGACCAGATGACAGAGAGGATGTAATATTTATCTGTTTAATTTTATCCCGAATGTTTTCAATTTTACTATTGAAGAAGTCCATAAAATCGTTGCTAGTGTGAATGGCTGGAATCTGAGGTTCAGTACCTGCCTGGTTTTTAGTTAATTTGGAAATAACACTAAAGAGAACTCTAGGATTATTTTTATTTATCTCGATCTGTGAGGCCAGATATGCTGAGCGGGCTTTATTAAGTTCTTTTCTATATTTAACAAGACTGTCTTTCCACGCAGAGTGAAACACTTCCAGTTTAGTTGATCGATATTTACGCTCTAAATTTCGTACTAACTGCTTTAAGGTACGAGTTTGATCATTGTACCACGGTGCGAGCTTTTTCTGTCTCTCTATTTTGTGTTTAAGGGGAGCTACAACATCTAAAGTAGAGCGAAAGGTATTTTCTAAACCTTCGGTTAGTTTGTCTAGTTCTACTGGGTCTACAGGAGAGTACATTAGAGTTGATAAGTCTGGAAGCTTATCTGTAAATTGTTGGGCTGTAAAAGGCGTAATTGAACGTTTTACAGAGTAGCTAGGGGATGTACGTATATTATGACTGAGATGTAATTTAAATTAAATTGCGGAGGTTTGAGAACGAATATTCGGGTTATCTATGCTCACACCCAGTTTCAAAACTAAATCATTACTGATTACAGTAATGAGTAGGTCCTGTTATATTTTGAATAATATCAAGTCTAAAATCGATGTGAATGCCTTTTTTAATGGATCATCCAATTAGTATGGATGGTTATAATAGCCTAAGGGATAGTGGCCTGATATCGTCACATAAGAAACATTTAAAACTGATATGGTAATCACTTTAAAGTTGTGTAAAGTTGGTGTAGTTGGTGTATAGCAACAGTATCTTTCTTGTGGAAGGCTAGGAGTTTATTCTTCAGCTTTAAAAGTACTGTAGCAGTAAGAGTAATCCCACATTTGTCAACCTATAAAAAAACTTAAATTGTAATTCAATCGGGATACAAGCATCAGCTGTCACAATATAGATGAAACATCAGGTGACCAACTTATAATGCCAGGGCTCGCTTACATTGATATTTTTATGTTCAGGAAACAAAAATAAAAATCTTTCACACATAATATGTCAACATTAATTAATGTTAAATACCAGTATAGTGACCAAAACCCAACATCTGGTCATCATCATCATTGTACCTAGTTTTATCTCAGTGTATCATTTGACATTAAATGGCATTAAGTCTTTAAAAGTAAAAAATGTGACACTTGCTAATGTTTACAATCTGTGCTTCAAGGGGCATGTGTGATGTCATTTCCTCAGTGATTATTTCACAGAAACTGATCTATTATTTTTATAGGGGGTAAACTGAGTGGTGTAACAGGGTTAAAAAAATTGATGTGTGTTAAAATTCCTTTTGAGATCTTTTAAGAAATAAAATATATTTTGTTAAAATACACAAGTATATGGTTACATAATCAGCACAAATGTGCACATAGTGATTATATTTGTTTAGCTACTCAGCACCTGAAACCCCAATCATTTTGCTTTACACACTTCAGTTATCAATACTGATATGATGTCATGCATCACTAATCTGAGTGTGTGTGTGCGTGTGTGATTGTGTGGGCGGGTAGTTATGAGTTAGTGGAGACACTCACCACAGAGACATATGGAGTCAAAAGGCAGCTAGAATGCCGACACACACATTCACTTACGCATGCACACGCATTAGGTATAGGGTACACACACACACACACACACACACACACACACACACACACACACAGAAAGCTCTGGAGGGGAGTCCCTGTGTTTGTAGGCCGTGTGCTGAGACAGAAGGAAGGTAAACTCTGCAGTGTGTTTTATTTTCTTTTGACTAAAAATACCCCCATTCCTCACCTCAGTCGAGAGCCCAGTCTGCTCCAGCTCAGATCTGAAAGGATGGTGCTATTTATCACATGTTCTCAAGAAATGATTGATATAACAAACAGACAGGATAAATCCCCCTATTTGGTTTAACTGTTCCGTTAAGCCTGTGCTCTTTGCCTTCTCAGGCAACGATGGCAAAAAGCAGCCAAATGCAGGCGACACTGCGTCCTACATTCCCTTTCCTGCTTTAATTTGTGCTGAAAATGACTTGTTAGTAAAGAGGTTTTCAAAACACTGCTTCCTCTTAAGCTACATTTATTTAGACAGTATTTTCTTTGCTTTTATATTTGGGAGGGTCTCAGAATTCACTGAATCGCAGTTCCACTGAGATTAATCTGGAAACATAAAACAACAAATTCCACCTCACTCCATCCTTCACTTACTTTCCACTCTCTCTCTCTTTGTTTCTCCCCCCCTCCTCCTTTCACATTTCTATCACACCTTGTGTTTTTCCATCTCTTTCCAGTTGCCATTCTCTCACCCCTTCTCTCTCTCTCTCTCTCTCTCTCTTACTGACCCTGTCCCTCTCCCTTTCTTTCTCCCTCCTTGCTTTCTCTCCTCTCTATCACTCATTATCCCATATCTCACTTTCCTCCTCTTGTCTCTCATATCCCATTCTCCATCTTCCTCATACCCGTCCCTCCCCTCTGGATCAGTATGGCTGAGAGGGACGGAGAGGATTTCACATCGCTCCCTCCATTTGCTGATTGCATCTCCTGCTAGTGGAAGATAATGGTTGGGGACTGAGACAGGCAGGAGATCTTTGTGTATTTTTTTTAGTGTAAAAGTATGAAATTTAATTGTATTAAATAAAAACCCTACAACTACAAAAATTATGACTACAAAAGTAAAAAAAAACATAGGAAGGAACCTTGGGAGGACCAAGACTCACATTGAAGGAGGGACCATCCTACCACTGGTCAAACAGCTTTTAAATGAATATTAAAAAGTCTTTATACATCCACATAAGTATTCAGGAGTATAGCAACACCAGCAGTGGAAGCAGTTATAAAATTCCTCGTTAGAGTTTATATAAACTTGGAAGTAATCTGTAGTGGAGAGAGAGCAGCTAATCCGAGGCATGTTGCAAAAAGTGGACAATGGGCAACTGATCTGTGGGTGGGTCTCCTGACAGTTTTTTTTTCTGTTTGCACTGACAGCTCCAGCTCCAGTTATGCTGTGGACTAAGACATAGTAAATACATTTCCAAACTTAGATAAATGTCCCCTTCTGTATCACTTTCAATTTTTTAAATGCTGCTGTCCCATGACCTTTGGCATGTAAGTGTAAGTATTGACTCCATAAGGTGCCCAAATCCTTGCACAGACCACAGTGGTGATTTAGATTTAATTATTAATGCTGAAAAATGTTGGCAAAAATATGTTAAAAACATTAACAACAATAAACACTGCAAATATTGGTTAATCCCTGTAGCCTACTTGAACAAGTAATGACCGAGGCAATAACCTAAAGCCTAATTGTTTTGGAGGGTAAGACAACTGAACAGATAATCAGCACAACACATTTGATGAGTACGACATGCAATGGCTAATGCAAAAAACAGCCATTTGCATGAACGACAAACGTGTTTGCAAAATGTGAAACACAATGAAACATGCAATTATGCACAAGTGATAAGGAGAAGTGGAGATTGAATTATCTGTGTTGAGAATTTCAATTCTGATCTGAGAAATGTACCAAATCGACTGAGAAAAACTGTAATATTTACCAGGGATGTTACTGTATAGAGATAGCCAGCACATACTTATTGTACTTACTATATGTACTTATTTACTTATTATTACATTACATTACATTGCACTTGGCAGACGCTTTTACACAAAGTGACTTACAATAGTGAAGTACAAAAGTAATAGAAGTTAAAGATAAAAACATCTTTAGATAGGGCCTAAAGGAGGTCAAAGGGAATAATGGGATAGAGGAGTGAAGGAGGGGAAGAAGGAAATGAGGTTAGAAGAAGTAGTTTGATTGTTAGAGGTGTTGAAAGAGTAAATGCTCTTTCAACAGCTCAGTCTTCAGTGGTTTCTTAAAGATAGTTATTATACTTAGTTAGTATCTCCTCTGACTGCAGTCTCCTCTCTATGAGCTCTGTCTGGGCGCTGCATTTGTCTCAGAGTGGACGAAATAGACGGTGACCATGAGCAGCTGACCTGCAGGCAGAGTGTAGTAAACACAGTAATATGGAGTTTTCTGAGATAAATCCTCCTGGAGATCCTCTCACTTCATGGAATTTATGACTGTGGAGATGCTTTATATCTTGATGTCATAAGTTGACCAAACTCAGTTTATCTATTACTGTAATTTTACACTGAAGCTGGAGGCTATTGAGGCTGTAACAGAGCTGTGTACACCATTAAGCATGTTTGAGCTGTTTATCTATCTTTGTGTATTACTACTGATTAGTATTGCGCTGATATTAATTCCAGCTTTTTACTGTAATAGGATGCAAAGAGGTGACTAGCTCCATATTAATGCCTGTAGAAAAATCATTTATAAAAGCTGTTCGTGTGTGCCTAGTGCTGTATGATATAAAAAAAAAAAATAAAAAAAAATCGGTCAAATTGATATAATTTCAACATTTGAACAGTAAAAAAAAGCCACTGTCTGTGGTGTAGGTCTGATATTACCAGACTTCTGAAGCTCCCTGTAATGAACAACAGTCAGTAACAGATGCTGTAAATTCTGTATATCTCTTGTGAAGCATCTCTGAACACTGAAATATGTCTCAAAGCATAACTACACTCATTTTTTACATTAATATCTGAAATATGTTGCTCTATAATATTAGAATATACCAACCCGGCTTAAAATACTTAAAATGAGATGCAAATATCAACAGAATTGGGATGTTTTACCATTATTTCTTTTTTTAGTGAGTTTACATAAGATAAAATAGAATAATAGAATAAACTAACTTTTTTATCATTCACTTTGAGTCAGTGTAAAAATATTTAATTGCAGGTAATTCTTTGTCCATTTATAAAAAAAAACCTTTTTAAAGCTAATTTTAAAATAAAAATGCTTGAATTTTTGCACCAGGAGTGGTAAAAGGTTATAAAAATGTGATTAAAAAACAGGGTTATTCTACCAAATATTGATTTCTGAACTCTTAAAACTTTATGAATATGAACTTGTTTTCTTTGCATTATTTGAGGTCTGAAAGCTCTGCATCTTTTTTGTTATTTCAGTCATTTCTCATTTTCTGTAAATAAATGCTCTAAATGAGAATATTTTTATTTGGAATTTGGGAGAAATGTTTGTAGTTTATAGAATAAAACAACAATGTTCATTTTACTCAAACATAAACCTATAAATAGCAAAATCAGAGAAACTAAAGTAGTCTCTTCTTTTTTGATTCATCAAGTCTTTGTGTGTGTGTGATAAAAGGTGTGCAGTTTAACACAGTAAAACAGTAAAACAACAATGAACACTAGTTACTGTAGTTACTGTTACTATATATATATATATCAGTGGTGTGCAGTGAATTCTGCATCCACCCGCCCTGCCCCCCCAAAATCCCACCCCCCCTCGCCCGACCGACACATTAATAAATACCACAATAACTACATATTCTCTCTGTCTTGACTTATATTAACTTAATACACATAAACAGCCCACAAATACAAATACAAAGTATATAATAGACCCAACAATAAATGCTTAATTTTCCTACAAGTACAGGCGCTAAACAAATACCACTCATTTGTATGCCTACAGGACGCTAGAGCAGCCAAAACAATAAGTACACATAAAACTCACCAGTCAGGCAGCCTATAAGTTAGTTTCACGTTGAAGGCTTTTTAATATAATATGACACAATATCTGTCTTATTTCCATGATAATTAGCTTAATATTTAATTAATCCAGCATGCGCTCTCCGTTTTACGACTAATCAATGCACGTAGCGTAACCCCTTCATCCGAGCCCAGAGAAGGGCTTTTTATCTTTTAAGTAAACTTACTTACTTAGTAACTTAGTTACAACAAACACACTTCTTACTATATACTGGTGTTAGTTCAGTTTTATTTCAGATATTCTGAACAGTCAAATACTAACACAGACAGTGATGTGAACTGGATTGGTGGCTTTATTGGCAATACTGGATCATTTTATGAAGTTACATATCATAAACTGAGCTGTTTTAGTTAAATATGGTGATATTTGTTTGGCAATGTAACCTTAAATGCATCCCATTGGTTCCTGGCAGCATCTATTTGCATGTCCTCCTGTCATTAACACTCACCAGTTCCCGGTTCCCGGAGCTAACCTTTCTTAGGTATGTGTTACCTATACTATGGTCGACTACTTGGCCTTACTGTTGAGTGCTGTAACATCAATTGAACCCTTTCTTTACTGCTGAGAGTTGCTACAGTGGCTGCTAAATATACTAATAAAGAATAATGTAATTAGGACAGGAGGCATCTGTTAACATTGCAGTTATTAAATGTGTAAGAGCTTAGCTAGCCCTGGTTTGCAGTATTCATTATACTACTACCCTTACGTTTGAGGAATGTAAACTACTGCTGTGCATTTCACTTGGAATAATTTGATTGTTTTTCAAATAGTCAGAAGTGAAGCTAAAGTAAATATTTAAGTATAATCAATTTAATTCATTTTAAATTGTCTAGTTGTGGTCTCTAGTATGAATGAATGCCATGCAAGCTCCGGTGTTTCTATTTAGTATTTTACAAAGAACAAGTAAAAGTGGATTTTAGTTGAAGGAGACCTTTAAGGAAGCATGTGGACATCTAGCTGTCTAACCGGGGCCTAACTGTTGAGTGTGTCCCCACTGAAGTTGAGCAGCACTGTGTAAGACAGGGTGCACTGCAGAAGGCTAATTCACACAGGCATGTTATGCTGTTACATCTAATATGACATGAGACAGCATCATCTCTTTCCCCCTCCCTCCCTTCCTTCCACTCTCTCTAAAATGACATGAGGCATTATTCACAAGCAGATGGCACATCAGCACTTCTGAAGAGGATTCTTCAAGCAAACAAGAACCTCACAAACAAACAGCAGGCTAGCAAACAACCAACAAGAGCACGGAAATGCATTATTCAACACAGGATCTGCTTTTCATAATTTACATTCATAAATGAGCAGATTTCAGTCACTCTATCAGGCACATTTTAAGTGTGTGTGTGTGTGTGCCTGAATCTGATCAAACTTGCTCTCATGCAGGCAGACAGGGTAAGGTAGACTAAAGGGAAGCACCTTTCTGTCTGTACATCTTTACAAGGAAGACAACCTGTCTGGGTGCCATTCTGTAACCTCCTGTGGAGAATATCTCCTCTGTCTGTTTGTCTGTCCTTCTCTCTGACACACGCTCTCTCTCTCTGTCTCCAAGTGGATTACTGAAAAACATTATTCACTATAATTAATGAATTCAGCACTGTGGTTAGATGTGAGCTGATAACTTTTAGACAGGAGCACTCACAGGTATTACCCCAAAACTGCACTAGATTATTTTATTTTTATTTATTTAGAATTTTTATCCCAGTTTCTCCTCAATTTATTAGGCCATTTACCCAAACAACTCATTAGGACTCCTTCCATCACTAGTAATGAGTGAAGATACATGTGAAGTCAGACTCCGCCTCTTTTCGAGCTGCTGCTGATGTAGCATTGCTGGGTAGCATCACAGCGCTAACACTCGGAGGAAAGCGCAGCAACTCTTCTTGATACATCAGCTCACAGACGCAGCCTTGTGCTGATAGGCATCACCCTTTGTAGTGATGAGGGGAAAGAGCGCCATCTACCCATTTTAGACCGCTGCACCACCCAGAGTCCTAGAACCTGCACTGGATTATATAGTATGAGATGCTGAGATAAGGTCATTTAGTTGCTACATTTAATTGCAATGTTTCTACTGTATAATTATTATTAAATTTTGCTGAGTGTCGTCCCTCTGGAAATCAAATCGTATTTTTACACAGTTTGTGTTACACATGAATGTTCTTATTTGGAATTAAAGTGCACACAATGGTAACTTTTGTAGCATATATGGTATTATGATTTTATTGATCTTTTATAAATTAGCTTTAAATATATTTATTTTTCTTTGCTCAGCCCTACTTTGTCCATGGCTTTCTGATGTTTTTCAGGATCACAATATTGCCTCGTCCAAAGATCCGCACATATGGAAAAAAACAATGTGATAAAGTGAGCAGATACAGAGAGGCAGGTGTGTGTGAGTGTGTGTGCAGAGTGGATCAGACCAGCACTACTGTTCGCCAGATAATTGTGTTTAAGTCTTGCAAGACACATTTAACACCTAACGAGAAATATTGTGCAGATATAATCTCGCCAGATCTCGCTCACAGCAGTGAAAACATTGTAACATTGTTGCTTCATCAATATTGTTATACCTTTATAACAGTATCATTTAAAAAGTGTCAGTGTGATCCTGCTGACAGATCCTTACAGATCTCATCATTACAGCGTCCAGCGCTGTGATCACTACTTACACATGATACTCTGGCCTCTGTGTATCCATGACGATGACTTGGGTTCCCATGTTGACAGACTGGCTACAGGGCAAGGCTCTGCGTGTGTGTATGCACATGTGTGAGTGCGTATGCACGTGTGTGTGTAATTGTGTGTGTATCTGTGTGTGCGTGTGTGTGCGTGTGTGTGTGTGTGTATGAGAGAGAGAGAGAGAGAGAGAGGCTTGTCGTGTAGCTGGAGGCTCTCAGAAGGTGAAAACATGTCAGGGCCGTTCTCTCTGGGCTCTCAGGGAAACGAGGCTGCGTGTCTGTGCTTCTATCGTTCTCTCAGCGGAGCAGCACAGAAATGTCAGCCGGTCTGTCCAGAGAGGAAAGATGACTCAGATGCTGGATGAGCGTTTGTGCCTCTTCTTTATTTTTTATTTTTTTTTCTGCGATTTGTAAAATCCTGACTCCTCTGCCTGCATCAGAAGAGAAGAGAAGATACTGCGATTACGCTAAACAGATTAAAAGAGAAAAATGATATCATAACAGATAAGAGTAGCAGAGGATAAAAGCATAGCTAATATAAGATAATCAACTTAAAATGTCATTATTGAGAGTTAAAATAAGAAGATACATTTTTAAATATAAACGTTTAAAAAAGTAAAATGAAGCTAAAACCATTAAATAATCATAATAAAATATAAAGTAATAAATAATAATATACATCAAAATATTTTAATGAAAGAGAAGCAAGAACTATAAAGTAAAATGAATTAAATAAAACAGTTTGTCTGTCTGAAGGTGGTTAAAAGATTAGATTGAGTTACACCAGTGAATTCCAGCATTCTGATCACTGAGACTAAAGTTAAATAAAAACTCACCTGGCAGCTGAGCAGCGTTTCTCCTCCCTCTGTGTTCTTAACCCACAGTCACTCCCGGGGCCCTGAGTTGGCTGCACACTACAGGTGTGTGTTGTCTGGGCATGGGTTAAATGATATGAAGGGTGTTTTCCTCCTTTACTCCATCCTTAATTATATCACATTGTTGATTCATTAAATCATTATTACTGCAAGGAATACTGCAACTGTAATATAATAAAAATCTAATCACATTATTAGTATTCTGATCATACACAGGAAATTTGGCAGTGTTAAATCAACACTTATTAGTGTTCAACTTTACACTCTCAGTGTTAATTTAACACTGACCGTGTTGATTTAACACTGCCAAATTTCCTGTGTAGTGGAAAGCGTTGGATACAGTAGAGCATTTAAAAAACTAACACATGAAGGACAGAACCAAGAACAAGAAATGCTAATCTTTACAACATCTCTCCCCACCTCTCTTTCTCTCTCTCTCTCTTTCTCTCTCACTCTCCTCATCCTCTCCTTGCCCCTGAATAGAAAGACCTCCACAGTTCCAGTTAAAGGACATTGCCTTTTATAGCAAAAAGCAAAGTGCATACGATACTGAGTGTGAGATGGAGCAGGACTGTCTGTCTTTGCTAAGCTTCTCTTTACTCCTTTGGACACACACACACACACACACACACACACACACACTGTATGCTGTATTTATAGAAAGATGTTCCTCCATGTCAGACCTCCAGTGCATAATAAAATACAGTGAATGGATTTCTGCATGCTTTGGCTGAAGTGACCTCTATTAGGAAGCAGTATCAGAACTGATAGACAGAAACTCGCTGTAAACACACCGTAAACATGAGATCATCCATCAGTTATAATGTGACATGGTTCTGGACTGTATGTATTACTGTGGTATAAAAATCATTGGCATTTGTTGGAATTTGAGAACAAACAAGTTCATTTACCATTTTAAATTAAATTTACACCAAAAGGTTGCTTTGCCTGTATCACTGAAAGTATTTTTTTATTATCCAGCTCATTTAAGCCATATAAGCATCCACCCTACTGCCTGTTTGATTCCTGGTTCAATTTGTTTGGAATATATAGTGATATATTGATTGACCGATGTTGTTTTTCTAATGGCCGATGCCGATAGTTAGAGAGCACAAGGGGGCGATTGCAGATATATAAAGCTGATATTTAGTTTTTGTTGCAACTGATTTTGTTTTTGCTATTTACTAATTATTATTATTATTAATAATAATGATAATAATAATAATAATAATAATAATAATAATGATGATGATGCACATGCAAATTGTTTAGTTCTCTTTACTAACTTTAATTCCAATGGGTCAAACATGGGGTATTTGAGATACCTTTACATTTATAAAGTGTAAAAAAAGAAGAATCAACATAATCTCTTTTATAGTTTATTTAAAACAAACACAGAATATGGGTAAAACACTGACACATAAAAAGTACGACAATATGATCTTACCTCAGTCAGTCAGTGTAATTACAGAGTAATAAGAGACACTTTTCCTTGTGGAAAAAAATACATTTTCAGTGTCTATCTATTCCACTGCGTCCTCTGTAAAATACATGCCAAAAAATACACATTAATTAATTTTCTTAATTAATCATTGGTGCGTTTTAGGCATAATGTGAAATACAGCTAAAAGGAAATACAGCTAAATAGGCTAGACAACTGAAAAGTAGAGATTTTAAGATTTAATACACTGCATAGTGGGTGTCTATATGGAGCCTATAATTATTCATAAACACAGACAGATATTAATTATGACATTTTTCGGCCATTAAGAGAATAAAGTAGAAGCTTTTGCTTTGATGTCAGTGTTGTCTACTCTTAACGCTCTCTTAGCCAGCTTGGAACCTAGAAGTTCTTTAAGGATGAGCCAATCTCACACATAGCTAAAGGTGGGTAATCCAGGTCCAGAAATTAAAAATCCATCCCAGGGATTAGGATCAATTAGCTCCAAAGACAGCTAGGCAATTAGATTAAATTAAATTAAATTAAATTAAATTAAATTAAATTACATTAAATTAAATTAAATTAAATTAAATCAAATCCTGGGATGGATTTTTACTTTTTAGACCTAGATTACCCACCTCTACACCTAAACTCTGGGGGGACGCTGTGTGAGGGAGTGCTTTGTGAGGAGTGATGTGTGAGGGGGGCTGTGTGAGGGGGTGCTGTGTGAGGGAGTGCGGTTTGAGGGAATGCTATGTGAGGGAGTACTGTGTGAGGGTACGCTTTGTTAGGGGCACTGTGTTGAGGGAGTGCTGTGTGAGGGGATGCTGTGTGAGAGGGAGCTGTGTGAGGGGCAGCTGTGAGAGGGGATGTTGTGTGTGGGGGGGCGCTGTGTGAGGGGATATTGTGTGGGGGATGCTGTGTGAGGTAGTGCTGTGTGAGTGGATGTTGTGTGAGGCAGCGTTGTGAGAGGGAGCACTGTGTGAGGGGATGTTGTGCGAGAGGTTGTTGTGTGAGGGCATGTTGTGTGGTGAGACGCTGTGTGAGGGAGTGCTGTGTGAAGTAGTGCTGTGTGAGTGGATGTTGTGTGAGAGAGCGTTGTGTGTGGGAGCACTGTGTGAGGGGAGCTGTGTAAGGGGGCGCTGTTTGAAGAGACGCTGTGTGAGTGGCACAATGTAAGGGGAGCTGTGTGAGGGAGTGCTGTTTGAGTGGATGTTGTGATAGGGAGCACTGTGTGAGGGGATGTTGTGTGGGGGGTGCTGTGTGAGTGCATGTTGTGTGGGGGGACGCTGTGTGAGGGAGTGCTGTGTGCGGGGAGCTGTGTGAGGGAGTGCTGTGTGAGTGGATGTTGTGTCTGTGGGGGGGGGCGCTATGTGAAGGACCGCTGTGTGAGGGGATATTGTGTGGGTGATGCTGTGTGAGGAAGTGCTGTGTGAGGTAGTGCTGTGTGAGTGGATGTTGTGTGAGGCAGCGTTGTGAGAGGGAGCACTGTGTGAGGGGATGTTGTGCGAGAGGTTGTTGTGTGTGGGCATGTTGTGTGGTGGGACACTGTGTGAGGGAGTGCTGTGTGAAGTAGTGCTGTGTGAGTGGATGTTGTGTGAGAGAGCGTTGTGTGTGGGAGCACTGTGTGAGGGGAGCTGTGTAAGGGGGCGCTGTTTGAAGTGACGCTGTGTGAGTGGCACAATGTAAGGGGAGCTGTGTGAGGGAGTGCTTTATGAGGGAGTGCTGTGTGAGGGGATGTTGTGTGAGTGAGCGCTGTGTAAGGGAGCGTTGTGTAAGGGAGTGCTCTGTGAAGGGAGCTGTGTGAGAGAGCGTTGTGTGAGTGGATGTTGTGTGTGAAAACGCTGTGTGAGGGAGTGCTGTGTGGACGGAAGCTGTGTGGTGGGACGCTGTGTAAGGGAGCGTTGTGTAAAGGACACTGTGTGAGGGAGCGCTGTGTAAGGGAGTGCTGTGTGAGGGGAGATGTGTGAGAGAGCGCTGTGTGAGTGGATGTTGTGTGAAGAAGTGCTGTGTGAGGGAGTGCTGTGTGGGGACGCTGTGTGAGGGAGTGCTGTGTGAGGGGATGTTGTGTGAGGGAGTTTTGTGTGAGGGAGCACTGTGTGAGGGCATGTTATGTGGGGGGACACTGTATGACGGAGTGCTGTGTGAGGTAATGCTGTGTTAGTGGATGTTGTGTAAGGGAGCGTTGTGTGAGGGAGCACTGTGTGAGGGGAGCTGTGCGAGGGGGCGCTGTGTGAGGGGACGCTGTGTGAGAAGCACTATGTAAGAGGAGTAGTGTGAGGGGGCGGTGTGAGGTAGTGCTGTGTAAGGGAGTGCTGTGTGAGGGAGTTTTATGTGAGGGAGTGCTGTGTGAGGTAGTGCTGTGCGACGGGAGCTCTGTGAGGGGAAGGCTGCTGTGTGGGGGGACGCTGTGTAAGGGAGCGTTGTGTAAAGGACACTGTGTGAGGGAGCGCTGTGTAAGGGAGTGCTGTGTGAGGGGAGCTGTGTGAGAGAGCGCTGTGTGAGTGGATGTTGTGTGAAGAAGCGCTGTGTGAGGGAGTGCTGTGTGAGTGGATGTTGTGTGAGGGAGTTTTGTGTGAGGGAGCACTGTGTGAGTGGATGTTGTGTAAGGAAGCACTGTGTGGGGCTGCTGTGTGGGGGGATGCTGTGTAAGGGAGCGTTGTGTAAAGGACACTGTGTGAGGGAGCGCTGTGTAAGGGAGTGCTGTGTGAAGGGAACTGTGTGAGAGAGCGCTGTGTGAGTGGATGTTGTGTGAAGAAGCGCTGTGTGAGGGAGTGCTGTGTGGGGGGACGCTGTGTGAGGGAGTGTTGTGTGAGTGGATGTTGTGTGAGGGAGTTTTGTGTGAGGGAGCACTGTGTGAGGGCATGTTATGTGGGGGGACACTGTATGATGGAGTGCTGTGTGAGGTAGTGCTGTGTGAGTGGATGTTGTATAAGGGAGCGTTATGTGAGGGAGCACTGTGTGAGGGGAGCTGTGCGAGGGGGCGCTGTGTGAGGGGACGCTGTGTGAGAAGCACTATGTAAGAGGAGCTGTGTGAGGGGGCGGTGTGAGGTAGTGCTGTGTGAGTGCATGTTGTGTAAGGAAGCGTTGTGTGAGGGGGCACTGTGTGAGGGGATGCTGTGTGAGAAGCACTATGTAAGGGGAGCTGTGTGAGGGGGCGCTGTGTGAGGTAGTGCTGTGTGAGTGGATGTTTTGTGAGGGGGCGCTGTGTGAGGGACATTCTGCGAGGGGATGTGTGAGGGAGCGCTGTGTAAGGGGCACTGTGTGAGGGAGTGCTGTGTGAGGGATGCTGTGTGAGGGGATGTTGTGTGAGGGAGTATTGTGTGCGGGAGTGCTGTGTCAGGGAGTGCTGTATGAGGGGATGTTGTGTGAGGGGACGCTGTGTGAGGGAGTGTTGTGTGAGGGAGTGTTGTGTGAGGTAGTGCTGTGCGACGGGAGCTGTGTGAGGGATTGCTGTGTGAGGGGATGTTGTTGGGGCTGACGCTGTGTGAGGGAGTGCTGTGTCAGGGAGTGCTGTGTGAGGGGATGTTGTGTACGGGGACGCTGTGTGAGGGAGTATTGTGTGAGGGAGTGTTGTGTGAGGGAGTGCTGTGTGAGGGGATGTTGTGTGAGGGATTGTTGTGTGGTGGGACGCTGTGTGAGGGAGTGCTGTGTGAGTGGATGTTGTGTGAGGGAGCACTGTGTGCGGGCATGTTATGTGGGGGGGCGCTGTGTGAGGGAGTGTTGTGTGAGGTAGTGCTGTGTGACGGGAGCTGTGTGAGGGAGTGCTGTGTGAGTGGATGTTGTGTGAGGGAGTTATGTGTGAGGGAGCACTGTGTGTGGGCATGTTATGTGGGGGGGGTGCTGTGTGAGGGAGTGTTGTGTGAGGTAGTGCTGTGCGACGGGAGCTGTGTGAGGGAGTGCTGTGTGAGGGGATGTTGTGTGAGGGGATGTTGTTGGAGCTGACGCTGTGTAAGGGAGTGCTGTGTCAGGGAGTGCTGTGTGAGGGGATGTTGTGTGTGGGGTGCTGTGTGAGAGCATGTTGTGTGGGGGATGCTGTGTGAGGGAGTGCTGTGTGAGGGGATGCTGTGTGAGGGGCACTGTGTTAAGGGGGTGCTGTGTGAGGGGACGCTTTGTGAGGGGCAGTGTGTAAGTGACTGCTGTGTAAGGGGATGTTGTGTGAGGGAGTGCTGTGTGAGGGGATATTGTGTGAGTGGATGTTGTGTGAGGGAGCATTGTTTTAGGGAGCACTGTGTGAGGGCTTGTTGTGTCGGGGGACACTGTGTGAGGGAGTGCTGTATGAGGGAGCGCTGTGTGAGTGGTCACCGTGTGAGGGAGTGCTGTGTGAGGGAATGCTGTGTGAGGGGGTGCTGTGTGAGGGAGCGCTGTGTGAGGAGGCACCGTGTGAGGGAGTGCTGTATGAGAGGGCGCTGTGTGAGGGGATGTTGTGTGAGGGAAGGCTTTGTGAGGGAGTGCTGTGTGACGGGAGCTGTATGAGGGGCACTGTGTAAGTTGACGCTGTGTGAGGGGATGTTGTGTGAGGGAGTTCTTTGTGAGGGAGTGCTTTGTAAGGTAATGCAATGTAAGGGGGCGCTGTGTGAGTGGATGTTGTGTGAGGAAGCGCTGTGTGAGGGAGTGTTGTGTAAGGGGGTGCCGTGTGAGGGAGTGCTGTGTGAGTGGGTGCTGTGTGAGGGAATGCTGTGTAAGGGGGCACTGTGTGAGGGAGTGCTGTGTGAGGGGGTGCTATGTGAGCGAGTGTTGTGTGAGGGGGCGCTGTGTGAGCGGATGTTGTGTGAGGGGATGTTGTGTCGGGGGACGATGTGTGAGGGAGTGCTGTGTGAGGGGATGCTCTGTTAGGTGCCGCTGTGTGAACAGATGCTGTGTGGAAGCGCTAAGTGGGAGGTTGCTGTGTGAGAAGACCCTGTGTGAGGTAGTGCTGTGTTGAAGGTTGCTGTGTGAGAGGACAGTGTATAAGCAAGCGCCGTGTCAGGGAGTGTTGTGTAAGAGGACGCTTTGATATGTGGCACTGTGTGAGGGCATGTTGAGTGAGGGAGTGCTGTGTGAGGGGATGTTGTGTAAGGGACGCTGTTGGGGGACGCTGTGTGAGGGGTTCTGTCTAAGGGTTGCTGTATGAAGGAATGCTGAGAGAATGAGAGGATGTCGTGTGAGGGAGCGCTTTGTGAGAGAGTTCTGTGTGAGGGAATGTTGTGTGAGGAAACTCTGTTTGAGGGAGTTCTGTGTGGGAGGTTGCTGTGTGAGGGAGTGTTGTGTAAGGGAGCACTATGTGGGGGCGTTGTGTGAGGGAGCACTGTGTGAGGTGTCTCTTTGTTAGGGGACGCACTGAAGTGGGGTCTGTATCAGTAAGCCCTGTTTGAGGGGTTGTTGTGTGAGGGGCTGTTGTGTGAGGAAGCGCTGTGTGAAGGGATGCTGTTAGAGGATATGTGGTGTGAGGGGGGTCTGTGTGAGGAAGCGCTGTGTGAGGGGATGTTGTGTAAGGGAGTGCTGTGTGAGGGGTCACTGGGGGGGATGCACTGTAGGGGGGGTCTGTGTGAGGAAGCGCTGTGTAAAGGGGTGCTGTGTGGGGGTCTCTGTGGGGGGGACGCACTTTAGGGGGGTCTGTGTGAAGGGCTGTTGTGCGAGGGGATGTTGTGTGAGGGGATGTTGTGTGAGGGGTCTCTGTGTGAGGGAGCACTGTGTGAGGGGTCTCTGTGTCCGGGGACCCACTTTAGGGGGTCTGTGTGAGGGGCTGTTGTGCGAGGGGATGTTGTGTGAGCTGTCTCTGTGTGAGGAAGCACTGTGGGAGAGGTCTCTGTGGGGGGACGCACTGTAGGGGTGTCTGTGAGAAGGAATGCTGTGTGAGGAGATGCTGTGTGAGATGAGGATGTGCAAGGGGGTGCTGTGTGAGGGGATGCAATGTGAAGCAATGTTGTGTGAGGTGAGGCTGTGTGAGGGAGCGCTGTGTGAGGGGTCTTTGTGTGGGGGACGCACTGTAGGGGGGTCTGTGTGAGGGGCTGTTGTGTAAGAGGTCTCTGTGTGAAGAAGCACTGTGTGAGGGGCCCCTGTGTTGGGTGATGCACTGTAGGGGAGTCTGTGTGAGGAAGCGCTGTGTGAGGGGTCTCTGTGGGGTGGGAGGCACTGTAGCAGTGTCTGTGTGAAGGGATGCTGCGTGAGGAGATGCTGTGTGAGGGGGCTTTTCATGAGGGGACGCTGTGTGAGGAAATGCTGTGTGAGGGGCAGTGTGAGGGGATGCTGTGTGAGGTGAGGCTGTGCAAGGGGGTGCTGTGTGAGGGGATGCAATGTGAAACAATGCTGTATCAGGTGAGGCTGTGTGAGGGAGAGCTGTGTGAGGGGTCTCTGTTTTGGGTGATGCACTGTAAGGGGTCTGTGTGAAGAGATGCTGTGTGAGGAGATGCTGTGTGAGGGGGCTATGCATGAGGGGACGCTATGTGAGGAAGTGCTGTGTGAGGGGATGCAATGTAAAGCAATGCTGTGTGAGGTGAGGCTGTGCGAGGGGGTGCTGTGTGAGGGGATGTTGTGTGAGGAAGCACTGTGTGATGGGATGCTGTTAGAGGAGATGTGGTGTGAAGGGGTGCTGTGTGGGGGCATGCACTGTAGGGGGTCTGTGTGAGGAAGCGCTGTGTGAGGGGATGTTGTGTGAAGGAGCGCTATGTGAGGGGTCACTGTGGGGGGACGCACTGTAGGGGGGTCTGTGTGAGGAACCGCTGTGTGCTGTTAAAGGAGTTGTTGTGTGGGGGGACGCACTGTAGGGGGGTCTGTGTGAAGAAGTGCTGTGTGGGGGGTCTCTGTGTGGGGCAACGTACTGTAGGGGGCAGTGATGGTATAGTTACTTTGAAAAAGTAATTTGATTACTGATTACTGATTACTCCTTTAAAAAGTAACTTAGTTACTTTATGGATTACTTGATTGTAAAAGTAACTAAGTTACTTTACAAGTTACTTTATTAATTACTTTCAGCAGCTGCAGACACCACCTCCCGCCGCCTTACCATAAACATTATAACCAGTTTTGCCAATACTCCCTTTATTGGAAAATGCATTTTAACAGCAACAATGTATCTCTAGACATTTAAAGTTGAACTGAAAAAAACAAAATATGGGCTGCGTCCGAAATCGCGTACTTCCATACTAAACAGTATGCAAAAGCAGTATGCGAGATGGGGTAGTGTGTCCGAATGCGCAGTAGGCGAGTTTGAGTACATGAAAAGTTCCCGGATGACGTACTGCACTGGGAGACATTTTTAAGTATACAAGCCCAGCACACTCCACCCGCTAATATTTCCCACAATCCACCTGGAGCCGCGCTGAGCTGAGGGACTCGACAGTGAGCAGCGGAGAACAGAGAGAGGGGGACAGAGAGAGAAGTTTATGAGGTGAGGAGATTCAGATATATAAACTGTTTTGGTTGTTTGTGATATCAGGCTGTAAATGAGAGATTTATGAGGGTTAGTTTGAGTTAAAATAGTGAGTTATAGGTGTGAGGGTTTATTATTAATGCTGTTGCAGACAGAATAACTTTAATTTCGTATCTGAACTGCTTTACTCAGCAGCGTTAGCCCTGTGCTACTGAGATCAGTTAGCTTAGAGTTATCAAACTTATCACTCTTTATTAATCTTCTGTTCTACAACACCAGCGTTTACTAACTCACTACAGCCCTGTATACTGCTGCAGTGCTGAGGAGCTGGGGCAGGTTTAATTTAATACCGATCAATCTGTATAAACTCATCTGAGGAAAAAGGCTGCTGATATCAGAGAGGCTTTTCAACAGACAGACAGTCTGCCAAAAATCACATTAATAAGTTATGACCAAAGTCTGACCATTTTATTTAGTGTTATTAAATAGCTTGCTATCCAGCCAGGATGGTTAGACTTTTGTGTTGTTCAGAATTTATATTATATTTGTTTAATGCCTAAGCTAAACTGATTTAATCTGTGTGTGTTTCAGATTCAACTATCCTGCCAGTAGAGAGAGGATGAAGACGAAGAGAGGGAGAAAAATGAACAATAACGAATAAAAAAATAAATAAAACCACTTAAAAGACTTTTTAGAATTTATTTTATTTATTTATTTGGTAGCATATTTTATTTACATCAGTAATGCATATATGTTGGCCTTTATGTTTAATGCAGTCAGTAAAAGATAATGTATAATAATAAGGATCATGTGTTTAAATATTTATGCTAGAAAAGGGAATTCTGAGGTGAAATGGAAAGGCAGGAATTAATTAACATTTTGGTATTTATCTTTGAAACTTTTTGATAGTTGTTTTGTTGCATAAGCAAATATTATTAATATACTTCATGAATATTAAACAATCTGTTCATATTTATTATTAAATATTTCATATTTGAGGAAAATATTAGTTTTAGGTTTTATTTACAGTCAGTGTTTATTAAATAGGACAGTTTGGGGGTTTATTTATTAATAAGAGCTGATTAATTAGGGGATTTTAATGAAATTAATTAGGGTAAAGCTCTGTAAACTGTGCCGCTGGTTAGGAGGGGTGAGAGGTGAAAGGGCGTCAGAGGTAAGGTGGTGGATGTAGTGCGTCCGAGGCTGCGTGCGTACTGCCGTCTGGCGTACTGAAAAAGCGTACTGCTTTGCTCGGCGAGCAGTGCGTACTCACCCCAAACCAGTACTGCTTAAGTACGCGATTTCGGACGCAGCCATGGTCTTTCTTGATTTCACCTAACATAAATACTTGTTTTTATAAAAAAAAAAGAAAAAAGAAAGAAAGTCTTTCTTGATCTGACATATTTAACACTGTAAATCTGAACACTGAACCTGTTGTTCTCTGCAGGGCAGCGATGAGTGATTTTACAAAACAAAACCTTGTATATTTAAGTTAATATGTTAAGGATTGAAACAGTGGAGTGGGGTGACTAAACCAATGGTTGTACCTCATTAACAGAATCTTTTATTTCTTCTAGGCACTTTGTTGTCAGCATTGTAGGGGGGTCTGTGTGAGGGGCTGTTGTGTGAGAGGATGTTGCGTGAGGGATCTCTGTATGAGGCGTCTCTGTGTGAGGGAGCGCTGTAGGGGGTCTGTGTGAGGGGTCTCTGTGTGAGGAGCTGTTGTGTGAGGGGTCTCTGTGTGAGGGAGCGCTGTAGGGGGGCTGTGTGAGGGGTCTCTGTGTGAGGAGCTGTTGTGTGAGGGGTCTCTGTGTGAGGGAGCGCTGTAGGGGGTCTGTGTGGGGGGACACACTGTAGGGGGGTCTGTGTGAGAGGATGTTGTGTGAGGGATCTCAGTGTGAGGGAGTGCTGTAGCAGGGTCTGTGTGAGGGGCGTCTCTGTGTAAGAGGCTGTTGTGTGAGGGGTCTCTCTGTGAGGTACTGCTGTAGGGGTGTTTGTGTGAGGGGTCTCTGTGTGAGGGAACGCTATAGGAGGGTCTGTGTGAGGGGTCTCTCTGTGAGGGGTCTCTCTGTGAGGGAGCACTGTAGTGGGGACTGTGTATGGGGTCTTTGTGTGAGGGAGCACTGTGTGAGGGGTCTCTGTGTGAGGGAGCGCTATGTCAGGGGTCTCTGTGTGAGGGAGCGCTGTGTCAAGGGTCTCTCTGTGAGGGAGCACTGTGTAAGTGGGTGCTGTGTGGGGGGAAGCACTGCAGGGGGGTCTGTGTGAGTGGTATCTGTGTGAGGGAATGCTGTAGGGGGTCTGTGTGAGGAAGCGCTGTATGAGGTAGTACTGTGTCAGGGGTCTCTGTGTGAGGGAGCGCTGTAGGAGGGTCTGTGTGAGGGGTCTCTGTGTAAGAGGCTGTTGTGTGAGGGGTCTCTCTGAAGGAGCACTGTAGTGGGGTTTGTGTGAGGGAGCACTGTGTGAGGGGTCTCTGTGTGAGGGAGCGCTGTAGGAGGGTCTGTGTGAGGGAGCGCTGTAGCGGGGTCTGTGTGAGGGAGCGCTGTGTGAGGGGTCTCTGTGTGAGGGAGCGCTGTGTCAGGGGTGTCTGTGTGAGGGAGTGCTGTGTAAGTGGGTGCTGTGTGGGGGGACGCACTGCAGTGGGTCTGTGTGAGGGGTGTCTGTGTGACGGAGCCCTGTGTGAGGGGTCTCTGTGTGAGGGAACACTGTAGGGGGGTCTGTGTGGGGGGACGCACTGTAGAGGGGTCTGTGTGAGAGGATGTTTTGTGAGGGGTCTCTGTGTGAGGGAGCGCTGTAGGGGGGGTCTGTGTGAAGGAGCGTTGTGTGAGGGGTCTCTGTGTGAGGGAGCGCTGTAAGAGGGTCTGTGTGAGGGGCGTCTCTGTGTAAGAGGCTGTTGTGTGAGGGGTCTCCCTGTGAGGTACCGCTGTAGGGGTGTTTATGTGAGGGGTCTCTGTGTGAGGGAACGCTATAGGAGGGTCTGTGTGAGGGGTCTCTCTGTGAGGGGTCTCTCTGTGAGGGAGCGCTGTAGCGGGGACTGTGTATGGGGTCTTTGTGTGAGGGAGCGCTGTGTGAGGGGTCTCTGTGTGAGGGAGCACTATGTCAGGGGTCTCTGTGTGAGGGAGCGCTGTGTAAGTGGGTGCTGTGTGGAGGGAAGCACTGCAGGGGGGTCTGTGTGAGTGGTATCTGTGTGAGGGAACGCTGTAGGGGGTCTGTGTGAGGAAGCGCTGTGTGAGGTAGTGCTGTGTCAGGGGTCTCTGTGCGAGGGAGCGCTGTAGGAGGGTCTGTGTGAGGGGTCTCTGTGTAAGAGGCTGTTGTGTGAGGGGTCTCTCTGTGAGGGATCGCTGTAGTGGGGTTTGTGTGAGGGAGCACTGTGTGAGGGGTCTCTGTGTGAGGGAGCGCTGTAGGAGGGTCTGTGTGAGGGAGCGCTGTGTGAGGGGTCTCTGTGTGAGGGAGCGCTGTAGGAGGGTCTGTGTGAGGGAGCACTGTAGCGGGGTCTGTGTATGGGGTCTTTGTGTGAGGGAGCGCTGTGTGAGGGGTCTCTGTGTGAGGGAGTGCTGTGTCAGGGGTCTCTGTGTGAGGGAGCGCTGTAGGGGGGTCTGTGTGAGGTGACGCTGTGTGAAACAGAAACACTGATCTCGGCTGTGATTGGTTAGGATGCTCACTATACACAGCTTTAAGCGCACAGTAAACATACAGTGAAGTGTAAAAACAGTAGACGAATAACTTGTATTTCTCTACCATGAAGATCCGGCTATGGCTGGTTATCAGCCTTCGCTGGGCTCAGATAGAGGAGGAGTGATGGGGATTCTCTCCATCCCGGACAGACGGGTCTCGGTCTGGGACGGCCCGACTGATTCTGAACTTCAGTCTTCAGTCTAGAGCGCTGTCGGGACCGAGGGGAATAACCGCTCTTCCTCAGCCCAGGTCTGCTTTGTGTGTGCATAATCATGCTGTCCAGGGTTTGTGACACTGTGCAGTGCGGGAGAATGGTGAGAGTGGAAGAACAAATGTCATTACCGGTGAGCATGCTGTTCTTTTTGAAGTGTCTGCCGACCTCTTGGGTTTTAAATCTCAGCAGAAGGAAACAGTGTCATGAACATTGCGCTAAATATAACACAGCCTGACAGCGATCTGAAACGGTGGATACCCTTGTTACTTTGAAGAATTCCAATTACTGTCAGAGCTTTAAATGTGAGTCTGTGTGTGTGTGTGTGTGTGTGTGTGTGTAAATGTGTTGGCTTGTGTGTCTGCGCTAATCCGTTCACAATGTAGCTTAAGCATCTCAGGCAGCTGTGTATGTAATTTCCCCTGTAATTAGTGTTTATTCAGTCTAGCGCAATTTGTCCACAAATAGCTGGAAGTTCTACTTGAAAAAAAGGGGTTGATGTTTGTATCCAGTCTGAGTCACATCACTCCAGGATGTAGTGCTGGGAATAAATAATCTTTTAGTCTTCTCAGACTGGTCCTCAGAGACACTTGCATGGTCCCAAATGCTTCAACACAACTTGAATCAAATAAAACTACTTGTAGTAGTTCTTCTGGACTGATGTCAGTGTATGTGTTCTGTTAGAACTGCTCATATGAATGTTGAATAGAGGTTACGTTCAAAAGGTTCAAGAACCTTAAGGAATTTGGGTCTTTTTTACCTGCTCTGTGCTTCAGTCATGATTCCCTTCATCTAACAACAATATTACATCTAAACTAATAGAAGCTTCACAGGATTAATTATTCGGAGCAGGTCTACTAGACTGTTTTCAGTAGGTGGATCTTCAGATCCAAGATTAGTGACCACTGTACTACATTACTACATTATTTACCACTGTAATACATTACTACATTACTGTCCACTGTACTACATTACTACATTATTTACCACTGTACTACATTACTACATTATTTACCACTGTACTACATTACTACATTATTTACCACTGTACTACATTACTACATTAATGTCCACTGTACTACATTACTACATTAGTGACCACTGTACTACATTACTACATTAGTGACCACTGTACTACATTACTACATTACTGTCCACTGTACTACATTACTACATTATTTACCACTGTACTACATTACTACATTATTTACCACTGTACTACATTACTACATTAATGTCCACTGTACTACATTACTACATTAGTGACCACTGTACTACATTACTACATTAGTGAACACTGTACTACATTACTACATTAGTGTCCACTGTACTACATTACTACATTATTTACCACTGTACTACATTACTACATTATTTACCACTGTACTACATTACTACATTAGTGACCACTGTACTATATTACTACATTAGTGACCACTGTACTACATTACTACATTAGTGACCACTGTACTACATTACTACATTATTTACCACTGTACTACATTACTACATTAGTGTCCACTGTACTATATTACTACATTAGCGACCACTGTACTACATTACCACATTAGTGTCCACTGTACTACATTACTACATTATTTACCACTGTACTACATTACTACATTAGTGTCCACTGTACTACATTACTACATTAGTGTCCACTGTACTACATTACTACATTATCTACCACTGTACTACATTACTACATTAGTGTCCACTGTACTACATTACTACATTATTTACCACTGTACTACATTACTACATTAGTGTCCACTGTACTACATTACTACATTAGTGTCCACTGTACTACATTACTACATTAGTGACCACTGTACTAAATTACTACATTATTTACCACTGTACTACATTACTACATTAGTGACCACTGTACTAAATTACTACATTATTTACCACTGTACTATATTACTACATTAGTGACCACTGTACTACATTACTACATTAGTGACCACTGTACTACATTACTACATTAGTGTCCACTGTACTACATTACTACATTATTTACCACTGTAATACATTACTACATTATTTACCACTGTACTACATAACTACATCATCTACCACTGTACTACATTACTACATTAGTGACCACTGTACTACATTACTACATTATTTACCACTGTACTACATAACTACATTATTTACCACTGTACTACATTACTACATTTGTGACCACTGTACTACATCACTACATTAGTGTCCACTGTACTACATTACTACATTATTTACCACTGTACTACATTACTACATTATTTACCACTGTACTACATAACTACATTATTTACCACTGTACTACATTACTACATTAGTGACCACTGTACCACATCACTACATTATTTACCACTGTACTACATTACTACATTAGTGACCACTGTACTACATTACTACATTAGTGTCCACTGTACTACATTACTACATTATTGACCACTGTACTACATTACTACATTAGTGACCACTGTACTACATTACAACATTGGTGTCCACTGTACTACATTGCTACATTAGTGACCACTGTACTACATTACTACATTAGTGACCACTGTACTACATTACTACATTAGTGACCACTGTACTACATTACTACATTATTTACCACTGTACTACATTACTACATTAGTGTCCACTGTACTATATTACTACATTAGCGACCACTGTACTACATTACCACATTAGTGTCCACTGTACTACATTACTACATTATTTACCACTGTACTACATTACTACATTAGTGTCCACTGTACTACATTACTACATTAGTGTCCACTGTACTACATCACTACATTATCTACCACTGTACTACATTACTACATTAGTGTCCACTGTACTACATTACTACATTATTTACCACTGTACTACATTACTACATTAGTGTCCACTGTACTACATTACTACATTAGTGTCCACTGTACTACATTACTACATTAGTGACCACTGTACTAAATTACTACATTATTTACCACTGTACTACATTACTACATTAGTGACCACTGTACTAAATTACTACATTATTTACCACTGTACTATATTACTACATTAGTGACCACTGTACTACATTACTACATTAGTGACCACTGTACTACATTACTACATTAGTGTCCACTGTACTACATTACTACATTATTTACCACTGTAATACATTACTACATTATTTACCACTGTACTACATAACTACATTATCTACCACTGTACTACATTACTACATTAGTGACCACTGTACTACATTACTACATTATTTACCACTGTACTACATTACTACATTATTGACCACTGTACTACATTACTACATTAGTGACCACTGTACTACATTACAACATTGGTGTCCACTGTACTACATTGCTACATTAGTGTCCACTATACTACATTACTACATTAGTGTCCACTGTACTACATTACTACATTAGTGTCCACTGTACTACATTACTACATTATTTACCACTGTACTACATTACTACATTATTCACCACTGTACTACATTACTGCATTATTCACCACTGTACTACATTACTACATTATTTACCACTGTACTACATTACTACATTAGTGTCCACTGTACTACATTCCTACATTAGTGTCCACTATACTACATTACTACATTAATGTCCACTGTACTACATTACTACATTAATGTCCACTGTACTACATTACTACATTAGTGACCACTGTACTACATTACTACATTAGTGTCCACTGTACTACATTACTACATTAGTTTCAATTGTACTACATTACTACATTAGTGACCACTGTAATACATTACTACATTAGTGACCACTGTAATACATTACTACATTAGTGTCCACTGTACTACATTACTACATGAGTTTCCACTGTACTACATTACTACATTAGTGTCCACTATACTACATTACTACATGAGTTTCCACTGTACTACATTACTACATTAGAGTAATTTTAGTTTGTGTTTGTTTGCAGTTTACCTTACTAGACCTCTTTGACCTACATGACAAGATCTTGCAGTACTAACGCTTTCTTAATGCCCACTATATATTTACCACTGTACTACATTACTACATTAGTGACCACTGTAATACATTACTACATTAGTGACCACTGTATTACATTAGTGACCACTGTACTACATTACAACATTAGTGTCCACTGTACTACATTACTACATGATTTTCCACTATACTACATTTCTACATTAGTGTCCACTGTACTACATTACTACATTAGTGTCCACTGTACTACATTAGTGTCCACTGTACTACATTACTACATTAGTGTCCACTGTACTACATTACTACATTAGTGACCACTGTACTACATTACTACATTAGTGTCCACTATACTACATTACTACATGAGTTTCCACTGTACTACATTACTACATTATTTACCACTGTACTACATTACTACATTATTTACCACTGTACTACATAACCACATTATTTACCACTGTACTACATTACTACATTATTTACCACTGTACTAAATTACTACATTATTTACCACTGTACTACATTACTACATTATTTACCACTGTACTACATTACTACATTAGTGTCCACTGTACTACATTACTACATTATTTACCACTGTACTACATTACTACATTATTTACCACTGTACTACATTACTACATTAGTGACCACTGTACTACATTACTACATTAGTGACCACTGTACTACATTACAACATTGGTGTCCACTGTACTACATTGCTACATTAGTGTCCACTATACTACATTACTACATTAGTGTCCACTGTACTACATTACTACATTAGTGTCCACTGTACTACATTACTACATTAGTTTCCACTGTACTACATTACTACATTATTTACCACTGTACTACATTACTACATTATTTACCACTGTACTACATTACTACATTATTTACCACTGTACTACATTACTACATTAGTGTCCACTGTACTACATTCCTACATTAGTGTCCACTATACTACATTACTACATTAATGTCCACTGTACTACATTACTACATTAATGTCCACTGTACTACATTACTACATTAGTGACCACTGTACTACATTACTACATTAGTGACCACTGTACTACATTACTACATTAGTGTCCACTGTACTACATTACTACATTAGTTTCAATTGTACTACATTACTACATTAGTGACCACTGTAATACATTACTACATTAGTGACCACTGTACTACATTACTACATTAGTGTCCACTATACTACATTACTACATGAGTTTCCATTGTGCTACATTACTACATTAGAGTAATTTTAGTTTGTGTTTGTTTGCAGTTTACCTTACTAGACCTCTTTGACCTACATGACAAGATCTTGCAGTACTAACGCTTTCTTAATGCCCACTATATATTTACCACTGTACTACATTACTACATTAGTGACCACTGTAATACATTACTACATTAGTGACCACTGTATTACATTAGTGACCACTGTACTACATTACAACATTAGTGTCCACTGTACTACATTACTACATGATTTTCCACTATACTACATTTCTACATTAGTGTCCACTGTACTACATTACTACATTAGTGTCCACTGTACTACATTAGTGTCCACTGTACTACATTACTACATTAGTGACCACTGTACAACATTAATACATTAGTGTCCACTGTACTACATTACTACATTAGTTTCCACTGTACTACATTACTACATTAGTGTCCACTGTACAACATTAATACATTAGTGTCCACTGTACTACATTACTACATTAGTTTCCACTGTACTACATTAGTTTCCACTGTACTACATTACTACATTAGTGTCCACTGTACAACATTAATACATTAGTGTCCACTGTACTACATTACTACATTAGTTTCCACTGTACTACATTACTACATTAGTGTCCACTGTACAACATTAATACATTAGTTTCCACTGTACTACATTACTACATTAGTGTCCACTGTACAACATTAATACATTAGTGTCCACTGTACTACATTACTACATTAGTGTCCACTGTACTACATTACTACATTAGTGACCACTGTACTACATTACTACATTAGTGTCCACTGTACTACATTACTACATTAGTGTCCACTGTACTACACTACTACATTAGTGTCCACTGTACTACATTTGTGTCCACTGTACTACATTACTACATTAGTTTCCACTGTACTACATTACTACATTAGTGTCCACTGTACTACATTACTACATTACTTTCCACTGTACTACATTTGTGTCCACTGTACTACATTACTACATTAGTGACCACTGTACTACATTACTACATTAGTGTCCACTGTACTACATTACTACATTAGTGTCCACTGTACTACACTACTACATTAGTGTCCACTGTACTACATTTGTGTCCACTGTACTACATTACTACATTAGTTTCCACTGTACTACATTACTACATTAGTGTCCACTGTACTACACTACTACATTAGTGTCCACTGTACTACATTTGTGTCCACTGTACTACATTACTACATTAGTTTCCACTGTACTACATTACTACATTAGTGTCCACTGTACTACATTACTACATTACTTTCCACTGTACTACATTACTACATTAGTTTCCACTGTACTACATCACTACATTAGTTTCCACTGTACTACATTACTACATTAATGTCCACTGTACTACATTACTACATTATTTACCACTGTACTACATTACTACATTAGTTTCCACTGTACTACATTACTACATTATTTACCACTGTACTACATTACTACATTAATGTCCACTGTACTACATTACTACATTAGTGTCCACTGTACTACATTAGTTTCCACTGTACTACACTACTACATTAATGTCCACTGTACTACATTACTACATTATTTACCACTGTACTACATTACTACATTAGTTTCCACTGTACTACATTACTACATTAGTGTCCACTGTACTACATTACTACATTAGTGTCCACTGTACTACATTACTACATTAGTGACCACTGTACTACATTACTACATTATTTACCACTGTACTACATTACTACATTAGTTTCCACTGTACTACATTACTACATTAGTGTCCACTGTACTACATTACTACATTAGTGTCCACTGTACTACATTACTACATTAATGTCCACTGTACTACATTACTACATTAGTGTCCACTGTACTACATTACTACATTAGTGACCACTGTACTACATTACTACATTAGTGTCCACTGTACTACATTACTACATTAGTGACCACTGTACTACATTACTACATTAGTGTCCACTATACTACATTACTACATGGGTTTCCACTGTACTACATTACTACATTATTTACCACTGTACTACATTACTACATTATTTACCACTGTACTACATTACTACATTAGTGTCCACTATACTACATTACTACATGAGTTTCCATTGTGCTACATTACTACATTAGAGTAATTTTAGTTTGTGTTTGTTTGCAGTTTACCTTACTAGACCTCTTTGACCTACATGACAAGATCTTGCAGTACTAACGCTTTCTTAATGCCCACTATAGAGCTCCACACACACCCAATCTGGATTCAATTACCAGCTGAGGCGAGAGGTCAATTTATAACTAAACACACTCACACTCACACGCACACTCAAACACACCACACACACACACACACCTCTAGGGATAAAAGATGTCGGGGCACGTACAGAAATACACCCCTAACCCCAGTGTACCCTGGAGAACAAAAGACCAGTCAGTATTCAATTCAATAAAGGATGTTTGGAGGAAAGCACTGGAAATTAGCATACAGAATAATTATGTGTATAAATGTAGCACAGTGTTGTGAATGTGCATGCTCTGGCCTTGGGGTGATAAGTAATCTGTAAGACTTTGTGCTTTGTTTCTAAATTTGGTGCAAAATAATACATTTGCAATTTCTTTGGACGAATGCCTTAAAAAATATGTGCATGAAGAATCAGATTTTCCATCTGAAAAATGAAAATACACTGCATGCAAATCGATGTGCATAATTAAACTGTCACCTAAAGAGCCTAATAAGAGGACTAATGCAGGCGATGCACAACAAATTGTACAACTGGAGCAGAAATTTGCATTATAGTCTCTATAAAATGGAGTGGAAGTTAATGAGATTATTATGAGATGATTTTATGTATGAATATATCTCATGGTAAAGAAGTAAAGGAAGCCACTGTAGCATGAATGTTCATCAGTGGTGTTTGTGATTAATAGGGTCTATTATTAAATAGCTGTACTTATCAGCATATAAACAAAGCATTTTGCTTTGGAACTGAGGTTGAGTTTTAGTTTTAGGGCTTTGGAGTAAACAGGATACTCTTCAGATACTGTACACTTACACGTACCTGATGCACTTCCACACATTAACACTGTAACCTATAGAATTGTTTTTGTCAAAACTTTCCTAGGCAAAAATTTCACACAAATTCACAAATTTTGAACACAATATTAATAGCAAATCTTACAAAACTAAAGTGTTCGAGCAGTAATAAAAATATTAAAATATATGTTTGTATTATTAATACAATATGAATATTTATGAAAAATACATCACAAGAGCTGCAGTAACATTCTGAATAACAGCAAAGTGTGTTACCAGCAACAGAGGGAGCTCTTCATGGTACAGTCTACGTTCACATTACATAACAAGACTGGAGGCAGAGCGAGGCAGGGCAAGGTACAGTTGCAATAAAAGTATGTGAAACCTTTGGTATTACTTTGATTTCTGCATAGATTGGTCATTAAATGTTTTCTGATCTTCAACTATACAACTATAGACAAACTTACAACTATAGACAAACACAGTCTGCTTAAACTAAAACCACACAAAAAATGACATGTTTGCATTATTTTATTGAACACAACATGTTAACATGCACAGAAAGGAGAAGAAAAAGTATGTGAACCTTTGGATTTAATAAATGGCCTTCCTTTGGCACCAAAAACCTCAGCCAAACGTTTCCTGTAGTTACAGATCAGACCTGCAGAACAGTCAGGTGAAATTTTGGATCATTCCTTCAGTTTTACTTCAGCAATATTCTTTTAGAGATACTTTTGTAACCCTTTCCAGCTTCATGCAAGTCAACAATTCTTGAACGTAGGTCTTCTAAGAGCTCTTTTGTTTGCGGAATGATTCACATCAAGCAATGCTTCTTAAAAAAAGCTAACTCAAAACTGGTGTGTGTTTTTATGGGGCAGGGCAGCTTTAACCAACACATCCAATCTCATCACACCCTGCCTCCAATTAGCTCTTAGAAAAGTCATTAGCCATTAGGGGTTCACATACTTTTTCCTCACTGTGAATGTTAACATGTTTTGTTCAATAGAACTATGCAAACATATCATTTTTGTGTGGGTTTAGTTTAAGCAGACTGTGTTTGTCTATTGTTGAGACTTAGATGAAGATCAGAACACATTTAATGACCAATTTATGCAGAAATCCAAGTAATCTCAAAGGGTTCACATACTTTTTCTTGCAACTGTATGTAGTGAAATGGAAATGGTCCAGATGATGGGTGCATGATAAAAGAATCCATGCCAAGAAAGTGAAGGAGTAGAAACTTATGAACACTCAAATTCATTATGACCTATATTTACAAATGAGAAAATGCCATCAGTCAATCTTTTAATCAAGATGATCAGAGAGGAAACAGTTAAGGATATAGTACTTCTGGGATAGCAGTGTTACCTCAGGGGACAGTCGATAAGAATATATTTCACTGAACAAATTAGAGATAAGAATTCCTTTATTAGAGATTAGAATTTTCTTTATTGGTCACGTGATGCTATACCTTTCTTTATGCAGGTTCTACTGGGATCTCACCATGTTGCTGCTGATGGTGGGAAACCTCATCATCATCCCTGTGGGCATCACATTCTTTAAGGACGAGCACACTCCACCCTGGATTGTCTTCAATGTGGTCTCGGACACCTTCTTCCTCATGGACCTGGTGCTTAACTTCCGCACAGGCATTGTGAAGGAGGACAACACGGAGATTATTCTGGATCCGCAGCAGATTAAGATCAAGTATCTCCGCTCGTGGTTTGTGGTGGACTTCATTTCCTCCATCCCAGTGGACTACATTTTCCTGATTGTGGAGACACGGATAGATTCGGATTTCTACAAGACAGCGCGAGCTCTCAGGATTGTACGTTTCACAAAGATACTCAGCCTGTTACGACTGCTGAGGCTGTCCAGGCTCATACGCTACATTCATCAGTGGGAAGAGGTATGAGCTTTCACATTAGCACAAAACACACACACACAACATATACTGTACAGTAGGGTGAGCAATATGACCCTAAAGTAATATCACAATATTTCATGGTATTTTTTTTTGTTAACAATACTCTTGGCAATATGACAAGAATGTGCTACTGCAACAAAATGACCATTTTTATTTTATTATTACATACAATATGATATGGCGAACTCCTAACTGAGATATAAAAAAATACAAGAATTTTATCATATTTGTAACAGAATGTCATAGTACCAATAATGCACTCCAAATATCTCCATATATCCAGGATTAAAGTAAATTAAATGATGCTGGACAGATATAATCTGTCTCTAGTAGATATATAATGGGAAATGAGAACAGTGTGAATTTTTCTTTTGCTAAAAACAGCAGAAAAGTAGAACCCTGATGTGATAATTAGGGGTGGGTGATACAGCACGGTATTTCAAGGTATAATATTGTTCACGATATTCAAAAATGATGGTGGTATTGTAACATGCGACACATCATGGCACACCCCTACTGTACAATTAATACAGCAACATTATATGCAGTCTACAACATATAGCATAGGATAAATAACAAATCATAATTCATTTATTATAACCATTTTCCATCATTTTAACAAAAAACAACCTGTTTATGTTGCTGTGTCGCTAAGAATGATGTCTGTGCATGACTGTCTGTTCTGACCGGTTAAAAGATGGTCCAGGCTGAAACACTTTTCATAATTTTAGCTGTCACGTGGTCCCTGTCTGTTCTCATGTTTCTGTGTTTATTTACTTTTTCTGTGCCTGTCCTCTGCTTGTGCCTGTGAGTGTGTCTCCCACGTGACCCTGGTTCCTTAGTGTTTCTTTGCCCTCACCTAAGGGTTACAAACTCCGCCCCTTAGTCCCAGGTGTTTCCTGTTTCCCGTGTGTGTGCTCCTCTATTTATAGTCCGTGTTCCCTTTCTCCTGGTCGATCATTTTACGTTCTACGTCTGTTAGTGGTCCTTGTGTTTTCCGTTGCGCCTCAGTCCTGGTCTGTATTGTTAAGTTTGTGTTTAGTTTGTGTTTATTTTCGTTATTAAATTCTTATTTGTTTGCATGTGCGTGCGCCTCATCATCCTTCCCGCACCCCACCTGACATTAGCATTCAGGATTGTCTAAGCTGCTGCGGACAGAACAGTGAGGTACTATATACTGTATATAAATGGATTGTTTTTTGTGACATCACAAAAACAGTGAATTTAAAACATTATGCTCTTTTGCAGTTATTCCAGAAACATTGTACAGATTAAGTGCATGTACAAGGAACAGAAGGCTATGTACCATACACACACAAAAACTCCACACCAAGAAGGTGTATGAATGGTGATATATTTCAGAGGTAATAATTAATATATAATTAGAGTGAAAGGATACGTTTGTATTGGGTAAATATTCTGTATTTGTATCCTCTGGCACATTTTGCAAAATTGTTGCAGCTGGACCTGTATGTTTTGCATAGCTTGAGTTACCAAATCCGGCCTCCTGTCTGGGTAATAAATACTCGATTGATCAATAAATGTGGCAGGCTAAGGAGGTGTTGCAGTCTGGTGTGTGGGCGAGCATTATCCTGCTAAAAAGCCAGTTGCAAGCCCTGCCATGAGTGCAAAATTAGATCATCACACCACCAGCTAGCGCAGTTTGCACAGCAAAACAAAATGTGTTCTGACTCCAGTCTGTAGCAATCCAGGTTTCATGTTCAGAACCACTGCCATTTCATTTCATTACATTACTTTATTGCCATATCAGAATGAACTGAGAAGAATTTGCTCTGACACACACGTGTTGAGCTGGGGGGAGAGATCTGTGTAAATCTGAGATTTTTTTTACCCTTTTCCCATTCTACTGAAGTATACGGAGGAAACAGATGGAAGTTCACAGCTAATGATTTTTGAAGCAGTATGCAGTTAACTTTTGAGGACAGACCTGCTTCAAAGATCTTTTTCTGTTTGGTCCAGGAAGGCAGATAGGACCTTTGTTAGATTAAAGTGAGAATAAAGGTCAGCCTTTGGGTTGTGATCTATGTGTCCCTTAAAACAAAGTGCTCCTTGGTGAACGAAGTGGAAAGACTTGGCCATTAATTACCTGTCCAGCTCTGTTTCTCCTTCACAGGGATCTTTACTTCAGGAATGAAGATAAAGTTAGAGCTATAAAATGTTCTGTGCAACTCATTATAGCCGGGTTTTTGGCATTTAATGATGGAACAAGGTGATGGTCCTGCACGTCCTGCATTCATTACAGTGAACGCCAAAGCCTATATATAATGACCCAGTGGCGTGCACAGACATTTTGGGGGGCAGGTGCTCAGGGGGGAAAAGGGCACTTTTTAGCGCACGTGGATTCATTATAAAAAAATTACACACACACGTTGAATGAAATTTGACTTTTATTTGTAACATTCTCTAAACGTGAGTTTTCAATGTAAAAATGTCACACCACCAACTGATAAAATACATATACAATATTAACTATATACAGTCATTGTTAAGTCCTTCAGTTAACTTCTGTTTACCTTCCACTATATTTAAAGCAGCATCCTCCTTGGTGCAACATGAATATCAACATGCCCACTTAATTTTACTGCCCCCCAAGCAAATCAGTCCAGAACCAGGGCTGTATGTGGTCGTCATCACTTTATCTATCATTGATTTGGGCTAGAGCTGCTGGTTTATCTGGTGACCAGTCGGCTAAAGAGGGCAAACGTTGGGCTTAGAGGGCAAACGGTAGGATTTTACTTGATGTGAATGTTACCTGGCTGGTGGGACACGGGGGAGAAGAAGCCTATCTGTTGCCGTGCGTACTGTGCTGAAGACTCGCTGAACTGAACTGCTGCTGCAGCGCGACCACGTGGGGTCATGTGACAGAGGAAGAGAGAGGTCGGGTGTGTGCGAGCTGATTTCAGGGCATTCTGTTTTCACTCGTTTTTAATTGCCCAGGTTTTCAAAAGATCATTTTAAACCGGCCTCAGTAAAATCTTAATAATGATAATATAAAAAAAAAAAAACGAAGTTTCAAAAGGGCACTTTGGTGGATAAAGGGCAGAGTTGGTGTTTAGCACCACTATGTCTGCACTATGTCTGGACGCCTCTGTGATGACCTAGAAAAAGGAAAAGGAAGTTGTACACAGACCTGACTGTAAGTAAATGTGTGCATCAGTTTATGAATAAAAATATGCATATTCAGAGAGCTGGAGCTAAAATTAGGCTGTAATTTTGTCTGCTCCCCTGGGGAACGGTGGGAGTGTAATTAAAGCAATAATTAGAAATGTTCGCGGTGAAATCTCCCGGTGAATCCTTGAGTGAGAGTCTCCGAGGTGCAGAGTGAGAAGTGAAGCCTCACTCCCCAGCTGGGCCTTCATTTAGTCAAGGCACACTCTGCTTCTTTGTGACGGCATGTCACAGAATCCGGCTCATTAGCACGTTCCGCGACTGTTCCTCGTTTAATCTGAGCATTGCACCTCGATAATAAGTGGCAGCCGTTTTTAAAAAGATTCAGATGTTTGTTTTGTTGTTATATTTGTCTTTAATGTGTGATGAAGGGATGTTATTAAAAAAAGAGAGGAAATTAAAGGCAATTAGAATTTTGATGCTTATTAGCAAATGCATTTCGAATGGCTTCTTGACAGACCTTACCAGTGAATGCCCCAGTGAGCTTACAGTTTAGCCATTTTTAGAGCTGTTGCTGAAACTGAGAGAAGAGAAAGAGAGAGAGAGAGAGACACATCATCCTTAAAGTGGTCTTGCTTTCCTGGGGCTCACTTCATAAAACTTTTAGTGAGTGTGTGGAGATTGGGGGGATAGCTGCAGATAATAGATTAATCAATAAACCTTGTTTTAGCTCACAATCAGCCACTCAGTCAACATTTAACTCATACAAAGTTAATGTTTTAACATAAACTATCATTTATAAAAAAAATATATATATTACTTTAATGCTCATGTACTAATGTACAAAATGCCTCAAAAAATGTCCATATTTACGTAGTACAGATGTTTTATTAAAAGAATCAGACTACAAAAGGGTTGTGGAAATGAACAGGGTCAGTAAAAATAAACAACGCTCCAGGGCAGTATCAGAGTTAAGGCAAAAATCAGAGTCAGAGAAAAACAGTCCAGGTAATTCAGTTCAGAAGCAGATTGATGTGTGTGTGTGTGTGTGCGTGTGTGTGTGTGTGTGTGTGTGTGTGTGTGAGTGTGTGTGTGTTTGTGTGTGTGTGTGTGAGTGTGTGTGTGTGTGGGTGTTCTGGATATTAAAATGTCATCCAGTAGAATGTCTTCACTGAGATTCTGCAGCCTCATGTTGGAATAATGAACACTAACAGTGGACGTGAGTGTGAATCAAAGCAAGTAGAAGCAGGTGGAGGTGGAAGAGGAAGAAGGTATAAGTGGGTGTAAGAGAGTGAAGGTTGATGTGTGTGGAGGCGGTCAGAAGTGTGTGGAAGTGGAAGCGTGTGGAAGTGTATGAAAGTGAGTGGAAGAGAAAGCAGGTGGCAGGGTGTGGAAGTGGGTGGAAGAGGAAGCGGATGGAAGCGTGTGAAAGTGAAAGCATGTGGAAGTGGGTAGAAGAGGAAGCAGGTGGAAGCGTGTGGAAGTTGGTGGAAGCGGAAGCGAGTGGAAGTGCATGAGAGTAGAAGCGTGTGGAAGTGGGTGGAAGAGGAACCGGGTGGAAGTTCTGGAAAGTGGAAGCATGCGGGGTAAAAGACAGGGGAAGCGGATGGACGTGGAAGGGGAAGCATGAGAAAGTGGGTGGAGGTGGAAGTGAAAGCGTGTGGAAGTGGAAGTAGGTGGAAGAGGGTGAAAGCTTTTGAAAGTGGGTGGAAGCGTATTTTAGCAGGTGGAAGTGAAATTGAGTGGAATTGTGTTTAAGTGGGTGGAAGTGGAAGTAAAAGCGAGTGGAAGCATGTTCAAGCAGGTGGAAGTGGGACCTGTGTGATCAGGGGCTGCTTTGATATTGTATGATGCAACTGTTTCTAGTGAAAATGTAACTGTTAAAATAATCTGCTGCATTGTGAGGGTCAATTACCACCGGCTGTAGTTTAAACTTTTCTCTGAACTTCAAAACAGAACTAAAATTATTTTAAGAATGGATCAATAGGAAGGTTTCACATTTGGAATAAAATCTTTTCACATTGACTTTTAATAAAGGTTCAGAAGAGTTTTCTCTTCTCCCGTAATTTTTTAAAAATCAATTTTGTCCATTTTGAATAATAATAGTGTGAGTGTGTGTGTATCAGTGACAATTGCTCTAAGACTGCAAGGGAAGCTCAGCTTCCCCTAAAATGTAAAAAATAAGTGATTAAATATATACTGTTGTGTGTACATTTCACTGATTAAATATGCGCTACAGCGCGCTGAACTTAGTTCAGTATCAGCTTCTTATCACTGGTAACACCGCGGCTTTCCTCTCACTCATTCCCGCAGCTTCACAGCGCTGCTTTAAACAGTGCACAGACTTCAATAGCGGAGCAAAGCGCGCGGCCAAACCAGACGAGTCATTGGATAAATGCTGGGCTTTGTCCCGCCCATCGGACGCTCAGCGTCTCTGGGGGTCTATGGAGCAGTGGGCTGGCCTCGGCCGGAGTTAAACAGCAGGGCAGATCAACTGCTCAGATTAATTTGGTGTAAAATGTGGGTAAAAGTAACAGGTATTTTCAGCTGTTCTGGGATGATAAAGTGAGCTGGCTGACTGGAAGTTCTGTAACAAATAAAATGTACTGATGGCCATTCCTCTTGATGAAACTATCTCAGGACATAAATGAACAGGGGCAAGTAGTAAGTATTGTGTTATTCATTAAAAATAATTTAAATAATTTAAATTAATAAAGGGATTATTTAAGGAAATTAAAACTGCCCAAAAAGGAAAAAAAATTACCTGCATTTTTTTCCTTTACCAACTTTAAAGATTTTGCGTAATGTTTTTTTTTTACTGATCATTTTATGTTTATTCATGTCATAGCGTCTTTTTTATGTAATTGTTCAATGTAAAGAATGGGTACCTTTTTGTTGTGTAGTGAAAACTTAAAAATAATGCCTTTTGTTTACAAAAAAAATAAATCTCAGGGAGAGTAGAATTTTTGTATCAATAAAACTACATATGTTAAGATGTAGGCCGCTATACTGCAGAGTATTTGTGATAGTAGTATTTATTATTATCATATGCATTTTTATATAATAAATAATCATTTAAATTAATAAACTCTATAATACTGTTTATATAGTGCATGCTTGGCCCAGCATATATAAACAGGGCGGGGTCATAATAATGTTGGTACCAGGGCAGAGCTAAACAGAGCTTGATGGTGGTACAGCTCTCTGTTCTTCTATTCATGAAATAGTTTCTCAGTGTTTATTAAGTGTAACCATGTTTTTATTGAAGTGGAACAGCAGTGTGATGCTTCAAACACAGAAATGTGTTATCCAGTGAGTGTGTAAAGATCTGATGGGTTTGAGTTTGGGTTTGTGACTGTTGCTCGTATTGCTCACTAGAACACAGAATTAATACACGTTCAGACTTGTTACCTGTGGCTTGTTGGTTATCACTTTTAAATGGCCTCCTGGAAAATAAGGAGCACTTGTACAATGCTTAGCCAATCATATTACAGTGTCAGAACTAAACGTAATGAACAATAACGTTTATTATAGCAACATATTAAACTTTATTTACATCTATGTTTAATTCACAATGCAGTATGGTAAGATTAGGGTTAGCAAAAAGACAAATCAATCTCAAAGTCCCAGCTATCACCCTCCTTGCTCATGCACTAACCACCCAAATCCACCCAACACCATTACTCTGCCTATTAAGAGACACATAAACCACTAATACAACAACAATAAACAGTAGAAAACTCTATTGTGTTCAATTTTGAGACTTCTTCTGTTTCTGTTTTTTTGTCATACTGATATTTTTCCGATTATCAAACAAACTTTAATATCAGACAAAGATAACCTGAGTAAATTGAAATGATGAAAAAAATATCTAAACCAATCTGGCCCTGTGTGAAAAAGTGTTTGCTCCCTAAACCTAATAACTTAATTGGCAACAACTGCAATCAAGCTTTACCCATAATTGGCAACAATTCTTTTACATATCTGTGGAGAAATTTTGTTCCACTCTTCTTTACAGAATTGTATTAATTAAGACACACTGGAGGATTTCCCCTGTTTAAGATCAGCCAGGGCATCTCATTTTTTAAGCTATTCAGAGGTGGACTTTTGTTTGTGTGATTTGAGTCATTGTCCTGCTGCAGAACCCAAGTACACCTGAGCTTGAGGTCACAAACAGATGGCCGGATATTCTCCTTCAGGATTGTCTGGTAAACAGCCGAATTCCTGGATCTAATACAGCACGATTTCCAGGCCCTGAAGCTGCAAGACAGCCTGAGATCATTACACTACCACCACCATGTTTTGCGTTCAGTATGATGTTCTTTTCGCCAGAAGTAACAGAACACAAACTTTCCAAAAGAAGTTCCACTTTTGTTATGTTAGTCCACAGAATGTTTATCCAAAATCCTGGGGATCATCAATGTTTTTTGGAAATATCATGTTTTCTTTTTGGCTTTCAGCAGCCCTGTAAGCACACAACAAATCAAATCAAATTTTGATTTTTACAACTGGTGTTGCCACAAAGCAGCTTTACAGAAACATGATTACAGGACAAAGAATCAGGCAAAACATTAAACATAGAAAATACAGAATACAGAACCCCCAGTGAGCGCGGAGGCAAGGAAAAACTCCCTCAGAGCTGCAGGAGTACAGTATTAGACGTTATCCTGACATAAACTTTTTGTCATCTGACATCATGATCAACATTCAACCTGACGGTAATGGCCAGCTGGGAGTGTTTTTTGTCTTGGAATTCTTCCATGGAGAACATTTTCACCCAGTCTCTTTCTTATTATTTAAACATTAAATGTCTTTAAATGTTGTTCTTGGTTCTTTTGTGATCTCCTGGATGAGTTGTTCATGCCCTTTTGGAGTAATTATGGTAGACCGGTCACTCCTGGGAAGGTGCACCAATGTTCCATGTTTTCTCCATTAGTGAATAATAGCTCTAACTGTGGTTCTCTGGAGTCCCAAAGCTTTAGAAATTACTTTGTAACCTTTTCCAGACTGTTTTTCATCTGTTTTTTAATTTCTTCAAATTGGGGAATAATAATGTGCTGCTTTTTGAGATCTTTTATCTGCTGCATGTTGTCAGACAGGTTATTTTCTCTGGTTAGTAGTTAAACTGAACTCAGCTTTTCAAAAAGTGTGTTTAATCGCAGTTTATCCATAGGGGGGCAAACACTTTTTCACACAGGGTTTGATTGGTTTGGATAGTTTTTTTCTTTTAATAAATGAAATCATCATTTAAAAAGTGATTTTTATATTTACTCTGGCTTTATTTTTCTGATATTAAAGTTTGTTTGATAATCTAAAAAATGTAAATATTACAAAAATGCAAAAACAAAAAAAAAATCTGTAAGGGGGCAACTATTGTATATGTGTATATGTTAGGGATGCAACGGTAGGCCACGGTTTGGTTCATATCGCTGTTCTTGGGCCACGGTATTTGTTTCAATATATCAATATTATCTAGCTACAACATGCAGTAAGTTTTTAACCCTTTCTATTTCAAATCAACAAGGTGCTCCTAATCACAATATAAATTACAAAATTTATTGTAAAAAAGAAACACTTATTCTTACCATTAGTCCAAACAGGTCAAATTAAATAAAGTGCAGTAATATGCAAAGAAATGCTCACACACTGTGCTTTATCTGCTGACTGTCCTTTTCCGTGTTCATCAAACTCAACGCTGAAGCCAAAATGATCCCAAACAGTGGATTTATAAGCTGACAGCGCCTCTTTAAATGTCCTTTTCTCCGTTTTGTGTTCACTCGCCATGATGAAATGAAATCTGATTGGTTGTTGCATGATTGTGGAGAGACGCTGTGAGAAGTATATAAAAAGTCTCCCCCGGGTTCTAAGCAGTCCTGACTCTCGCCCACAGAATACAGTGTCCAATCAATAACCACAAATTAAACATTGTCACCGGCGAGAAAGATAAGCACCAGAACCAGACTTCACAGGGAATTATCAAACTCAAATGAAAGTGTTCCTTCTTCTGTAGAAAGTGAAAAACAGAGGTTGGGCGGGATGGGAGTGAGTGTCTCGCGCTGTGCAGAGAGTGAGTGTCTCTCGCGCTGTGCAGAGAGTGAGTGTCTCTCGCGCTGTGCTGAGTGTGAGTGTCTCTCGCGCTGTGCTGAGAGTGAGTGTCTCTCGCGCTGTGCTGAGTGTGAGTGTCTCTCGCGCTGTGCTGAGAGTGAGTGTCTCTCGCGCTGTGCTGAGTGTGAGTGTCTCTCGCGCTGTGCTGAGTGTGAGTGTCTCTTGTGCTGTGCTGAGAGTGTCTCTCGCGCTGTGCAGAGAGTGAGTGTCTCTCACGCTGTGCTGAGAGTGCGTGTCTCTCTCGCTGTGCTAAAAGTGAGTTTCTCTCGCGCTTTGCTGAGAGTGAGTGTCTCTCGCGCTGTGCTGAGAGTGAGTGTCTGTTGCGCTGTGCTGATAGTGAGTGTCTCTCGCGCTGTGCTGAGAGTGAGTGTCTGTTGCACTGTGCTGAGTGTGAGTGTCTCTCGCGCTGTGCTGAGAATGAGAGTCTGTTGCGCTGTGCTGAGAGTGAGTGTCTCTCTCACTGTGCTGAGAGTGAGTCGTGCTGTGCTGAGAGTGAGAGTCTGTTGCGCTGTGCTGAGAGTGAGTGTCTCTCTCACTGTGCTGAGAGTGAGTCGTGCTGTGCTGAGAGTGAGTGTCTGTCGCGCTGTGCTGATAGTGAGTGTCTCTCGTGCTGTGCTGAGAGTGAGTGTCTCTCGCGCTCTGCTGAGAGTGAGTGTCTCTCGTGCTGTGCTGAGAGTGAGTGTCTCTCGCGCTGTGCTAAGTGTGAGTGTCTCTCGCGCTGTGCTGAGAGTGAGAGTCTGTTGCGCTGTGCTGAGAGTGAGTGTCTCTCTCGCTGTGCTGAGAGTGAGTCGTGCTGTGCTGAGAGTGAGTGTCTGTCGCGCTGTGCTGATAGTGAGTGTCTCTCGCGCTGTGCTGAGAGTGAGTGTCTCTCGCGCTGTGCTGAGAGTGAGTGTCTCTCGCGCTCTGCTGAGTGTGAGTGTCTCTCGTACTCTGGCCTGTGCTGAGGGTGTCTCTCACGCTGTGCTGATAGTGAGTGTCTGTTGCACAGTGCTGATAGTGAGTGTCTGTTGCACTGTGCTGAGTGTGAATGTCTCTCGCGATGTGCTGAGAGTGAGTGTCTCTCGCACTGTGCTGAGTGTGAGTGTCTCTCGCGCTGTGCTGAGTGTGAGTGTTTCTCACGCTGTGCTGAGAGTGAGTGTCTCTCGCGCTGTGCTGAGAGTGAGTGTCTCGCGCTGTGCAGAGAGTGAGTGTCTCTCGCGCTGTGCTGAGTGTGAGTGTCTCTCGCGCTGTGCTGAGAGTGAGTGTCTCTCGCGCTGTGCAGAGTGTGAGTGTCTCTCGCGCTGTGCTGAGAGCGAGTGTCTCTCGCACTGTGCTGAGAGTGAGTATCTCTCGCGCTGTGCTGAGAGTGAGTGTCTCTCGCGCTGTGCTGAGACTGAGTGTCTCTCGCGCTGTGCTGAGAGTGAGTGTCTCTCTCGCTGTGCTTAGAGTGAGTCGTGCTGTGCTGAGAGTGAGTGTCTCTCGCACTGTGCTGAGAGTGAGTGTCTCTGTCGCTGTGCTCAGAGTGAGTGTCTCTCGCACTGTGCTGAGTGTGAGTGTCTCTTGCGCTGTGCTGAGAGTGAGTGTCTGTCGCGCTGTGCTGATAGTGAGTGTCTCTCGCGCTGTGCTGAGAGTGAGTGTCTCTCGCGCTGTGCTGAGAGTGAGTGTCTCTCGCGCTCTGCTGAGAGTGAGTGTCTCTCGTGCTGTGCTGAGAGTGAGTGTCTGTTGCACTGTGCTAAGTGTGAGTGTCTCTCGCGCTGTGCTGAGAGTGAGAGTCTGTTGCACTGTGCTGAGAGTGAGTGTCTCTCTCGCTGTGCTGAGAGTGAGTCGTGCTGTGCTGAGAGTGAGTGTCTGTCGCGCTGTGCTGATAGTGAGTGTCTCTTGCGCTGTGCTGAGAGTGAGTGTCTCTCGCGCTGTGCTGAGAGTGTCTCTCGCGCTGTGCTGAGAGTGAGTCGTGCTGTGGTGAGAGTGTCTCTCACGCTGTGCTGAGAGTGTGTGTCTGTTGCACTGTGCTGAGAGTGAATGTCTCTCGCGCTGTGCTGAGAGTGAGTCGTGCTGTGCTGAGAGTGAGTGTCTGTCGCGCTGTGCTGATAGTGAGTGTCTGTTGCACTGTACTGAGTGTGAGTGTCTCTCGTACTCTGGCCTGTGCTGAGAGTGTCTCTCACGCTGTGCTGATAGTGAGTGTCTGTTGCACAGTGCTGATTGTGAGTGTCTGTTGCACTGTGCTGATAGTGAGTGTCTCTCGCGATGTGCTGAGAGTGAGTGTCTCTCGCACTGTGCAGAGAGTGAGTGTCTCTTGCGCTGTGCTGAGTGTGAGTGTCTCTCGCGCTGTGCTGAGAGTGAGTGTCTCTTGCGCTGTGCAGAGTGTTAGTGTCTCTCGCGCTGTGCTGAGAGTGAGTGTCTCTCGCACTGTGCTGAGAGTGAGTATCTCTCGCGCTATGCTGAGAGTGAGTGTCTCTCGCGCTGTGCAGAGAGTGAGTGTCTCACGCTGTGCTGAGAGTGAGTATCTCTCGCGCTGTGCTGAGAGTGAGTGTCTCTCGCGCTGTGCTGAGAGTGAGTGTCTCTCTCGCTGTGCTTAAAGTGAGTCGTGCTGTGCTGAGAGTGAGTGTCTCTCGCGCTGTGCTGAGAGTGAGTGTCTCTCGTGTTGTGCTGAGAGTGAGTGTCTCTCTCGCTGTGCTTAGAGTGAGTCGTGCTGTGCTGAGAGTGAGTGTCTCTCGCACTGTGCTGAGAGTGAGTGTCTCTCTCGCTGTGCTCAGAGTGAGTGTCTCTCTCACTGTGCTGAGTGTGAGTGTCTCTCGCGCTGTGCTGAGAGTGAGTGTCTCTCGCGCTGTGCTGAGAGTGAATGTCTCTCGCACTGTGCTGAGTGTGAGTGTCTCTCGCACTGTGCTGAGAGTGAGTGTCTCTCGCGCTGTGCTGAGTGTGAGTGTCTCTCGCGCTGTGCTGAGAGTGAGTGTCTCTCGCGCTGTGCTGAGTGTGAGTGTCTCTCGCGCTGTGCTGAGAGTGAGTGTCTCTCGCGCTGTGCTGAGTGTGAGTGTCTCTCGCGCTGTGCTGAGAGTGAGTGTCTCTCGCGCTGTGCTGAGTATGAGTGTCTCTCGCGCTGTGCTGAGTGTGAGTGTCTCTCGTGCTGTGCTGAGAGTGTCTCTCGCGCTGTGCAGAGAGTGAGTGTCTCTCACGCTGTGCTGAGAGTGCGTGTCTCTCTCGCTGTGCTAAAAGTGAGTTTCTCTCGCGCTTTGCTGAGAGTGAGTGTCTCTCGCGCTGTGCTGAGAGTGAGTGTCTGTTGCGCTGTGCTGATAGTGAGTGTCTCTCGCGCTGTGCTGAGAATGAGAGTCTGTTGCGCTGTGCTGAGAGTGAGTGTCTCTCTCACTGTGCTGAGAGTGAGTCGTGCTGTGCTGAGAGTGAGTGTCTGTCGCGCTGTGCTGATAGTGAGTGTCTCTCGTGCTGTGCTGAGAGTGAGTGTCTCTCGCGCTCTGCTGAGAGTGAGTGTCTCTCGTGCTGTGCTGAGAGTGAGTGTCTCTCGCGCTGTGCTAAGTGTGAGTGTCTCTCGCGCTGTGCTGAGAGTGAGAGTCTGTTGCGCTGTGCTGAGAGTGAGTGTCTCTCTCGCTGTGCTGAGAGTGAGTCGTGCTGTGCTGAGAGTGAGTGTCTGTCGCGCTGTGCTGATAGTGAGTGTCTCTCGCGCTGTGCTGAGAGTGAGTGTCTCTCGCGCTGTGCTGAGAGTGAGTGTCTCTCGCGCTGTGCTGAGTGTGAGTGTCTCTCGTACTCTGGCCTGTGCTGAGAGTGTCTCTCACGCTGTGCTGATAGTGAGTGTCTGTTGCACAGTGCTGATAGTGAGTGTCTGTTGCACTGTGCTGAGTGTGAATGTCTCTCGCGATGTGCTGAGAGTGAGTGTCTCTCGCGCTGTGCTGAGAGCGAGTGTCTCTCGCACTGTGCTGAGAGTGAGTATCTCTCGCGCTGTGCTGAGAGTGAGTGTCTCTCGCGCTGTGCTGAGACTGAGTGTCTCTCGCGCTGTGCTGAGAGTGAGTGTCTCTCTCGCTGTGCTTAGAGTGAGTCGTGCTGTGCTGAGAGTGAGTGTCTCTCGCACTGTGCTGAGAGTGAGTGTCTCTGTCGCTGTGCTCAGAGTGAGTGTCTCTCGCACTGTGCTGAGTGTGAGTGTCTCTTGCGCTGTGCTGAGAGTGTCTGTCGCGCTGTGCTGATAGTGAGTGTCTCTCGCGCTGTGCTGAGAGTGAGTGTCTCTCGCGCTGTGCTGAGAGTGAGTGTCTCTCGCGCTCTGCTGAGACTGAGTGTCTCTCGTGCTGTGCTGAGAGTGAGTGTCTGTTGCACTGTGCTAAGTGTGAGTGTCTCTTGCGCTGTGCTGAGAGTGAGAGTCTGTTGCACTGTGCTGAGAGTGAGTGTCTCTCTCGCTGTGCTGAGAGTGAGTCGTGCTGTGCTGAGAGTGAGTGTCTGTCGCGCTGTGCTGATAGTGAGTGTCTCTTGCGCTGTGCTGAGAGTGAGTGTCTCTCGCGCTGTGCTGAGAGTGTCTCTCGCGCTGTGCTGAGAGTGAGTCGTGCTGTGGTGAGAGTGTCTCTCACGCTGTATTGAGAGTGTGTGTCTGTTGCACTGTGCTGAGAGTGAGTGTCTCTCGCGCTGTGCTGAGAGTGAGTCGTGCTGTGCTTAGAGTGAGTGTCTGTCGCGCTGTGCTGATAGTGAGTGTCTGTTGCACTGTACTGAGTGTGAGTGTCTCTCGTACTCTGGCCTGTGCTGAGAGTGTCTCTCACGCTGTGCTGATAGTGAGTGTCTGTTGCACAGTGCTGATTGTGAGTGTCTGTTGCACTGTGCTGATAGTGAGTGTCTCTCGCGATGTGCTGAGAGTGAGTGTCTCTCGCACTGTGCAGAGAGTGAGTGTCTCTCGCGCTGTGCTGAGTGTGAGTGTCTCTCGCGCTGTGCTGAGAGTGAGTGTCTCTCGTGCTGTGCAGAGTGTTATTGTCTCTCGCGCTGTGCTGAGAGTGAGTGTCTCTCGCACTGTGCTGAGAGTGAGTATCTCTCGCGCTGTGCTGAGAGTGAGTGTCTCACGCTGTGCTGAGAGTGAGTATCTCTCGCGCTGTGCTGAGAGTGAGTGTCTCTCGCGCTGTGCTGAGAGTGAGTGTCTCTCTCGCTGTGCTTAAAGTGAGTCGTGCTGTGCTGAGAGTGAGTGTCTCTCGCGCTGTGCTGAGAGTGAGTGTCTCTCGTGTTGTGCTGAGAGTGAGTGTCTCTCTCGCTGTGCTTAAAGTGAGTCGTGCTGTGCTGAGAGTGAGTGTCTCTCGCGCTGTGCTGAGAGTGAGTGTCTCTCGTGTTGTGCTGAGAGTGAGTGTCTCTCTCGCTGTGCTTAGAGTGAGTCGTGCTGTGCTGAGAGTGAGTGTCTCTCGCACTGTGCTGAGAGTGAGTGTCTCTCTCGCTGTGCTCAGAGTGAGTGTCTCTCTCACTGTGCTGAGAGTGAGTGTCTCTCTCGCTGTGCTCAGAGTGAGTGTCTCTCTCACTGTGCTGAGTGTGAGTGTCTCTCGCGCTGTGCTGAGAGTGAGTGTCTCTCGCGCTGTGCTGAGAGTGAATGTCTCTCGCACTGTGCTGAGTGTGAGTGTCTCTCTCACTGTGCTGAGAGTGAGTGTCTCTCGCGCTGTGCTGAGAGTGAGTGTCTCTCACGCTGTGCTGAGAGTGAGTGTCTCTCGCACTGTGCTGAGAGTGAGTGTCTCTCTCGCTGTGCTGTGAGTGAGTTTCTCTCGCGCTTTGCTGAGAGTGAGTGTCTCTCGCGCTGTGCTGAGAGTGAGTGTCTGTCGCGATGTGCTGATAGTGAGTGTCTCTCGCGCTGTGCTGAGAGTGAGTGTCTCTCGCGCTGTGCTGAGAGTGAGTGTCTCTCTCGCTGTGCTGTGAGTGAGTTTCTCTCGCGCTTTGCTGAGAGTGAGTGTCTCTCGCGCTGTGCTGAGAGTGAGTGTCTGTCGCGATGTGCTGATAGTGAGTGTCTCTCGCGCTGTGCTGAGAGTGAGTGTCTCTCGCGCTGTGCTGAGAGTGAGTGTCTGTTGCACTGTGCTGAGTGTGAGTGTCTCTCGTGCTGTGCTGAGAGTGAGAGTCTGTTGTGCTGTGCTGAGAGTGAGTGTCTCTCGTGCTGTGCTGAGTGTGAGTGTCTCTCGCGCTGTGCTGAGAGTGAGTGTCTGTCGCGATGTACTGATAGTGAGTGTCTCTCGCGCTGTGAAGAGAGTGAGTGTCTCTCGCGCTGTGCTGAGTGTGAGTGTCTCTCGCGCTGTGCTGAGAGTGAGTGTCTCTCGCACTGTGCAGAGTGTGAGTGTCTCTCGCGCTGTGCTGAGAGTGAGTGTCTCTCGCGCTGTGCTGAGAGTGAGTGTCTCTCGCGCTGTGCTGAGAGTGAGTGTCTCTCTCGCTGTGCTGAGAGTGAGTATCTCTCGCGCTGTGCTGAGTGTGAGTGTCTCTCGCGCTGTGCTGAGAGTGAGTGTCTCTCGCGCTGTGCAGAGTGTGAGTGTCTCTCGCGCTGTGCTGAGAGTGAGTATCTCTCGCGCTGTGCTGAGAGTGAGTGTCTCTCGCGCTGTGCTGAGAGTGAGTGTCTCTCTCGCTGTGCTGAGAGTGAGTCGTGCTGTGCTGAGAGTGAGTGTCTGTCGCGCTGTTGAGAGTAAGAGTCTGTTGCGCTGTGCTGAGAGTGAGTGTCTCTCTCGCTGTGCTGAGAGTGAGTGTCTGTTGCACTGTGCTGAGAGTGAGTGTCTGTTGCACTGTGCTGAGAGTGTCTCTCGCGCTGTGCTGAGAGTGAGTCGTACTGTGCTGAGAGTGAGTATCTGTCGCACTGTGCTGATAGTGAGTGTCTGTTGCACTGTGCTGAGTGTGAGTGTCTCTCATACTCTGCCCTGTGCTGAGAGTGTCTCTCACGCTGTGCTGATAGTGAGTGTCTGTTGCACTGTACTGATAGTGAGTGTCTCTCGCGCTGTGCTGAGTGTGAATGTCTCTCGCGCTGTGCTGAGAGTGAGTGTCTGTCGCGCTGTGCTGAAAGTGAGTGTCTCTTGCGCTGTGCTGAGTGTGAGTGTCTCTCGCGCTGTGCAGAGAGTGAGTGTCTCTCGCGCTGTGCTGACAGTGAGTGTCTCTGACGCTGTGCTGAGAGTGAGTGTCTCTCGCGCTGTGCTGAGAGTGAGTGTCTCTCGCGCTGTGCTGAGTGTGAATGTCTCTCGCGCTGTGCTGAGAGTGAGTGTCTGTCGCGCTGTGCTGAAAGTGAGTGTCTGTCGCGCTGTGCTGAAAGTGAGTGTCTCTTGCCTTGTGCTGAGTGTGAGTGTCTCTCGCGCTGTGCAGAGAGTGAGTGTCTCTCGCGCTGTGCTGAAAGTGAGTGTCTCTGACGCTGTGCTGAGAGTGAGTGTCTCTCGCGCTGTGCAGAGAGTCAGTGTCTCTCTGCTGTGGTGAGAGTGAGTCGTGCTGTGCTGAGAGTGTCTCTCGCGCTGTGCTGAGAGTGAGTGTCTCTCGCGCTGTGCTGAGAGTGAGTGTCTCTCGCGCTGTGCAGAGAGTGAGTGTCTCTCACGCTGTGCTGAGAGTGAGTGTCTCTCGCGCTGTGCTGAGAGTGAGTGTCTCTCTCGCTGTGCTAAAAGTGAGTTTCTCTCGCGCTTTGCTGAGAGTGAGTGTCTTGCGCTGTGCTGAGAGTGAGTGTCTCTCGCACTGTGCTGAGAGTGAGTGTCTCTCGCGCTGTGCTGAGAGTGAGTGTCTCTCACGCTGTGCTGAGAGTAAGTGTCTCTCGCGCTGTGCTGAGAGTGAGTGTCTCTCTCGCTGTGCTGAGAGTGAGTATCTCTCGCGCTGTGCTGAGTGTGAGTGTCTCTCGCGCTGTGCTGAGAGTGAGTGTCTCTCGCGCTGTGCAGAGTGTGAGTGTCTCTCGCGCTGTGCTGAGAGTGAGTATCTCTCGCGCTGTGCTGAGAGTGAGTGTCTCTCGCGCTGTGCTGAGAGTGAGTGTCTCTCTCGCTGTGCTGAGAGTGAGTCGTGCTGTGCTGAGAGTGAGTGTCTGTCGCGCTGTTGAGAGTGAGAGTCTGTTGCGCTGTGCTGAGAGTGAGTGTCTCTCTCGCTGTGCTGAGAGTGAGTGTCTGTTGCACTGTGCTGAGAGTGAGTGTCTGTTGCACTGTGCTGAGAGTGTCTCTCGCGCTGTGCTGAGAGTGAGTCGTACTGTGCTGAGAGTGAGTATCTGTCGCGCTGTGCTGATAGTGAGTGTCTGTTGCACTGTGCTGAGTGTGAGTGTCTCTCATACTCTGCCCTGTGCTGAGAGTGTCTCTCACGCTGTGCTGATAGTGAGTGTCTGTTGCACTGTACTGATAGTGAGTGTCTCTCGCGCTGTGCTGAGTGTGAATGTCTCTCGCGCTGTGCAGAGAGTGAGTGTCTCTCGCGCTGTGCTGAGAGTGAGTGTCTCTCGCACTGTGCAGAGTGTGAGTGTCTCTCGCGCTGTGCTGAGAGTGAGTGTCTGTCGCGCTGTGCTGAAAGTGAGTGTCTCTTGCGCTGTGCTGAGTGTGAGTGTCTCTCGCGCTGTGCAGAGAGTGAGTGTCTCTCGCGCTGTGCTGAGAGTGAGTGTCTCTCGCACTGTGCAGAGTGTGAGTGTCTCTCGCGCTGTGCTGAGAGTGAGTGTCTCTCGCGCTGTGCTGAGAGTGAGTGTCTCTCGCGCTGTGCTGAGAGTGAGTGTCTCTCTCGCTGTGCTGAGAGTGAGTATCTCTCGCGCTGTGCTGAGTGTGAGTGTCTCTCGCGCTGTGCTGAGAGTGAGTGTCTCTCGCGCTGTGCAGAGTGTGAGTGTCTCTCGCGCTGTGCTGAGAGTGAGTATCTCTCGCGCTGTGCTGAGAGTGAGTGTCTCTCGCGCTGTGCTGAGAGTGAGTGTCTCTCTCGCTGTGCTGAGAGTGAGTCGTGCTGTGCTGAGAGTGAGTGTCTGTCGCGCTGTTGAGAGTGATAGTCTGTTGCGCTGTGCTGAGAGTGAGTGTCTCTCTCGCTGTGCTGAGAGTGAGTGTCTGTTGCACTGTGCTGAGAGTGAGTGTCTGTTGCACTGTGCTGAGAGTGTCTCTCGCGCTGTGCTGAGAGTGAGTCGTACTGTGCTGAGAGTGAGTATCTGTCGCGCTGTGCTGATAGTGAGTGTCTGTTGCACTGTGCTGAGTGTGAGTGTCTCTCATACTCTGCCCTGTGCTGAGAGTGTCTCTCACGCTGTGCTGATAGTGAGTGTCTGTTGCACTGTACTGATAGTGAGTGTCTCTCGCGCTGTGCTGAGTGTGAATGTCTCTCGCGCTGTGCTGAGAGTGAGTGTCTGTCGCGCTGTGCTGAAAGTGAGTGTCTCTTGCGCTGTGCTGAGTGTGAGTGTCTCTCGCGCTGTGCAGAGAGTGAGTGTCTCTCGCGCTGTGCTGACAGTGAGTGTCTCTCGCGCTGTGCTGAGAGTGAGTGTCTCTCGCGCTGTGCTGAGTGTGAATGTCTCTCGCGCTGTGCTGAGAGTGAGTGTCTGTCGCGCTGTGCTGAAAGTGAGTGTCTCTTGCGCTGTGCTGAGTGTGAGTGTCTCTGGCGCTGTGCAGAGAGTGAGTGTCTCTCGCGCTGTGCTGAAAGTGAGTGTCTCTGACGCTGTGCTGAGAGTGAGTGTCTCTCGCGCTGTGCAGAGAGTGAGTGTCTCTCTGCTGTGGTGAGAGTGAGTCGTGCTGTGCTGAGAGTGTCTCTCGCGCTGTGCTGAGAGTGAGTGTCTCTCGCGCTGTGCTGAGAGTGAGTGTCTTTCGCGCTGTGCAGAGAGTGAGTGTCTCTCACGCTGTGCTGAGAGTGAGTGTCTCTCGCGCTGTGCTGAGAGTGAGTGTCTCTCTCGCTGTGCTAAAAGTGAGTTTCTCTCGCGCTTTGCTGAGAGTGAGTGTCTCGCGCTGTGCTGAGAGTGAGTGTCTCTCGCACTGTGCTGAGAGTGAGTGTCTCTCGCGCTGTGCTGAGAGTGAGTGTCTCTCACGCTGTGCTGTGAGTGAGTTTCTCTCGCGCTGTGCTGAGAGTGAGTGTCTGTCGCGATGTGCTGATAGTGAGTGTCTCTCGCGCTGTGCTGAGAGTGAGTGTCTCTCGCGCTGTGCTGAGAGTGAGTGTCTGTTACACTGTGCTGAGTGTGAGTGTCTCTCGTGCTGTGCTAAGAGTGAGAGTCTGTTGCGCTGTGCTGAGAGTGAGTTTCTCTCTCGCTGTGCTGAGAGTGAGTGTCTGTTGCACTGTGCTGAGAGTGAGTGTCTGTTGCACTGTGCTGAGAGTGAGTGTCTCTCGCGCTGTGCTGAGAGTGAGTCGTGCTGTGCTGAGAGTGAGTGTCTGTCGCGCTGTGCTGATAGTGAGTGTCTGTTGCACTGTGCTGAGTGTGAGTGTCTCTCATACTCTGCCCTGTGCTGAGAGTGTCTCTCACGCTGTGCTGATAGTGAGTGTCTGTTGCACTGTGCTGATAGTGAGTGTCTCTCGCGCTGTGCTGAGTGTGAATGTCTCTCGCGCTGTGCTGAGAGTGAGTGTCTGTCGCGCTGTGCTGAAAGTGAGTGTCTCTTGCGCTGTGCTGAGTGTGAGTGTCTCTCGCGCTGTGCAGAGTGTGAGTGTCTCTCGCGCTGTGCAGAGAGTGAGTGTCTCTCGCGCTGTGCTGAAAGTGAGTGTCTCTGACGCTGTGCTGAGAGTGAGTGTCTCTCGCGCTGTGCAAACAGTGAGTGTCTCTCTGCTGTGGTGAGAGTGAGTCGTGCTGTGCTGAGAGTGTCTCTCGCGCTGTGCTGAGAGTGAGTGTCTCTCGCGCTGTGCTGAGAGTGTCTCTTGCGCTGTGCAGAGAGTGAGTGTCTCTCACGCTGTGCTGAGAGTGAGTGTCTCTCGCGCTGTGCTGAGAGTGAGTGTCTCTCTCGCTGTGCTAAAAGTGAGTTTCTCTCGCGCTTTGCTGAGAGTGAGTGTCTCGCGCTGTGCTGAGAGTGAGTGTCTGTTGCGCTGTGCTGATAGTGAGTGTCTTTCGTGCTGTGCTGAGAGTGAGTGTCTGTTGCACTGTGCTGAGTGTGAGTGTCTCTCGCGCTGTGCTGAGAGTGAGAGTCTGTTGCGCTGTGCTGAGAATGAGTGTCTGTCTCGCTGTGCTGAGAGTGAGTCGTGCTGTGCTGAGAGTGAGTGTCTGTCGCGCTGTGCTGATAGTGAGTGTCTCTCGCGCTGTGAGGATAGTGAGTGTCTCTCGCGCTGTGCTGAGAGTGAGTGTCTCTCGCGCTCTGCTGAGAGTGATTTTCTCTCGTGCTGTGCTGAGAGTGAGTGTCTGTTGCGCTTTGCTGAGAGTGAGTGTCTCTCTCGCTGTGCTGAGAGTCAGTCGTGCTGTGCTGAGAGTGAGTGTCTGTCGCGCTGTGCTGATAGTGAGTGTCTCTCGCGCTGTGCTGAGAATGAGTGTCTCTCGCGCTGTGCTGAGAGTGAGTGTCTCTCTCGCTGTGCTGAGAGTGAGTCGTGCTGTGGTGAGAGTAAGTGTCTCTCACGCTGTGCTGAGAGTGAGTGTCTGTTGCACTGTGCTGAGTGTGAGTGTCTCTCTCGCTGTGCTGAGAGTGAGTCGTGCTGTGCTGAGAGTGAGTGTCTCTTGCGCTGTGCAGAGAGTGAGTGTCTCTCGCGCTGTGCTGAGAGTGAGTGTCTCTCACGCTGTGCTGAGAGTGAGTGTCTCTCGCGCTGTGCTGAGTGTGAGTGTCTCTCGCGCTGTGCTGAGTGTGAGTGTCTCTCGTGCTGTGCTGAGAGTGTCTCTCGCGCTGTGCAGAGAGTGTCTCTCACGCTGTGCTGAGAGTGAGTGTCTCTCGCGCTGTGCTGAGAGTGAGTGTCTCTCGCGCTGTGCTAAGTGTGAGTGTCTCTCGCGCTGTGCTGAGAGTGAGAGTCTGTTGCGCTGTGCTGAGAGTGAGTGTCTCTCGCGCTCTGCTGAGAGTGAGTGTCTCTCTCGCTGTGCTGAGAGTGAGTCGTGCTGTGCTGAGAGTGAGTGTCTGTCGCGCTGTGCTGATAGTGAGTGTCTCTCGCGCTGTGCTGAGAATGAGTGTCTCTCGCGCTGTGCTGAGAGTGAGTCGTGCTGTGGTGAGAGTAAGTGTCTCTCACGCTGTGCTGAGAGTGAGTGTCTGTTGCACTGTGCTGAGAGTGAGTGTCTGTTGCACTGTGCTGAGTGTGAGTGTCTCTCTCGCTGTGCTGAGAGTGAGTCGTGCTGTGCTGAGAGTGAGTGTCTCTTGCACTGTGCAGAGAGTGAGTGTCTCTCGCGCTGTGCTGAGAGTGAGTGTCTCACGCTGTGCTGAGAGTGAGTGTCTCTCGCGCTGTGCTGAGTGTGAGTGTCTCTCGCGCTGTGCTGAGTGTGAGTGTCTCTCTTGCTGTGCTGAGAGTGTCTCTCGCGCTGTGCTGAGATTGAGTGTTTCTCGCGCTGTGCTAAGTGTGAGTGTCTCTCGTGCTGTGCTGAGAGTGAGAGTCTGTTGCGCTGTGCTGAGAGTGAGTGTCTCTCTCGCTGTGCTGAGAGTGAGTCGTGCTGTGCTGAGAGTGAGTGTCTGTCGCGCTGTGCTGAGAGTGAGTGTCTCTCGCGCTGTGCTGAGAGTGAGTGTCTCTCGCGCTGTGCTGAGAGTGAGTGTCTCTCTCGCTGTGCTAAAAGTGAGTTTCTCTCGCGCTTTGCTGAGAGTGAGTGTCTCTCGCGCTGTGCTGAGAGTGAGTGTCTTTTGCGCTGTGCTGAGAGTGAGTGTCTCTCGTGCTGTGCTGAGAGTGAGTGTCTGTTGCACTGTGCTGAGTGTGAGTGTCTCTCGCGCTGTGCAGAGAGTGAGTGTCTCTCGCGCTGTGCTGAAAGTGAGTGTCTCTGACGCTGTGCTGAGAGTGAGTGTCTCTCGCGCTGTGCAGAGAGTGAGTGTCTCTCTGCTGTGGTGAGAGTGAGTCGTGCTGTGCTGAGAGTGTCTCTCGCGCTGTGCTGAGAGTGAGTGTCTCTCGCGCTGTGCTGAGAGTGAGTGTCTCTCGCGCTGTGCAGAGAGTGAGTGTCTCTCACGCTGTGCTGAGAGTGAGTGTCTCTCGCGCTGTGCTGAGAGTGAGTGTCTCTCTCGCTGTGCTAAAAGTGAGTTTCTCTCCCGCTTTGCTGAGAGTGAGTGTCTCGCGCTGTGCTGAGAGTGAGTGTCTGTTGCGCTGTGCTGAGTGTGAGTGTCTCTCGTGCTGTGCTGAGAGTGAGTGTCTGTTGCACTGTGCTGAGTGTGAGTGTCTCTCGCGCTGTGCTGAGAGTGAGAGTCTGTTGCGCTGTGCTGAGGGTGAGTGTCTGTCTCGCTGTGCTGAGAGTGAGTCGTGCTGTGCTGAGAGTGAGTGTCTGTCGCGCTGTGCTGATAGTGAGTGTCTCTCGCGCTGTGAGGAGAGTGAGTGTCTCTCGCGCTGTGCTGAGAGTGAGTGTCTCTCGTGCTGTGCTGAGAGTGAGTGTCTGTTGCGCTGTGCTGAGAGTGAGTCGTGCTGTGCTGAGAGTGAGTGTCTGTCGCGCTGTGCTGATAGTGAGTGTCTCTCGCGCTGTGCTGAGAATGAGTGTCTCTCGCGCTGTGCTGAGAGTGAGTGTCTCTCTCGCTGTGCTGAGAGTGAGTCGTGCTGTGGTGAGAGTAAGTGTCTCTCACGCTGTGCTGAGAGTGAGTGTCTGTTGCACTGTGCTGAGAGTGAGTGTCTCTCGCGCTGTGCTGAGTGTGAGTGTCTCTCTCGCTGTGCTGAGTGTGAGTGTCTCTCGTGCTGTGCTGAGAGTGTCTCTCGCGCTGTGCAGAGAGTGAGTTTCTCTCACGCTGTGCTGAGAGTGAGTGTCTCTCACGCTGTGCTGAGAGTGAGTGTCTCTCGCGCTGTGCTTAGAGTGAGTGTCTCTCGCGCTGTGCTAAGTGTGAGTGTCTCTCGCGCTGTGCTGAGAGTGAGAGTCTGTTGCGCTGTGCTGAGAGTGAGTGTCTCTCTCGCTGTGCTGAGAGTGAGTCGTGCTGTGCTGAGAGTGAGTGTCTGTCGCGCTGTGCTGAGAGTGAGTGTCTCTCGCGCTGTGCTGAGAGTGAGTGTCTCTCGCGCTGTGCTGAGAGTGAGTGTCTCTCTCGCTGTGCTAAAAGTGAGTTTCTCTCGCGCTTTGCTGAGAGTGAGTGTCTCTCGCGCTGTGCTGAGAGTGAGTGTCTTTTGCGCTGTGCTGATAGTGAGTGTCTCTCGCGCTGTGCTGAGAGTGAGTGTCTCTCGTGCTGTGCTGAGAGTGAATGTCTTTTGCACTGTGCTGAGTGTGAGTGTCTCTCGCGCTGTGCTGAGAATGAGAGTCTGTTGCTCTGTGCTGAGAGTGAGTGTCTGTCGCGCTGTGCTGATAGTGAGTGTCTCTCGCGCTGTGCTGAGAGTGAGTGTCTCTCGCGCTGTGCTGAGAGTGAGTGTCTCTCACGCTGTGCTGAGAGTGAGTGTCTCTCGCACTGTGCTGAGAGTGAGTGTCTCTCTCGCTGTGCTGTGAGTGAGTTTCTCTCGCGCTTTGCTGAGAGTGAGTGTCTCTCGCGCTGTGCTGAGAGTGAGTGTCTGTCGCGATGTGCTGATAGTGAGTGTCTCTCGCACTGTGCTGAGAGTGAGTGTCTCTCGCGCTGTGCTGAGAGTGAGTGTCTGTTGCACTGTGCTGAGTGTGAGTGTCTCTCGTGCTGTGCTGAGAGTGAGAGTCTGTTGCGCTGTGCTGAGAGTGAGTGTCTCTCTCGCTGTGCTGAGAGTGAGTCGTGCTGTGGTGAGAGTAAGTGTCTCTCACGCTGTGCTGAGAGTGAGTGTCTGTTGCACTGTGCTGAGAGTGAGTGTCTCTCGCGCTGTGCTGAGAGTGAGTCATGCTGTGCTGAGAGTGAGTGTCTGTCGTGCTTTGCTGATAGTGAGTGTCTGTTGCACTGTGCTGAGTGTGAGTGTCTCTCGTACTCTGCCCTGTGCTGAGAGTGTCTCTCACGCTGTGCTGATAGTGAGTGTTTGTTGCACTGTGCTGATAGTGAGTGTCTGTTGCACTGTGCTGAGTGTGAATGTCTCTCGCGCTGTGCTGAGAGTGAGTGTCTCTCCCACTGTGCTGAGTGTGAGTGTTTCTTGCACTGTGCTGAGAGGGAGTGTCTGTCGTACTCTGACCTGTGATGAGAGTGTCTCTCACGCTGTGCTGAGAGTGAGTGTCTCTGGCGCTGTGCTGAGAGTGAGTATATGTTGCACTGTGCTGAGTGTGAGTGTCTCTTGTGCTGTGCTGAGAGTGAGTGTCTCTCGCGCTGTGCTGAGAGTGAGTGTCTCTCTCGCTGTGCTGAGAGTGAGTCGTGCTGTTCTGAGAGTGAGTGTCTGTTGCACTGTGCTGAGTGTGAATGTCTCTCGCACTGTGCTGAGAGTGAGTGTCTCTCGCGCTGTGCTGAGAGTGAGTGTCTCTCACGCTTTGCTGAGAGTGAGTGTCTCTCGCGCTGTGCTGAGAGTGAGTGTCTTTTGCGCTGTGCTGATAGTGAGTGTCTCTCGCGCTGTGCTGAGAGTGAGTGTCTCTCGTGCTGTGCTGAGAGTGAATGTCTCTTGCACTGTGCTGAGAGTGAGTGTCTCTCGCGCTGTGCTGAGAGTGAGTGTCTTTTGCGCTGTGCTGATAGTGAGTGTCTCTCACGCTTTGCTGAGAGTGAGTGTCTCTCGCACTGTGCTGAGAGTGAGTGTCTCTCGCGCTGTGCTGTGAGTGAGTTTCTCTCGCGCTTTGCTGAGAGTGAGTGTCTCTCGCGCTGTGCTGAGAGTGAGTGTCTGTCGCGATGTGCTGATAGTGAGTGTCTCTCGCACTGTGCTGAGAGTGAGTGTCTCTCGCGCTGTGCTGAGAGTGAGTGTCTGTTGCACTGTGCTGAGTGTGAGTGTCTCTCGTGCTGTGCTGAGAGTGAGAGTCTGTTGCGCTGTGCTGAGAGTGAGTGTCTCTCTCGCTGTGCTGAGAGTGAGTCGTGCTGTGGTGAGAGTAAGTGTCTCTCACGCTGTGCTGAGAGTGAGTGTCTGTTGCACTGTGCTGAGAGTGAGTGTCTCTCGCGCTGTGCTGAGAGTGAGTGTCTGTCGTGCTGTGCTGATAGTGAGTGTCTGTTGCACTGTGCTGAGTGTGAGTGTCTCTCGTACTCTGCCCTGTGCTGAGAGTGTCTCTCACGCTGTGCTGATAGTGAGTGTCTGTTGCACTGTGCTGATAGTGAGTGTCTGTTGCACTGTGCTGAGTGTGAATGTCTCTCGCGCTGTGCTGAGAGTGAGTGTCTCTCCCACTGTGCTGAGTGTGAGTGTTTCTTGCACTGTGCTGAGAGGGAGTGTCTGTTGTACTCTGCCCTGTGATGAGAGTGTCTCTCACGCTGTGCTGAGAGTGAGTGTCTCTGGCGCTGTGCTGAGAGTGAGTATATGTTGCACTGTGCTGAGTGTGAGTGTCTCTTGTGCTGTGCTGAGAGTGAGTGTCTCTCGCGCTGTGCTGAGAGTGAGTGTCTCTCGCGCTGTGCTGAGAGTGAGTGTCTCTCTCGCTGTGCTGAGAGTGAGTCGTGCTGTTCTGAGAGTGAGTGTCTGTTGCACTGTGCTGAGTGTGAATGTCTCTCGCACTGTGCTGAAAGTGAGTGTCTCTCGCGCTGTGCTGAGAGTGAGTGTCTCTTGTACTCTGCCCTGTGCTGAGAGTGAGTGTCAATAGCACTGTGCCCTGTGCTGAGAGTGAGTGTCTCTAGCACTGTGCCCTGTACTGAGAGTGATTGTCTTTACATTTTTTAGCCGCACATGCTCAGAAGCCCCTCCCCCTGGCCATGTGGCAGAGTCTTCTTTCCTAAACAGTGCTGCTTCACTGCGGGACCGCTCAGCACTGTTTAAGTTACAGCGGCAGAGCGTCCGTTCGCTCTATTAGTGCGCGCACTGAAACATTGCGGTTCATGCAGGTTTATCGGGCCAAACCGAACGGCCCGATAAAATACAGAGAACCTTAGCATCCCTAGTATGTGTATATATTTATACGTTTTTTTTATTTAGTTTTTTGCACCTTCTCCTCTATCTCTCTCCCCGTTCCCGATAACTCTGAACTTCCTGGTATATTTAATGGAAAAAAACTGGACCACAATGATTGTTGTAAAGAAATAACTTATAAAGTATTATTAGTCCTCCAAAAAGAGGGGGTGATGGCGGGCCAAAAAAAAACCCCTAGACCTAGATTTTCTTCCTAAAACTCTCAGCACGCCAAGCAAGAAACTGTTTTATGGGTGGTGCCAGTCTCTGGGGAAACAGTGGGCAGGAACGTGATGGGGATGATGACACTGGCAGAGATAAAGAGCTCCTAAGTGCTTCACCGTTAACCATCAGACAGAGAGAGGCTGCCACAGCCTCTCCGCCGCCCCTTCATTTTGACAGCTGCTTCACTCTAATTGTCATATTTCACTGGGGTTAAAAATAAGATGCTGGCCGGATGTTTTCTCGTCCAACTCCTCTCCCATAGACAAAGCATGGAGTGGAATCAAATTAGCGAGCATGTTATTAAATCAGATCGAAATGAAAGCACTAATGACGAACCTCTGAGAACGACCACTGCACCAGATGCGTGTGATGTCATCATCTGCCCTGCGGTGAGGACCAGAACAAGCTCAGCGTTTGGAGGCAGGCGCTGGGGGGCATATTATGGGCAGATATTGGGAGTATTAATGAAGGAGGTGTTTAAAAAGAGCCCCCACTAGACCCATACTGATTTAATGAAGGTGCTTAACCTCCTCTTTAGGGATGTAAGAGGTGGATCCTGAGTGCTGTTGAGTAGTCGAGGGGTGTGATGATGTCGGGACTGTTTCTGTTGAGAAATAAAAAAAAAAGAAAAGAAAAAAGTCCCCGAAACATCCAGGCATTTTTTTATTTCAAGTAGTCTGATCATGATATACTAGCTGAGCTCCAGTAAGTATTATTGCTTGTGTAGAACCTCAGACAAACTCATTATTTCATTATTTTTATATATTTTTGTTATTTATTATTTCTTAACGATTGTTTTTGCCACAGCTTGAGTGTTGCACAGTATATAATTTTATCCTTGCCATTGCAACAGCATGAACATAAAACGACAGGAAATATCAGATCATTGACATCTGGTGACTTCTGTTAAAATCTGGATTTTTTTTATTAGAAATATACAGTACCAATCAGAAGTTTTTATGATTTGTTACATTGTACCTTTAAAATAAAAAAAGAATGCTATACACGAACACGTGGAGTTATGAAACACCTGGAATAGTTTTCTCAGCGTCTTGAAAGAAGGAGTTCCTGGAGGTGCTGAACAAGAGTTGCTGCTTTTCCTTCATGCTGTGAAGCTCCAGCTCCTCCCAATGAAATCACCTCAAATCACCATCTCAGTTCATCAGCTTTAAATCAGGAGATTAATGCCAGGAATAACACTTTTTTACTGTTTACTGTTTCCCTTTACTATTTCCATGTCTTTAATTTTAATCTACAATGTAGAAAATTAATTAATTAATTAAATTAATAAAAAAAAAGACTGATACTATGTATTACAGAAAACGATAGTTAGCAATGTGAGTTATTTTATAATGTCATGCAGCCCTTGTGTAATAATTAAAATAAATTGAAACAATATAATAAAAAATAAAATAAAACCAATAATTAAACGAAACAGACAATTCGTTATGAAAACACACAGTATGCTTACCATTAAGTGCCTTTCATGAAGAGAACACTGAAAAGTCACTCAAAAGAAGTAACTTCCAGACAGTTACCAGGCTGTTGCTGTGTGGTCACTAGAGTGAGTAAAGTAGCTGTTACTGTAATCTATTATTTCTAGGTGTTTACTCTGGTGATGCTAGGTGGTTGCTGTAGTTTTTAAAGTATTTGCTATTGTGTTGCTAGGTGGTTGCTATGGTGTTCCTAGGTGGATATTATGAAATACTTATGTTATAGTAGAAACCAATCATTTGATCGAAAGAGAGAAAACTGTATACAATCCCAAAATCACACAATCAAATCTGATAATCTGAAACAATGTTGATCTGAAAACTGCGGGATAAGTTAATCATCATAAAGCCAGCAAAAAAGGGGAATAATATAAACTAAAAAACAGTATTGTTTTTTTTCTGGATCTTAGATCTTAAATATGATCTAAAATCATGACACTGAGATATATGTGGAAAACACACACAGAATTTTACCAGTAGCTTCAGTTGGCTGTTAGTGGGAGGGAAAATGATAGAGAATTATGCGTGATGTTTGATCTTGGTGTGTGGAGCTTTGGAGGCTGGAGCATCTGTATTAGTTTATTGCATGGAGGGAGAGAGTCCGTCTCTATTAATATAAGCATCTGGGAGTTCAGATTTATGGCTCATGCTGCAGCTCTGGATGTGTGCTGGATTTTGAGGGATTGATCCGATATGCCTGAAAGTTCCCAGGGTACACGGTTGTGCCTGTCACAAACCTGCAGCCCTCTGCTTTCAGTTCTTCATATACTTACACAGTCATACATTCACAAATGCCTCCAATGAGCCATTCGGATTAATTTTCACACTGTGACCCGGCACCTCAGTCTCTGGTCTTTTTGAGATAACCAGGGGATAAAGAAAAGGGTGAATAGAGCATTATGGGCCATACGAAGAGACTCTGGCAGTTGCAGTGACGAGTCCTTCACAAGGCGAATGTGCCCTGTGTGATATTAATATGCTCAGCAGGCCATCTTAAAAGACTCGTACATAAGGAGTATGTAAATCCTGCACACAGCTCTGGATACTTCATGGTAGGAAACAACTAAAAGGGTTTTCTTTGGATAGGCTAGACTAAAACCTCCCACATTACTGTTTTTTAGTTTAGTCCAAATAAAAGCTCAGTAAGAACCAGAACTACAGTGGGTCAGTTCTATAAAATGCCGTTGCGTGGGAGTCCGATATTGTAGAACTCACTTTCGAAAAACAGTGCTTCCAAAAAGTGAGATATTGAAATATTTAATGGCAAACACACACTCTGATTGTCAAAATAATATATATTTAAATATAAGTTTAAATTAGTGGTGTCAATCAATAAAAAAATGAATTTGATTAATCACAACAGGATTCTGTGATTAACTGCGATTAATCACACTTGTTCTTCTGAAGACACAAATATTTATTGTGTATATTTAAATGTAAGTAAAACAATGAATGTAAGAAATGTAAAAAACAATGAAATCTATATTAGTGATGTTAATTAAATACTAGTATGTACTATGTTTGAGGGGAGAGAAAGCTAACGTAGTGCGCAGGAATAAAGAATACATGATAAATTGCATAAAGGAAACTTTTTTTACTTTATGGTAAACATCTCAGTTTGGTTGTAAGTGGGTCATTTCTGGGATTGGGTGCCATTTGGACTTGAATTACTGTTGAAATACTGTTATTATACGTTTTTCCTGTTTTATTATGAAAGGGATATGTTATTTTTTTAGAATAAATGTTGGTCAAGATCAGGCATATAATTTGTAGCATTTATTAAAACATGTTTATGAAGTCTCTGACCTAGGATGGCCACCCTGTTACAGATATATGCATAACTATTTGAATGACTTATGGTTTACAAAAAAATAAATTATCTAGGAGCCAATATGTCCCTTTTTAGCCTTGTAGTATTTATTCATTTTTTTTTATTCTTTTATCTTTCAAAACAGATAAATTATGTATTTAGATTATTTTTAAGGATGCTTGCTGTGGCCTCTTTTTTGGCAAAAGATTACGAATAAAATGTTAATTAATGTTGTATTCTTAATTCAATTATAGACAGAAAACCTGTATATAACAGGGTGGACATAACAGGGTGGAAAAATAACACATAATAAATTATATGATTATAAATTAGTTTTTTTTTTATTGATGGATTTTTCATATCACATAAAATTTGACAAATGTGACCAGCTTCTATGCTGGTTAAAAAAAAAAAAACATAAATGGGGAAACAAAAGTCAAATTGGTTCTGGCACTACATAAGGCACTAAATGATCATTGTGTTGTGTCTTTACATTTCATCACAAAAAAAGCAGCAATTAAACAGTCATTTATAAATCTTTAGAACAATTAATAAATAAGGCTAACAATTAGTAACAACAAGCAATTAAAAACAATTGCTAAAAGCAGATTTCAAGCAGATTACAGCCTGTCTGTCTGTCTATGTCTCCACCATTTCTCTATTTGTAGATATATTTCCTTCTCCTTTCAGGATCAGAATCCCGGCGTTCCCTGTAACGCTTCTGTCTCTCTGCAGCACTTAAGGGCAATCTTTAAGAAATTAACACTTAATATCAATATAAAAGTATTGCATGGTTTTTAATATGACTATTTTCATTTTTTTAATCTTACAGTCTTTTCATATATTTTTCATAACAGCGTGGACATGTTGTGGTTGACCATGCCAGACTGATGGGATAAAATTATGATCCAGGAAATTATGTCAGTAAAACAGCTCTTCATTTAAAAAGACAATTGTTAGACATAACAGGGTGGACAGTAAATTGAGGGATGTGCAAAAAATCTGTGACAAAATAAAAGCCGTTAAGGAAAATAAACTATAGTTATAGGGGTTATGCAAAACTTTTAAACAATATTTAAAGACCGAAATATTTTTATGATTTTACCTAATATTCCCATCACACAAAGAGAATGCACAACAACAGGGACCTGTGAAAACCCATAGTCTCTAATAAATGAAAACACTGTAAAATGTATTAAAATTGTATTTTGGTGTTGAATTAATTATGGCAAATATTTACAATATGTTAATAATTTTAGTAGATTTTTTAGAAATTATATTGTTTACATTTTTGCATTATAAATACAGTGATCAGTAGGTTAAGCAAAGCTAAGCTAAGTAAAAAAAAATGTAATTCTTAAAAAAAATATATATATATTTTAAAGTCAATCAAGCGCTGGATGTTAGTCTACACAGATTTATGTTCTAACAACATTTTATTTGGGTGAGTAAAGCGCTTCCGATTATTGATAGTAAGCTTCGATTTCCAGATTTCCACTAAGGCTGTGTGCAGCAGCATTGGCATTAGCTGCTAACTGCTAGCCGCAGTTAGTGCTATTAAGCACTGTCCAACAGCGCTACACTGAGAAAAGCTGAGTGTTCCAGTAAATCAGGGCGATATTAGCTAGAGGTTCGTCCCACATAGCTTGTTTTAACACGGTTAACGCGCAGATTTCAGGCCGATAACACTCACTTCTGAATAGCATGGTTAGCGGCTAATGCCACGCCAGCATTGCCAGTCGGGGTTAGCAGTAGACTACAGGCCGATAATGCTCATGTGGTTAGCAGCAAGCTACAGGCTACAAATACTCAACCCTGAAAGAAGAAAGAGCTAGCACTTAGCATAATTAGCGACTAATGCTAAAGCTGCTCTAGCAGTGCTAGCCAAGGTTAGCAGCAGGCTGCAGGCCGATAACACTCAACCCTGAAAGGAGAAAGAGTTAGTGCTTAGCGTTGTTAGTGGGTAATGCTAATGCTGCTCCAGCAGTGCTAGCTGGGGTTAGGTTCAGGCTACAGGCTGACAATACGTAACTCTGAATGGTGAAAGAGCTAGCAGTTAGCGTGGTTAATAGCTAATGCTAATACTGCTGCAGTCCCGGTGCTGGAGAACTGAACTGAAACTCCTTTATAACACTGTACTTTAGTGGAGTGACTTTACTGCTCCTTAATACCTGACTGATAAAATTCATATATGAGGCACACTGTTGATTTTTGGGGAAAATGGATTTTGTATGCCTTATAGTGTGAAAATACAGTATATATTGTAAGGGATCATATGTGAGACAACAGTTCAATTCCTGTCATAACTATATAACTATTACATTTATTGCAGTTATTAAATAATCAAATCTATTGCAGTTTCTGAAAAATCATTTTCAGCCTAAATAAGTACATCAGGCCTTCAGTTTAGGGGTTAAATCAGATATTTTGTGCTTGTTGGCAGATGCAGGTTCAGAAACCTGAATGCATCTCTTGGTATAAAGGCTCTTGCCATCTTATTGGCTTTGGTATAATAGCACATGTATGACAGCAGTAAAGAGGTGCAGATAGGAAAGACGTAGCTGGAGGAACCGGGAGCATATGACAACTGGCTTATTCATCTGCCACTGATAGCGTTGAGACACCAAAGATCTCCTTTAAAGCTGTGAGAATAAATTCTGAACACAAGCTCGTCTGTCTGCTCCTCTGTGTGAGTCATTTTCTTGGAATTCATTTGGATCAATCATACCAAGCATTCATCATCATTAGCATCAGTGACAGCCACCAACAGATGCTTCATAATTCTTTTTCCAGCCCTAGACTCTCTTTTAGCACAAAATCCGATTTTCTGACCAAATACGATATTTAGTTCAGTTTCTTTACACTTTCTGTTTATTTGATCCAGTTAATCACAGAGAACCCTAAATGTTCATAAGTGGAGTTTCAGTCGCTCTATCATTCTCCTCTAAATGTTTATAAGTGGAGTTTTAGTTGCTCTATCATTCTCCAAATGTTTATAAGTGGAGTTTTAATTTCTCTATCATTCCCCTCTAAATGTTTATAAGTGGAGTTTTAATTTCTCTATCATTCCCCTCTAAATGTTTATAAGTGGAGTTTTAATTTCTCTATCATTCCCCTCTAAATGTTTATAAGTGGAGTTTTAATTTCTCTATCATTCCCCTCTAAATGTTTATAAGTGGAGTTTTAGTTGCTCTATCATTCTCCTCTAAATGTTTATAAGTGGAGTTTTAATTTCTCTATCATGCTCCTCTAAATGTTTATAAGTGGAGTTTCGGTCGCTCTATCATTCTCCTCCAAATGTTTATAAGTGGAGTTTCAGTCGCTCTATCATTCTCCTCTAAATGTTTATAAGTGGAGTTTTAATTTCTCTATCATTCTCCTCTAAATGTTTATAAGTGGAGTTTCGGTCGCTCTATCATTCTCCTCCAAATGTTTATAAGTGGAGTTTTAATTTCTCTATCATTCCCCTCTAAATGTTTATAAGTGGAGTTTTAGTTGCTCTATCATTCTCCTCCAAATGTTTATAAGTGGAGTTTTAGTTGCTCTATCATTCTCCTCCAAATGTTTATAAGTGGAGTTTTAATTTCTCTATCATTCCCCTCTAAATGTTTATAAGTGGAGTTTCAGTCGCTCTATCATTCTCCTCTAAATGTTTATAAGTGGAGTTTTAGTTGCTCTATCATTCTCCTCAAAATGTTTATAATTGGAGTTTTAGTTGCTCTATCATTCTCCTCTAAATGTTTATAAGTGGAGTTTTAGTTGCTCTATCATTCTCCTCCAAATGTTTATAAGTGGAGTTTTAGTTGCTCTATCATTCTCCTCCAAATGTTTATAAGTGGAGTTTTAGTTGCTCTATCATTCTCAAAATGTTTATAATTGGAGTTTTAGTTGCTCTATCCTCCTCTAAATGTTTATAAGTGGAGTTTTAGTTGCTCTATCCTCCACTAAATGTTTATAAGTGGAGTTTCAGTTGCTCTATCATGCTCCTCTAAATGTTTATAAGTGGAGTTTTAGTTGCTCTATCATTCTCCAAATGTTTATAAGTGGAGTTTTAGTTGCTCTATCATTCTCCTCCAAATGTTTATAAGTGGAGTTTTAGTTGCTCTATCATTCTCCTCTAAATGTTTATAAGTGGAGTTTCAGTCGCTCTATCATTTTCTTCTAAATGTTTATAAGTGGAGTTTTAGTCGCTCTATCATTCTCCTCTAAATGTTTATCAGTGGAGTTTCAGTTGCTCTATCGTTCTCCTCTAAATGTTCATAAGTGGAGTTTCAGTCGCTCTATCATTTTCCTCTAAATGTTTATAAGTGGAGTTTTAGTTGCTCTACCGTTCTTCTCTTAATGTTTATTAGTGGAGTTTTAGTTGCTCTGTCGTTCTCTTCTAAATGTTTATAAGTGGAGTTTCAGTCGCTCTATCATTCTCCTCTAAATGTTTATAAGTGGAGTTTTAGTTGCTCTATCATTCTCCAAATGTTTATAAGTGGAGTTTTAGTTTCTCTATCATTCTCCTCTAAATGTTTATAAGTGGAGTTTTAGTTTCTCTATCATTCTCCTCTAAATGTTTATAAGTGGAGTTTTAGTTGCTCTATTGTTCACCTCTAAATGTTTATAAGTGGAGTTTTAGTTGCTCTATCATTCTCCTCCAAATGTTTATAAGTGGAGTTTTAGTTGCTCTATCATTCTCCTCCAAATGTTTATAAGTGGAGTTTTAGTTGCTCTATCATTCTCCTCAAAATGTTTATAATTGGAGTTTTAGTTGCTCTATCATTCTCCTCTAAATGTTTATAAGTGGAGTTTCAGTCGCTCTATCATTTTCTTCTAAATGTTTATAAGTGGAGTTTTAGTCGCTCTATCGTTCTCCTCTAAATGTTTATAAGTGGAGTTTTAGTTGCTCTATCGTTCTTCTCTAAATGTTTATAAGTGGAGTTTTAGTTGCTCTATCATTCTCCTCTAAATGTTTATAAGTGGAGTTTCGGTCACTCTATCATTCTCCTCTAAATGTTTATAAGTGGAGTTTCAGTCGCTCTATCATTTTCCTCTAAATGTTTATAAGTGGAGTTTCGGTCGCTCTATCATTCTCCTCTAAATGTTTATAAGTGGAGTTTCAGTTGCTCTATCATTCTCCTCTAAATGTTTATGAGTGGAGTTTTAGTTGCTCTATCATTCTCCTCCAAATGTTTATAAGTGGAGTTTTAATTTCTCTATCATTCTCCTCTAAATGTTTATAAGTCGAGTTTTGGTCGCTCTATCATTCTCCTCTAAATGTTTATAAGTGGAGTTTCAGTCGCTCTATCATTCTCCTCTAAATGTTTATAAGTGGAGTTTTAGTTGCTCTATCGTTCTCCTCCAAATGTTTATGAGTGGAGTTTTAGTTGCTCTATCATTCTCCTCTAAATGTTTATAAGTGGAGTTTCAGTGGCTCTATCATTCTCCTCAAAATGTTTATAAGTGGAGTTTTAGTCGCTCTATCATTCTCCTCTAAATGTTTATAAGTGGAGTTTCAGTTGCTCTGTCGTTCTCCTCTAAATGTTTATAAGTGGAGTTGTTGCTCTATCATTCTCCTCCAAATGTTTATATTGGAGTTCTAGTTGCTCTATCATTCTCCTCTAAATGTTCATAAGTGGAGTTTCAGTCGCTCTATCATTTTCCTCTAAATGTTTATAAGTGGAGTTTTAGTTGCTCTGTCGTTCTCCTCTAAATGTTTATAAGTGGAGTTTCAGTCGCTCTATCATTCGCCTCTAAATGTTTATAAGTGGAGTTGTTGCTCTATCATTCTCCTCCAAATGTTTATATTGGAGTTCTAGTTGCTCTATCATTCTCCTCTAAATGTTTGTAAGTGGAGTTTTATTCGCTCTATCGTTCTCCTCTAAATGTTTATAAGTGGAGTTTTAGTTACTCTATCGTTCTCCTCTAAATGTTTATAAGTGGAGTTTTAGTTGCTCTATCGTTCTCCTCTAAATGTTTATAAGTGGAGTTTTAGTTGCTCTATCATTCTCTAAATGTTTATAAGTGGAGTTTCTGTCGCTCTATTATTCTCCTCTAAATGTTTATAAGTGGAGTTTTAGTTGCTCTATCATTCTCCTCAAAATGTTTATAAGTGGAGTTTTAGTCGCTCTATCATTCTCCTCTAAATGTTTATAAGTGGAGTTTTAGTTGCTCTATCATTCTCCTCAAAATGTTTATAAGTGGAGTTTTAGTTGCTCTATCATTCTCCTCAAAATGTTTATAAGTGGAGTTTTTGTTGCTCTATCATTCTCCTCAAAATGTTTATAAGTGGAGTTTCTGTCGCTCTATTATTGTCCTCTAAATGTTTATAAGTGGAGTTTTAGTTGCTCTATCATTCTCCTCTAAATGTTTGTAAGTGGAGTTTTATTCGCTCTATCATTCTCCTCTAAATGTATATAAGTGGAGTTTCAGTCGCTCTATCATTCTCCTCTAAATGTTTTTAATTGGAGTTTTAGTTGTTCTATCATTCTCCTCCAAATATTTATAAATGGAGTTTTAGTTGCTCTATCATTGTCCTCTAAATGTTTATAAGTGGAGTTTCAGTCGATCATTCTCCTCTAAATGTTTATAAGTGGAGTTTCAGTCGCTCTATCATTCTCCTCAAAATGTTTATAATTGGAGTTTCAGTCGCTCTATCATTCTCCTCTAAATGTTTATAAGTGGAGTTTCAGTCACTCTATCATTCTCCTCAAAATGTTTATAAGTGGAATTTTATTCGCTCTATCATTCTCCTCTAAATGTTTATAAGTGGAGTTTCAGTCACTCTATCATTCTCCTCAAAATGTTTATAAGTGGAATTTTATTCGCTCTATCATTCTCCTTTAAATGTTTATAAGTGGAGTTTTAGTTGCTCTATCATTCTCCTCTAAATGTTTATAAGTGGAGTTTCTGTCGCTCTATTATTCTCCTCTAAATGTTTATAAGTGGAGTTTTAGTTGCTCTATCATTCTCCTCTAAATGTTTGTAAGTGGAGTTTTATTCGCTCTATCATTCTCCTCTAAATGTATATAAGTGGAGTTTCAGTCGCTCTATCATTCTCCTCTAAATGTTTTTAATTGGAGTTTTAGTTGTTCTATCATTCTCCTCCAAATATTTATAAATGGAGTTTTAGTTGCTCTATCATTGTCCTCTAAATGTTTATAAGTGGAGTTTCAGTCGCTCTATCATTCTCCTCTAAATGTTTATAAGTGGAGTTTCAGTCGCTCTATCGTGCTCCTCTAAATGTTTATAAGTGGAGTTTCAGTCGCTCTATCATTCTCCTCAAAATGTTTATAATTGGAGTTTCAGTCGCTCTATCATTCTCCTCTAAATGTTTATAAGTGGAGTTTCAGTCACTCTATCATTCTCCTCAAAATGTTTATAAGTGGAATTTTATTCGCTCTATCATTCTCCTTTAAATGTTTATAAGTGGAGTTTTAGTTGCTCTATCATGCTCCTCTAAATGTTTATAAGTGGAGTTTCAGTCACTTTATCATTCTCCTCAAAATGTTTATAAGTGGAATTTTATTCGCTCTATCATTCTCCTTTAAATGTTTATAAGTGGAGTTTTAGTTGCTCTATCATTCTCCTCTAAATGTTTATAAGTGGAGTTTTAGTTGCTCTATCATTTTCTTCTAAATGTTTATAAGTGGAGTTTTAGTCGCTCTATCGTTCTCCTCTAAATGTTTATCAGTGGAGTTTCAGTTGCTCTATCATTCTCCTCTAAATGTTTATAAGTGGAGTTTCAGTCGCTCTATCATTCTCCTCTAAATGTTTATAAGTGGAGTTTCAGTCGCTCTATCATTCTCCTCTAAATGTTTATAAGTGGAGTTTCAGTCGCTCTATCATTCTCCTCCAAATGTTTATAAGTGGAGTTTTAGTCGCTCTATCATGCTCCTCTAAATGTTTATAATTTGAGTTTTAGTTGCTCTTTCATGCTCCTCTAAATGTTTATAATTTGAGTTTTAGTTGCTCTATCATTCTCCTCTAAATGTTTATAAGTGGAGTTTCAGTCGCTCTATCATTTTCTTCTAAATGTTTATAAGTGGAGTTTTAGTCGCTCTATCGTTCTCCTCTAAATGTTTATCAGTGGAGTTTCAGTTGCTCTATCATTCTCCTCTAAATGTTTATAAGTGGAGTTTTAGTTGCTCTATCATTCTCCTCTAAATGTTTATAAGTGGAGTTTCAGTCGCTCTATCATTCTCCTCTAAATGTTTATAAGTGGAGTTTCAGTCGCTCTATCATTCTCCTCTAAATGTTTATAAGTGGAGTTTCAGTCGCTCTATCATGCTCCTCTAAATGTTTATAAGTGGAGTTTTAGTTGCTCTATCGTTCTCCTCAAAATGTTTATAAGTGGAGTGTTAGTTGCTCTATCATTCTTCTCAAAATGTTTATAAGTGGAGTTTTAGTTGCTCTATCATTCTCTAAATGTTTATAAGTGGAGTTTCTTTCGCTCTATTATTCTCCTCTAAATGTTTATAAGTGGAGTTTTAGTTGCTCTATCATTCTCCTCTAAATGTTTATTTGCTATAATGAATTGCGCCGAGCGATGCGGGGGGAGGGGGGGGGGAGATGTGAACTCTGTTAATGCTTGGGTACAGTTCAGTTAATGCTTGGGTGCAGTTCGGTACTGCTTGAGATGATCTTGAGCCTGGTCCCCCCCAGGGCTGAGGTGAAAAAATTAAATTGAGGGAGGTGACGGGGTGGAGGTGGGCGTGAGTTTGTTCGTCACGGAGGTGAGTTGTGACTTGGAGGTATATATAGGGTGAAGGGGTGGAGCTTGTAATTGAGGCGCACTTCATATCCCAAAATTTTGTTAATCCTTAACAACACTTTGCTATAATGAATTGCGCCGAGCGATGCGGGGGGAGGGGGGGGGGAGATGTGAACTCTGTTAATGCTTGGGTACAGTTCAGTTAATGCTTGGGTGCAGTTCGGTACTGCTTGAGATGATCTTGAGCCTGGTCCCCCCAAAAATGATGTGGACCATGACAAGGCTGCAAGACGACAACAAAACAAAAAAAAAAAAAGAAAAAGAGATATAAGAATTAAATAGCAGCTAGACGTTCGTGCGCAGAGGACAGGTCTTGAGCGTGAGTACGGATGTAGCTGTGATAAATTTGAGAGGACCAGCGGCCGAGGATTTGAACAGTGTGGTCTGGTAAGCCCTGGAGAGAAGCTGTAGTGGCTGCTCCGATCCTAAATGAGTGCGCCGAGAAATGAGTGGGATTGAAACCGCTGAGGGAGAGGATGTTCTTGAGATGTAAATGGAACCAGTGTCTGGTAGCAGGAGAGCCGGTTTCACAGATAAACAGAGGATCGAGGGGGCGAGCGCCTTGGGAGTAACGGAGTTGGAGGTAGTGCAGAAGAGGTTCGTAGGGGCTAAGAGGTGAGTGAAGTTTGAAAATGAATACTGGAGTTTGAGCGCCGAATTGGTTAGTTTTGCTTCGTTTTATGTTAAAAACAAGGGTGTTTGCATCCAAGACAGTGACATCGGACAGGCAGGGGTGAAGAGAGGGATGGAAGGTGTTTAGAGGGGAAGTAAATTCTGATCCTCGGAGAAATCCAAAGAAGGCTAATAAAAACATAGCTTCTAAAGTAGCGGAAGTGAAAGGGGAATATTGACCAGACCGTAGGGTTGAGAGACAGCAAGCGAGTATGTGAGAAGTGAGAGGTAGACGTTGGCGTATGAGAGAAGGTTCATTTCTCTTAATGCCTTTCAGGAGTAGTGAGATTTGGAAGGCGTGTGGAGAGGGAAGATGGTTTCCGAATAGGGTGGTACTGGAGTTGGATGCGAGTCTGAGTGAGGAGCCAAGGTCCTGAATTTCTGGAAATGAAAACGAGAAAGAGAGTCAGCTATGGGGTTAGATGTACCGGGAATGAAAACAGCTTTAAGAATGAACTGATGAGTAATTGAGTGCCAGGTAAGACGCCGCAGAAAAGGCATTAGAGGCAGGGAATTAGAGCGTCCCTTATTAACTGCGTGAACTACGGCCAAGTTATCAGAGTGCGTGAATATGACGCGTCGCGTCCATTCGTGGCCCCATAACAGGGCAGCGACTACTATGGGGTAGAGCTCACGGAGAGCGGACGAATCGCTCTGATCCGGAGGAGAAAGAGTAAATTCGGCAGGCCATGGAGAAGCAAACCATCTGCCATCACAGTAACCGCCGAAGCCTGTAGAAGGCGCGGCGTCCGTAAAGAGGCGGACATTCTCAGGTTCGGACTCTGCTTCGTTGAAGAAAAAAGAAATACCGTTCCAGTGCTTTAGGAGTAATAGCCAGAAACGCAATTCTGATAAGCAAGCCTCGTCGAGAGTAACGTACTGGAAATTGGAAGCCACGGATGATGCGAGATGGAGGAGATGCGAGATGAAAGCGCGACCCTGCGGAATAATGCGCATTGCGAAATTTAGATGTCCGAGAATTGACAGGAGCTGCTGCTTGGTTCGACGAGGCTGATCCAGAAATTCGGAAAGGAGTTGAGAAATGCGTGTCTGTTTCTCTTGAGGAAGAGAAGCCTGGAAGGAGGAGGAGTCCAGCATGATCCCCAAAAAAACCAAGGATGTAGTCGGACCCACCGTTTTTTCGGCGGACAGCGGAATACCCAGACGGCGAAAAACTGATTCCAGGGAGGTGATGCAGCGAGCAGGAGGAGAGGAAGGGGTGTCCAGGACCAGAAAATCGTCTAGTAGGTGCACTACGTAAGGAACACCGCACTCATTGAGTAAAATCCAGGAAAGAGCCTCAGCGAGGCAGCCAAAAATTTTGGGGCTGCTTTTGCAGCCGAAAACGAGCCTGGTGGCGAAATAGAAACGCCCCCTCCAACGAACACAAAACAGGTGCCAAAAGTCAGGGTGTAGGGGTAAAACCTTGAAAGCTGAAACGACATCGGCTTTGGCCATCCAGGCGCCGTGGCCAACGATCTTGATAAGGGAAATAGCATCGTCGATGCGAGCATAGCACAGGGAAAAGAGATCACTGGGCACCAGACTGTTAATAGAAGGCACAGGAGCACCATGGGGCACAGACAGGTCTATAATCAGGCGTTTCTTCCCTGAATATTTACGAGTAGCAACGCCGATGGGATTGACGCGGAAGTTAGAAAAAGGGGGCGAAGAAAAGGGGCCGACCATAAAGCCATCCGCGACCTCCTTGGCCAGGAGAGAGGTAACCACATCGGGTTCCGATTGGGCAGACAGGAGGTTCGAAGCTGAAAAGGTCGTATCCGGCAAAACAACGAGCCCGGGAGAAAATCCGAACACCAGACCATCCAGGAGGTAGCAGACGAAGGTAGAATCAGGGTGAGAAGAGAGACTCTTAGCTAACTCGGGTATGTTAACTGGAGTGGACAGATAACGTAATAGTCAGCTCCGTCCGAACTTGGGTGGACGGATGGGGCAGGAAGGACGAGCGTGAGCCTGAGCGCAGTAAGAGCAAACGTGCAAAAAACGGCATGAAGACAAAAAGCAACCTCTTGAGTTGAAATTATTACATATGGCCCGGGAGCCGAGAAAAAAAAGGCGCCTCCCACGAGTATCTAGGGAATTAGAGGCCGATACGCGAGACACGGCGGGGGGCGCGCTGGCGGGGGGCGCGCTGGCGGGGGGGGCTGGAGAGGGGGCCACAAGCGAGCAGGCAGAGACGGGATGAGAAGGCTGTCCACACAACTCGCAAGCGAGGGAAGGGCGACCAGCGAAAATCCGGCAGTATAACTCGAGATCAAGGGCGCCCCAGTAGGTGGACATATTCCACTGCTGCAAGCGCGATGCAGCCTGCGCAGAGAACAGACGATGGTAATCATAAAATCCAGAACCCCCATAGCGCACGGCCAGGTCGAGGATGATGGAAAGGTAATCGTCGAGTTCCTGACGGCGGGCTGGAAAAGCCGCGCAGAGCACGTCTCGAAAGGTGGAGAAAGCAAGGGCGAATTCGGGGGCAGAGAGAACTCTTGAGCCACGCGAATCTGAAGGTCCGATAGTTAGCAGTGAACCCCCGACTTCAAAGAGACGGGGCGCCGGAGCGGCGGCCGAAGGACGCAGTAGAGAAGAGAGATCTATGTCTGCACCTTGCAAGATGCGCTGACGCAGTGATGGCTGAACCAGAGGCGGGCAGAGAGAGCGAGCACCCGCAGGAGGAGGGGCTGGAGCGGCGGTGGAGAGGGAGAAGGAGCCGTCATGAACCCGTGGAGCTTGGACGGAAGGCTGGGGAGCCTGAGCACCTGAGGAGAGAGCACAAGGAGTAGGGAGCGAGGCCGGCTGCTGAACGGCCTGGAGGGGGTTGGAGGGAACGGGAAGAGGGAGAACAGAGGAGACGGAAGGAATAGAGACAGGGGGAAGGGCAGAAACAGGGGGAACGTGTGAAGGAGCTGGGCCACTGGCGGAAGGAGCAGAAAGCGCAGGAGGCGGAAGAGCGGAGAGAGAAAGGAGCGGAGCAGAAAAAGGAGGAGATAGACGAGAGAAGACAGAAGCCCGAGCCGTTCCGGGCCGGGTGAAAAGGAAGCCGGGCGAAGGGTCCGCCTCGCCGGCAGGGGGGGTCGAGCAGCTGGAAGGAACCTGAGCGGGGCGGCCGCGCCGCCTGGGTGGAGAAGGGGCGGTGTCGATGCGGCTCGCAGGAAGCCCGGCAGGGGACCCCCGAATGGCAGCATCAGAGGCGAGCAGGAGAGAGAAGAGTGTTCTTTTGGGAGCCGAGCGGGCGAAATGGATTCCGCGATTCCGTAGGGCCCTCTGTAAACCAGCGACGGTCCAGTCAGACATGGAGTGGGCCGGAACCGGAGGTGGAGGAGGCATCGCCCGGGAGGTAGAAGCCACAGGAGAGTTGTCCTGTCGAAATTCACGCCGGGAGCGCTGAGCAGGAGTAGACGAAGGCTGAGATGAAAGGCGGCTGCGCCCGGAGCCGGGGAGCGATGTTCCTGGGCCGGGGAGATGGAGCGCCGGGCTGCTGGGCGGCCACGCCGGGCCGAGGTGCGATGTTCCTGGGCCGGGGAGATGGAGCGCCGGGCTGCTGGGCGGCCACGCCGGGCCGAGGTGCGATGTTCCTGGGCCGGGGAGATGGAGCGCCGGGCTGCTTGGCGGCCGCGCCGGGCCGGGGGGCGATCTTGCTGGGCCGGGGAGATGGAGCGCTGAGCAGCGGGGCGGCCACGCCGGGCCGAGGGGCGATCTTGCTGGGCCGGGGAGAAGGAGCGCTGAGCAGCAGGGCGGCCGCGCCGGGCCGAGGGGCGATCTTGCTGGGCCGGAGAGTTAGAGCGCCGGGCAGGGGGGCGGCCGCGCCGGGCCGAGGAGCGATCGGGCTGAGCCGGGGAGTTGGAGCGCCGAGCAGCGGAGCGGCCACGCCGGGCCGAGGAGCGATCAGGCTGGTTGCGGGAGCGGCCACGCCTGGCCGGGGAGCTGGAAACCACCGAACCGGCCTGGGCATCGGGCACCGAGATGATGGGTAGAGGCCCAGGGATCGGATGAGACACACCGGCAGATGAGGAGCCCGAGAACAACTCGGGATCCGAGGCATCCAGATCGATATCCATTGTAGCAGTGACTGAGAACTCGACGTCACGTGAGTTTGTTCGTCACGGAGGTGACGAACAAACTCACAGATGGAGCGCCGGGCTGCTGGGCGGCCACGCCGGGCCGAGGTGCGATGTTCCTGGGCCGGGGAGATGGAGCGCCGGGCTGCTTGGCGGCCGCGCCGGGCCGGGGGGCGATCTTGCTGGGCCGGGGAGATGGAGCGCTGAGCAGCGGGGCGGCCACGCCGGGCCGAGGGGCGATCTTGCTGGGCCGGGGAGAAGGAGCGCTGAGCAGCAGGGCGGCCGCGCCGGGCCGAGGGGCGATCTTGCTGGGCCGGAGAGTTAGAGCGCCGGGCAGGGGGGCGGCCGCGCCGGGCCGAGGAGCGATCGGGCTGAGCCGGGGAGTTGGAGCGCCGAGCAGCGGAGCGGCCACGCCGGGCCGAGGAGCGATCAGGCTGGTTGCGGGAGCGGCCACGCCTGGCCGGGGAGCTGGAAACCACCGAACCGGCCTGGCCATCGGGCACCGAGATGATGGGTAGAGGCCCAGGGATCGGATGAGACACACCGGCAGATGAGGAGCCCGAGAACAACTCGGGATCCGAGGCATCCAGATCGATATCCATTGTAGCAGTGACTGAGAACTCGACGTCACGTGAGTTTGTTCGTCACGGAGGTGAGTTGTGACTTGGAGGTATATATAGGGTGAAGGGGTGGAGCTTGTAATTGAGGCGCACTTCATATCCCAAAATTTTGTTAATCCTTAACAACACTAAGTGGAGTTTCAGTCGCTCTATCATTCTCCTCTAAATGTTTATAAGTGGAGTTTCAGTCGCTCTATCATTCTCCTCAAAATGTTTATAAGTGGAGTTTTAGTTACTCTATCGTTCTCCTCTAAATGTTTATAAGTGGAGTTTCAGTCGCTCTATCATTTTCCTCTAAATGTTTATAAGTGGAGTTTTAGTTGCTCTACCGTTCTTCTCTTAATGTTTATTAGTGGAGTTTTAGTTGCTCTGTCGTTCTCTTCTAAATGTTTATAAGTGGAGTTTCAGTCGCTCTATCATTCTCCTCTAAATGTTTATAAGTGGAGTTTTAGTTGCTCTATCATTCTCCAAATGTTTATAAGTGGAGTTTTAGTTTCTCTATCATTCTCCTCTAAATGTTTATAAGTGGAGTTTTAGTTTCTCTATCATTCTCCTCTAAATGTTTATAAGTGGAGTTTTAGTTGCTCTATTGTTCACCTCTAAATGTTTATAAGTGGAGTTTTAGTTGCTCTATCATTCTCCTCCAAATGTTTATAAGTGGAGTTTTAGTTGCTCTATCATTCTCCTCCAAATGTTTATAAGTGGAGTTTTAGTTGCTCTATCATTCTCCTCTAAATGTTTATAAGTGGAGTTTCAGTCGCTCTATCATTTTCTTCTAAATGTTTATAAGTGGAGTTTTAGTCGCTCTATCGTTCTCCTCTAAATGTTTATAAGTGGAGTTTTAGTTGCTCTATCGTTCTTCTCTAAATGTTTATAAGTGGAGTTTTAGTTGCTCTATCATTCTCCTCTAAATGTTTATAAGTGGAGTTTCGGTCACTCTATCATTCTCCTCTAAATGTTTATAAGTGGAGTTTCAGTCGCTCTATCATTTTCCTCTAAATGTTTATAAGTGGAGTTTCGGTCGCTCTATCATTCTCCTCTAAATGTTTATAAGTGGAGTTTCAGTTGCTCTATCATTCTCCTCTAAATGTTTATGAGTGGAGTTTTAGTTGCTCTATCATTCTCCTCCAAATGTTTATAAGTGGAGTTTTAATTTCTCTATCATTCTCCTCTAAATGTTTATAAGTCGAGTTTTGGTCGCTCTATCATTCTCCTCTAAATGTTTATAAGTGGAGTTTCAGTCGCTCTATCATTCTCCTCAAAATGTTTATAAGTGGAGTTTTAGTTGCTCTATCGTTCTCCTCCAAATGTTTATGAGTGGAGTTTTAGTTGCTCTATCATTCTCCTCTAAATGTTTATAAGTGGAGTTTCAGTGGCTCTATCATTCTCCTCAAAATGTTTATAAGTGGAGTTTTAGTCGCTCTATCATTCTCCTCTAAATGTTTATAAGTGGAGTTTCAGTTGCTCTGTCGTTCTCCTCTAAATGTTTATAAGTGGAGTTGTTGCTCTATCATTCTCCTCCAAATGTTTATATTGGAGTTCTAGTTGCTCTATCATTCTCCTCTAAATGTTCATAAGTGGAGTTTCAGTCGCTCTATCATTTTCCTCTAAATGTTTATAAGTGGAGTTTTAGTTGCTCTGTCGTTCTCCTCTAAATGTTTATAAGTGGAGTTTCAGTCGCTCTATCATTCGCCTCTAAATGTTTATAAGTGGAGTTGTTGCTCTATCATTCTCGTCCAAATGTTTATATTGGAGTTCTAGTTGCTCTATCATTCTCCTCTAAATGTTTGTAAGTGGAGTTTTATTCGCTCTATCGTTCTCCTCTAAATGTTTATAAGTGGAGTTTTAGTTACTCTATCGTTCTCCTCTAAATGTTTATAAGTGGAGTTTTAGTTGCTCTATCGTTCTCCTCTAAATGTTTATAAGTGGAGTTTTAGTTGCTCTATCATTCTCTAAATGTTTATAAGTGGAGTTTCTGTCGCTCTATTATTCTCCTCTAAATGTTTATAAGTGGAGTTTTAGTTGCTCTATCATTCTCCTCAAAATGTTTATAAGTGGAGTTTTAGTCGCTCTATCATTCTCCTCTAAATGTTTATAAGTGGAGTTTTAGTTGCTCTATCATTCTCCTCAAAATGTTTATAAGTGGAGTTTTAGTTGCTCTATCATTCTCCTCAAAATGTTTATAAGTGGAGTTTTTGTTGCTCTATCATTCTCCTCAAAATGTTTATAAGTGGAGTTTCTGTCGCTCTATTATTGTCCTCTAAATGTTTATAAGTGGAGTTTTAGTTGCTCTATCATTCTCCTCTAAATGTTTGTAAGTGGAGTTTTATTCGCTCTATCATTCTCCTCTAAATGTATATAAGTGGAGTTTCAGTCGCTCTATCATTCTCCTCTAAATGTTTTTAATTGGAGTTTTAGTTGTTCTATCATTCTCCTCCAAATATTTATAAATGGAGTTTTAGTTGCTCTATCATTGTCCTCTAAATGTTTATAAGTGGAGTTTCAGTCGATCATTCTCCTCTAAATGTTTATAAGTGGAGTTTCAGTCGCTCTATCATTCTCCTCAAATGTTTATAATTGGAGTTTCAGTCGCTCTATCATTCTCCTCTAAATGTTTATAAGTGGAGTTTCAGTCACTCTATCATTCTCCTCAAAATGTTTATAAGTGGAATTTTATTCGCTCTATCATTCTCCTCTAAATGTTTATAAGTGGAGTTTCAGTCACTCTATCATTCTCCTCAAAATGTTTATAAGTGGAATTTTATTCGCTCTATCATTCTCCTTTAAATGTTTATAAGTGGAGTTTTAGTTGCTCTATCATTCTCCTCTAAATGTTTATAAGTGGAGTTTTAGTTGCTCTATCATTCTCCTCTAAATGTTTATAAGTGGAGTTTTAGTTGCTCTATTATTCTCCTCTAAATGTTTATAAGTGGAGTTTTAGTTGCTCTATCATTCTCCTCTAAATGTTTGTAAGTGGAGTTTTATTCGCTCTATCATTCTCCTCTAAATGTATATAAGTGGAGTTTCAGTCGCTCTATCATTCTCCTCTAAATGTTTTTAATTGGAGTTTTAGTTGTTCTATCATTCTCCTCCAAATATTTATAAATGGAGTTTTAGTTGCTCTATCATTGTCCTCTAAATGTTTATAAGTGGAGTTTCAGTCGCTCTATCATTGTCCTCTAAATGTTTATAAGTGGAGTTTCAGTCGCTCTATCATTCTCCTGTAAATGTTTATAAGTGGAGTTTCAGTCGCTCTATCGTGCTCCTCTAAATGTTTATAAGTGGAGTTTCAGTCGCTCTATCATTCTCCTCAAAATGTTTATAATTGGAGTTTCAGTCGCTCTATCATTCTCCTCTAAATGTTTATAAGTGGAGTTTCAGTCACTCTATCATTCTCCTCAAAATGTTTATAAGTGGAATTTTATTCGCTCTATCATTCTCCTTTAAATGTTTATAAGTGGAGTTTTAGTTGCTCTATCATGCTCCTCTAAATGTTTATAAGTGGAGTTTCAGTCACTTTATCATTCTCCTCAAAATGTTTATAAGTGGAATTTTATTCGCTCTATCATTCTCCTTTAAATGTTTATAAGTGGAGTTTTAGTTGCTCTATCATTCTCCTCTAAATGTTTGTAAGTGGAGTTTTATTCGCTCTATCATTCTCCTCTAAATGTTTATAAGTGGAGTTTCAGTCGCTCTATCATTTTCTTCTAAATGTTTATAAGTGGAGTTTTAGTCGCTCTATCGTTCTCCTCTAAATGTTTATCAGTGGAGTTTCAGTTGCTCTATCATTCTCCTCTAAATGTTTATAAGTGGAGTTTCAGTCGCTCTATCATTCTCCTCTAAATGTTTATAAGTGGAGTTTCAGTCGCTCTATCATTCTCCTCTAAATGTTTATAAGTAGAGTTTCAGTCGCTCTATCATTCTCCTCCAAATGTTTATAAGTGGAGTTTTAGTCGCTCTATCATGCTCCTCTAAATGTTTATAATTTGAGTTTTAGTTGCTCTTTCATGCTCCTCTAAATGTTTATAATTTGAGTTTTAGTTGCTCTATCATTCTCCTCTAAATGTTTATAAGTGGAGTTTCAGTCGCTCTATCATTTTCTTCTAAATGTTTATAAGTGGAGTTTTAGTCGCTCTATCGTTCTCCTCTAAATGTTTATCAGTGGAGTTTCAGTTGCTCTATCATTCTCCTCTAAATGTTTATAAGTGGAGTTTTAGTTGCTCTATCATTCTCCTCTAAATGTTTATAAGTGGAGTTTCAGTCGCTCTATCATTCTGCTCTAAATGTTTATAAGTGGTGTTTCAGTCGCTCTATCATTCTCCTCTAAATGTTTATAAGTGGAGTTTCAGTCGCTCTATCATGCTCCTCTAAATGTTTATAAGTGGAGTTTTAGTTGCTCTATCGTTCTCCTCAAAATGTTTATAAGTGGAGTTTTAGTTGCTCTATCATTCTTCTCAAAATGTTTATAAGTGGAGTTTTAGTTGCTCTATCATTCTCTAAATGTTTATAAGTGGAGTTTCTTTCGCTCTATTATTCTCCTCTAAATGTTTATAAGTGGAGTCTTAGTTGCTCTATCATTCTCCTCTAAATGTTTATTTGCTATAATGAATTGCGCCGAGCGATGCGGGGGGAGGGGGGGGGGGAGATGTGAACTCTGTTAATGCTTGGGTACAGTTCAGTTAATGCTTGGGTGCAGTTCGGTACTGCTTGAGATGATCTTGAGCCTGGTCCCCCCCAGGGCTGAGGTGAAAAAATTAAATTGAGGGAGGTGACGGGGTGGAGGTGGGCGTGAGTTTGTTCGTCACGGAGGTGAGTTGTGACTTGGAGGTATATATAGGGTGAAGGGGTGGAGCTTGTAATTGAGGCGCACTTCATATCCCAAAATTTTGTTAATCCTTAACAACACTTTGCTATAATGAATTGCGCCGAGCGATGCGGGGGGAGGGGGGGGGGAGATGTGAACTCTGTTAATGCTTGGGTACAGTTCAGTTAATGCTTGGGTGCAGTTCGGTACTGCTTGAGATGATCTTGAGCCTGGTCCCCCCAAAAATGATGTGGACCATGACAAGGCTGCAAGACGACAACAAAACAAAAAAAAAAAAAGAAAAAGAGATATAAGAATTAAATAGCAGCTAGACGTTCGTGCGCAGAGGACAGGTCTTGAGCGTGAGTACGGATGTAGCTGTGATAAATTTGAGAGGACCAGCGGCCGAGGATTTGAACAGTGTGGTCTGGTAAGCCCTGGAGAGAAGCTGTAGTGGCTGCTCCGATCCTAAATGAGTGCGCCGAGAAATGAGTAGGATTGAAACCGCTGAGGGAGAGGATGTTCTTGAGATGTAAATGGAACCAGTGTCTGGTAGCAGGAGAGCCGGTTTCACAGATAAACAGAGGATCGAGGGGGCGAGCGCCTTGGGAGTAACGGAGTTGGAGGTAGTGCAGAAGAGGTTCGTAGGGGCTAAGAGGTGAGTGAAGTTTGAAAATGAATACTGGAGTTTGAGCGCCGAATTGGTTAGTTTTGCTTCGTTTTATGTTAAAAACAAGGGTGTTTGTATCCAAGACAGTGACATCGGACAGGCAGGGGTGAAGAGAGGGATGGAAGGTGTTTAGAGGGGAAGTAAATTCTGATCCTCGGAGAAATCCAAAGAAGGCTAATAAAAACATAGCTTCTAAAGTAGCGGAAGTGAAAGGGGAATATTGACCAGACCGTAGGGTTGAGAGACAGCAAGCGAGTATGTGAGAAGTGAGAGGTAGACGTTGGCGTATGAGAGAAGGTTCATTTCTCTTAATGCCTTTCAGGAGTAGTGAGATTTGGTGATGACCAGAAAAAGGATGTGGTGAGCCGAAGAGGAGTTTATGAAAGAAGTTAATAGCTGCCAGATAGACTTTGAGGGTGGATGAACGGATGGAAAGACGGGAGCTGGAGAAGGTGAGGAAATTGGCAGTAGTGTATAAGTCGAAGTTTGGAAAGGGAATGGAGAGAAGGAGATGGAACCGGCGAAAACATAACCAACCTGTCCAGTAAGTCGAGAGAGTGTTGGGAGAAACAGCATTTATGATGAGATCCTGAGATTGCTGTGTGAGCTGGTGGAAGGCGTGTGGAGAGGGAAGATGGTTTCCGAATAGGGTGGTACTGGAGTTGGATGCGAGTCTGAGTGAGGAGCCAAGGTCCTGAATTTCTGGAAATGAAAACGAGAAAGAGAGTCAGCTATGGGGTTAGATGTACCGGGAATGAAAACAGCTTTAAGAATGAACTGATGAGTAATTGAGTGCCAGGTAAGACGCCGCAGAAAAGGCATTAGAGGCAGGGAATTAGAGCGTCCCTTATTAACTGCGTGAACTACGGCCAAGTTATCAGAGTGCGTGAATATGACGCATCGCGTCCATTCGTGGCCCCATAACAGGGCAGCGACTACTATGGGGTAGAGCTCACGGAGAGCGGACGAATCGCTCTGATCCGGAGGAGAAAGAGTAAATTCGGCAGGCCATGGAGAAGCAAACCATCTGCCATCACAGTAACCGCCGAAGCCTGTAGAAGGCGCGGCGTCCGTAAAGAGGCGGACATTCTCAGGTTCGGACTCTGCTTCGTTGAAGAAAAAAGAAATACCGTTCCAGTGCTTTAGGAGTAATAGCCAGAAACGCAATTCTGATAAGCAAGCCTCGTCGAGAGTAACGTACTGGAAATTGGAAGCCACGGATGATGCGAGATGAAAGCGCGACCCTGCGGAATAATGCGCATTGCGAAATTTAGATGTCCGAGAATTGACAGGAGCTGCTGCTTGGTTCGACGAGGCTGATCCAGAAATTCGGAAAGGAGTTGAGAAATGCGTGTCTGTTTCTCTTGAGGAAGAGAAGCCTGGAAGGAGGAGGAGTCCAGCATGATCCCCAAAAAAACCAAGGATGTAGTCGGACCCACCGTTTTTTCGGCGGACAGCGGAATACCCAGACGGCGAAAAACTGATTCCAGGGAGGTGATGCAGCGAGCAGGAGGAGAGGAAGGGGTGTCCAGGACCAGAAAATCGTCTAGTAGGTGCACTACGTAAGGAACACCGCACTCATTGAGTAAAATCCAGGAAAGAGCCTCGGCGAGGCAGCCAAAAATTTTGGGGCTGCTTTTGCAGCCGAAAACGAGCCTGGTGGCGAAATAGAAACGCCCCCTCCAACGAACACAAAACAGGTGCCAAAAGTCAGGGTGTAGGGGTAAAACCTTGAAAGCTGAAACGACATCGGCTTTGGCCATCCAGGCGCCGTGGCCAACGATCTTGATAAGGGAAATAGCATCGTCGATGCGAGCATAGCACAGGGAAAAGAGATCACTGGGCACCAGACTGTTAATAGAAGGCACAGGAGCACCATGGGGCGCAGACAGGTCTATAATCAGGCGTTTCTTCCCTGAATATTTACGAGTAGCAACGCCGATGGGATTGACGCGGAAGTTAGAAAAAGGGGGCGAAGAAAAGGGGCCGACCATAAAGCCATCCGCGACCTCCTTGGCCAGGAGAGAGGTAACCACATCGGGTTCCGATTGGGCAGACAGGAGGTTCGAAGCTGAAAAGGTCGTATCCGGCAAAACAACGGGAGAAAATCCGAACACCAGACCATCCAGGAGGTAGCAGACGAAGGTAGAATCAGGGTGAGAAGAGAGACTCTTAGCTAACTCGGGTATGTTAACTGGAGTGGACAGATAACGTAATAGTCAGCTCCGTCCGAACTTGGGTGGACGGATGGGGCAGGAAGGACGAGCGTGAGCCTGAGCGCAGTAAGAGCAAACGTGCAAAAAACGGCATGAAGACAAAAAGCAACCTCTTGAGTTGAAATTATTACATATGGCCCGGGAGCCGAGAAAAAAAAGGCGCCTCCCACGAGTATCTAGGGAATTAGAGGCCGATACGCGAGACACGGCGGGGGGCGCGCTGGCGGGGGGCGCACTGGCGGGGGGGGCTGGAGAGGGGGCCACAAGCGAGCAGGCAGAGACGGGATGAGAAGGCTGTCCACACAACTCGCAAGCGAGGGAAGGGCGACCAGCGAAAATCCGGCAGTATAACTCGAGATCAAGGGCGCCCCAGTAGGTGGACATATTCCACTGCTGCAAGCGCGATGCAGCCTGCGCAGAGAACAGACGATGGTAATCATAAAATCCAGAACCCCCATAGCGCACGGCCAGGTCGAGGATGATGGAAAGGTAATCGTCGAGTTCCTGACGGCGGGCTGGAAAAGCCGCGCAGAGCACGTCTCGAAAGGTGGAGAAAGCAAGGGCGAATTCGGGGGCAGAGAGAACTCTTGAGCCACGCGAATCTGAAGGTCCGATAGTTAGCAGTGAACCCCCGACTTCAAAGAGACGGGGCGCCGGAGCGGCGGCCGAAGGACGCAGTAGAGAAGACAGATCTATGTCTGCACCTTGCAAGATGCGCTGACGCAGTGATGGCTGAACCAGAGGCGGGCAGAGAGAGCGAGCACCCGCAGGAGGAGGGGCTGGAGCGGCGGTGGAGAGGGAGAAGGAGCCGTCATGAACCCGTGGAGCTTGGACGGAAGGCTGGGGAGCCTGAGCACCTGAGGAGAGAGCACAAGGAGTAGGGAGCGAGGCCGGCTGCTGAACGGCCTGGAGGGGGTTGGAGGGAACGGGAAGAGGGAGAACAGAGGAGACGGAAGGAATAGAGACAGGGGGAAGGGCAGAAACAGGGGGAACGTGTGAAGGAGCTGGGCCACTGGCGGAAGGAGCAGAAAGCGCAGGAGGCGGAAGAGCGGAGAGAGAAAGGAGCGGAGCAGAAAAAGGAGGAGATAGACGAGAGAAGACAGAAGCCCGAGCCGTTCCGGGCCGGGTGAAAAGGAAGCCGGGCGAAGGGTCCGCCTCGCCGGCAGGGGGGGTCGAGCAGCTGGAAGGAACCTGAGCGGGGCGGCCGCGCCGCCTGGGTGGAGAAGGGGCGGTGTCGATGCGGCTCGCAGGAAGCCCGGCAGGGGACCCCCGAATGGCAGCATCAGAGGCGAGCAGGAGAGAGAAGAGTGTTCTTTTGGGAGCCGAGCGGGCGAAATGGATTCCGCGATTCCGTAGGGCCCTCTGTAAACCAGCGACGGTCCAGTCAGACATGGAGTGGGCCGGAACCGGAGGTGGAGGAGGCATCGCCCGGGAGGTAGAAGCCACAGGAGAGTTGTCCTGTCGAAATTCACGCCGGGAGCGCTGAGCAGGAGTAGACGAAGGCTGAGATGAAAGGCGGCTGCGCCCGGAGCCCGAGAGGGCAGTGCGGGTGCGGCTACGCCGAGCCGGGGAGCGATGTTCCTGGGCCGGGGAGATGGAGCGCCGGGCTGCTGGGCGGCCACGCCGGGCCGAGGTGCGATGTTCCTGGGCCGGGGAGATGGAGCGCCGGGCTGCTGGGCGGCCACGCCAGGCCGAGGTGCGATGTTCCTGGGCCGGGGAGATGGAGCGCCGGGCTGCTTGGCGGCCGCGCCGGGCCGGGGGGCGATCTTGCTGGGCCGGGGAGATGGAGCGCTGAGCAGCGGGGCGGCCACGCCGGGCCGAGGGGCGATCTTGCTGGGCCGGGGAGAAGGAGCGCTGAGCAGCAGGGCGGCCGCGCCGGGCCGAGGGGCGATCTTGCTGGGCCGGAGAGTTAGAGCGCCGGGCAGGGGGGCGGCCGCGCCGGGCCGAGGAGCGATCGGGCTGAGCCGGGGAGTTGGAGCGCCGAGCAGCGGAGCGGCCACGCCGGGCCGAGGAGCGATCAGGCTGGTTGCGGGAGCGGCCACGCCTGGCCGGGGAGCTGGAAACCACCGAACCGGCCTGGGCATCGGGCACCGAGATGATGGGTAGAGGCCCAGGGATCGGATGAGACACACCGGCAGATGAGGAGCCCGAGAACAACTCGGGATCCGAGGCATCCAGATCGATATCCATTGTAGCAGTGACTGAGAACTCGACGTCACGTGAGTTTGTTCGTCACGGAGGTGAGTTGTGACTTGGAGGTATATATAGGGTGAAGGGGTGGAGCTTGTAATTGAGGCGCACTTCATATCCCAAAATTTTGTTAATCCTTAACAACACTAAGTGGAGTTTCAGTCGCTCTATCATTCTCCTCTAAATGTTTATAAGTGGAGTTTCAGTCGCTCTATCATTCTCCTCAAAATGTTTATAAGTGGAGTTTTAGTTACTCTATCGTTCTCCTCTAAATGTTTATAAGTGGAGTTTTAGTTGCTCTATCGTTCTCCTCAAAATGTTTATAAGTGGAGTTTTAGTTGCTCTATCATTATCCTCCAAATGTTTATAAGTGGAGTTTTAGTTGCTCTATCATTCTCCTCCAAATGTTTATAAGTGGAGTTTTAGTTGCTCTATCATGCTCCTCTAAATGTTTATAATTTGAGTTTTAGTTGCTCTTTCATGCTCTTCTAAATGTTTATAATTTGAGTTTTAGTTGCTCTATCATTCTCCTCTAAATGTTTATAAGTGGAGTTTCAGTCGCTCTATCATTTTCTTCTAAATGTTTATAAGTGGAGTTTTAGTCGCTCTATCGTTCTCCTCTAAATGTTTATCAGTGGAGTTTCAGTTGCTCTATCATTCTCCTCTAAATGTTTATAAGTGGAGTTTTAGTTGCTCTATCGTTCTCCTCTAAATGTTTATAAGTGGAGTTTTAGTCGCTCTATCATGCTCCTATAAATGTTTATAAGTGGAGTTTCAGTCGCTCTATCATGCTCCTATAAATGTTTATAAGTGGAGTTTCAGTCGCTCTATCATGCTCCTCTAAATGTTTATAAGTGGAGTTTTAGTTGCTCTATCGTTCTCCTCTAAATGTTTATAAGTGGAGTTTCAGTCGCTCTATCATTCTCCTCTAAATGTTTATAAGTGGAGTTTTAGTTGCTCTATCGTTCTCCTCTAAATGTTTATAAGTGGAGTTTCAGTCGCTCTATCATTCTCCTCTAAATGTTTATAAGTGGAGTTTTAGTTGCTCTATCGTTCTCCTCTAAACGTTTATAAGTGGAGTTTCAGTTGCTCTATCATTCTCCTCTAAATGTTTATAAGTGGAGTTTTAGTTGCTCTATCATTCTCCTCTAAATGTTTATAAGTGGAGTTTCAGTCGCTCTATCATTCTCCTCCAAATGTTTATAAGTGGAGTTTTAGTTGCTCTATCATTCTCCTCCAAATGTTTATAAGTGGAGTTTTAGTTGCTCTATCATGCTCCTCTAAATGTTTATAATTGGAGTTTTAGTTGCTCTATCATTCTCCTCTAAATGTTTATAAGTGGAGTTTCAGTCGCTCTATCATTTTCTTCTAAATGTTTATAAGTGGAGTTTTAGTCGCTCTATCGTTTTCCTCTAAATGTTTATCAGTGGAGTTTCAGTTGCTCTATCATTCTCCTCTAAATGTTTATAAGTGGAGTTTTAGTTGCTCTATCGTTCTCCTCTAAATGTTTATAAGTGGAGTTTTAGTTGCTCTATCATTCTTCTCAAAATGTTTATAAGTGGAGTTTTAGTTGCTCTATCATTCTCTAAATGTTTATAAGTGGAGTTTCTGTCGCTCTATTATTCTCCTCTAAATGTTTATAAGTGGAGTTTTAGTTGCTCTATCATTCTCCTCTAAATGTTTATAAGTGGAGTTTCAGTCGCTCTATCATTCTCCTCTAAATGTTTATAAGTGGAGTTTCAGTCGCTCTAGCGTTCTCCTCTAAATGTTTATAAGTGGAGTTTCAGTCGCTCTATCATGCTCCTATAAATGTTTATAAGTGGAGTTTCAGTCGCTCTATCATGCTCCTATAAATGTTTATAAGTGGAGTTTCAGTCGCTCTATCATGCTCCTCTAAATGTTTATAAGTGGAGTTTTAGTTGCTCTATCGTTCTCCTCTAAATGTTTATAAGTGGAGTTTCAGTCGCTCTATCATTCTCCTCTTAATGTTTATAAGTGGAGTTTCAGTCGCTCTATCATTCTCCTCTAAATGTTTATAAGTGGAGTTTCAGTCGCTCTATCATTCTCCTCCAAATGTTTATAAGTGGAGTTTTAGTTGATCTATCATTCTCCTCCAAATGTTTATAAGTGGAGTTTTAGTTGCTCTATCATGCTCCTCTAAATGTTTATAATTGGAGTTTTAGTTGCTCTATCATTCTCCTCTAAATGTTTATAAGTGGAGTTTCAGTCGCTCTATCATTTTCTTCTAAATGTTTATAAGAGGAGTTTTAGTCGCTCTATCGTTCTCCTCTAAATGTTTATAAGTGGAGTTTCAGTTGCTCTATCATTCTCCTCTAAATGTTTATAAGTGGAGTTTTAGTTGCTCTATCATTCTCCTCTAAATGTTTATAAGTGGAGTTTCAGTCGCTCTATCATTCTCCTCTAAATGTTTATAAGTGGAGTTTCAGTCGCTCTATCATTCTCCTCAAAATGTTTATAAGTGGAGTTTTAGTTACTCTATCGTTCTCCTCTAAATGTTTATAAGTGGAGTTTCAGTCGCTCTAGCGTTCTCCTCTAAATGTTTATAAGTGGAGTTTTAGTTGATCTATCATTCTCCTCTAAATGTTTATAAGTGGAGTTTCAGTCGCTCTATCATTCTCCTCTAAATGTTTATAAGTGGAGTTTCAGTCGCTCTATCATTCTCCTCCAAATGTTTATAAGTGGAGTTTTAGTTGCTCTATCATTCTCCTCTAAATGTTTATAAGTGGAGTTTCAGTCGCTCTATCATTCTCCTCTAAATGTTTATAAGTGGAGTTTTAGTCGCTCTATCGTTCTCCTCTAAATGTTTATCAGTCGAGTTTCAGTTGCTCTATCATTCTCCTCTAAATGTTTATAAGTGGAGTTTCAGTCGCTCTATCATTCTCCTCTAAATGTTTATAAGTGGAGTTTCAGTCGCTCTATCATTCTCCTCTAAATGTTTATAAGTGGAGTTTCAGTCGCTCTATCATTCTCCTCAAAATGTTTATAAGTGGAGTTTTAGTTGCTCTATCGTTCTCCTCTAAATGTTTATAAGTGGAGTTTCAGTCGCTCTATCATTCTCCTCAAAATGTTTATAAGTGGAGTTTTAGTTGCTCTATCGTTCTCCTCTAAATGTTTATAAGTGGAGTTTCAGTCGCTCTATCATTCTCCTCTAAATGTTTATAAGTGGAGTTTCAGTCGCTCTATCATTCTCCTCAAAATGTTTATAAGTGGAGTTTTAGTTGCTCTATCGTTCTCCTCTAAATGTTTATAAGTGGAGTTTCAGTCGCTCTATCATGCTCCTCTAAATGTTTATAAGTGGAGTTTCAGTCGCTCTATCATTCTCCTCTAAATGTTTATAAGTGGAGTTTCAGTCGCTCTATCATTCTCCTCTAAATGTTTATATTTAATGGTATTGTAAATTTAATCTGGAGGTTTGTATGATGTTATGTTAGGCCGGGTGGAGAGAGTGTGGTTATGCAGGAGTTTACAGAGATATCCAGAGATAGGAAACGTTGCCACCGAATTCTTTTCAGACTGCTGTTTTTCTGTTGTGAAAATTAACAATGTGCTTTCTGACGGTTTTGATGTTTGTTATCTCATTACTGTCATGCCTGAAACCTGGCACAAGAAACTTTTTTATCAGTGGCAGCTTAATATTGAACAGAAAACAATTCCTAATCTTTAGTCATAGTTAAGGATTTAATAGGCTGTAAAATGGGATGTGTTTTAAGACTGTAGCAGTGCTGTATTGATGTTGCCTTGTGCCTCTATCCGACCGAAACAAACATAATGCAGAACCAAATTTAAAAGAGTGAGTTTCACCCAGAAACCCTACATTGTTAGCAATCAACAAGTTTGCATTTGCATTTTTGGGGAATTAGGTAGAATCTGTAGTTTTGTACTTTCTTTCCCAGATTTTATTGGCATACTTAGAAAGACATGCTAAATGATCTTTTCTTTCTTTATTCTTTATCATCTAATCTCATTGCAAATAAAGTCTTATGTGACATTTTTTTTATTTTTTATTTCAGCACTTTAAAGCATGTCAGATCAGATGAGGGTGGTTTTTCAGGTTAAATAAAAAGCCAACATAAAGAATCTAATGCTAACTAGAGTAGTTAGTGAGGCCAGGAACCGATGTTAGGTACCTTGTTTGAATTCAAGATATTGGGTGGAGAATCATCAGTCTAGAGAACACAGTTCCACAGCTCAATGGACCTTTTTCACAGTGTCTGCGTCATCACGTCAGTCTCTGAACAGCAGTGTTGTGGGTATATTTCCTCCTGCACTGTTTAATAGACGCTCGCCGGTTTTCAGACTCCCTCAATCATCTTTACTGATCTTTAGCACAGCTAATAGGAGCACAGCTAATAGCAGCCCAGCTAAAAGAGAAGGCAGTTTCCTTCTAAACAAGCTGGAGCTCAGCTGTGGGAGTGTGTTGAGTAGGAAAGGCTCACTCAGGTGGACGACTCCACTCAGATGATATAAATGCACCTGTGGCTAAATGCTTTAAACAAACACAGTAAGAGAGAGAGAGAGTGCGTGTGTGTGTGTGTGTGTGTGTGTGTAGCTCTCTGTAGCTTGACATGTCCTCTCATCCAAGAAGAGAGAAGTTTCCATCGTGTGCACACTTGGCTCTTGTCCTTATCATCTGGAGATTGGTCTCTGATATCTGATGGCCTGTCAGCTGCAGTCACTGCTGCCTATAATGTCAGTCATTAGTGTCAAGAAGACCTCATGTTCAGTTCAGATTTGAATGTTCTCACAAAGCAGCTTTAGAAAGAGTGCAAGCCTGTATTGACTAAACACAAAGGCACCAGACCAGAGATGAGGACTCTAGTTTGCGACTCTGTGAGAACTATGAGTGAGTTTTGGACATGTGAGAAGTGTTTCAGGTGTTATTTTGACCCATTCTTCCTGCGAACACGCCGTTAGGTGGTCAACGGTATGGGGTCATCACTACATTGTGCAAAATTCTCCACAAACGCTCTGTTGGGGACAGTCCAGTACCCATACCCTCTACTTCCATATCCATGCCTTTAAGTGACCCTATCCAAATTTCTCAAAATATCCGATATTCATTTTAGACTGCTTACACAATCTTTAAAGTGTGGTCTATATCTGACATGTCTCTGACCAGTGTGTGTTTTCTAAGTGATACATATGCATATCAGAGCAACACTTTACATTAAGTTTCACTTTAATCCAAGTCAGACTCTCTGACTAGGTTCAGACTAGGGCTCCACGATATTAGAAAAAATTTAAATTGCAATTTTTTTTAACGATATATATTGCGGTATTAAGCAATGCAGGATGCGTGATGTCACCAGTCTCAGAGATCCAGACCTTTTTTAAAGGTAAATAAGAGCGTTTTTATGGGATTAAAAGTGTGATTTCGGCTGTAACTGGACTGTGCTGGACTGAGGTGCACAGGCTGTCAGCGACTGCGTTTACAAGCACATGCCCAGCCATGTGGAAGCCATGCAGTTACCTCATTTTTTAAATGCCCCTCCGCTTCCTTGGCAGCAGCCTGTCACTCACACAGAGACAGAGACAGTGCTGTTCACTCAGAAAATTATAACACTACTTCTTGTGTCAAGATTCAAAACATTGCAACATGATGTGTTTGATTTAATTACCTTAAATGATATCGCACGTCCTGTGATGTGACTGTTTATGCGCAGATCGTGATGATAATGCTTAAACAGTCATGCAGCCGTAGTTCACACTGCAGCTGAGCTTGTCACACGCTGAAATAGACACTCGGTCATGGTCAGGATTTTAATCGTCTTTTATTTGATGCCACAGCCGTGAGATGCAGCCATGTTTAGCCAATTAATTAAGAACAATGCACATCTTCTAATATTATTAAATAGAAAAATATCATTCCAAATATGTATTTGCTCTTTTACCTTCTTCTTCAGTTTGCTGTAAAAATAGCATAAATTCCGATCTGGCCATTCACACAAATTCACAAACTGGAATTCAAAATGTCAGATTTAATGTGTTTTTTTCTGCCACACAAACGACTCACATATGAAATATTGCATATGGCAATTGGGCCCATTTACCTGCTGTGTAAACGTGGCCTAAGATCCTAATGTATCTTTCTGCATTAATGCAGAGGAATTGTACTTACAGATCCTGTTTTTTTGGACTTGTTGCTAATAACCATGTTTTTTTTTTGTCTTTGGTCTGGAGGATGCGCTTTTTTGCATGTATGTGCATCAAATAAGAGAACAGTCTAAAATAACCCCTAGATATCTCACTGTGGTGCTGGGTAGAACTGAGAAACCATCTAAGTTTACCAAAATATCATCATTAATGATCATCAGCTACTCTTAGTAAAGCTGTTTTAGTGCTTTAATTGTGTCTATATCTGGACTGAAAAAACTCAGGAATGCTGTTGTTGTGGGTTAGGGGCAGAGATGCTGAACTACTGCTTTTACCCCTCAGATTTTATCTATGAATGGGAGATTACAGACTGGGGTCAAGATTAGGGTTTTTAAAAAAAATTAGCTTAAAGTACGTAACCCATGCTGAGAATGAGTTTACTTGGCAATGCCTGTTAAAATAAACTGTGCTGAAACAAAGTCCAGTATACTTGGCAATGGTTTTAATATGCTAATTACACCAAGCAAGTCTTTTCAATACCTGAGCTGAAGTGCTCTAGATATTCCTTGGAGCTGATGCAGCATTTATCGACACCTGTGGGTAGTGACTATAAGTATAGTCTAATATTTTCATTTGTATGAAATCATTACTACTAATGTCATCAGAACTAACGTTAGTCTTTTGTTGGTAATATTGGACATGGTAGTAAAAGGAATGTAGGGTTCTCTGTTTCTCTCAATGAGAAATGAGATTTACATGATGAATCAAAAATCACAGCACACTCTTCTAAGTTGGTGGCCATGTTCCAGACATAACCTACAATATAGATCCCCTCACTCTTTACTTATGGGGCAATTTCCCTTTTGTTTTGTTTCTGAAATTAAAGGGTGTCCTGTGACTTTTGACTTACCCTGTAGAAAGATCTTATTTTAATAAGGTTAATTTTTAACCCCCATTTAACCTGAAAACATTCTAGTTTTATGTGTCGCCATTTATATTTAGAGCTTTAATATGCGTGTGCGATAGCTAAACCAAGCTTTTTCTGCAAGCTTTTTCCCTAAACTGTTTAATCCTGATAGGCACAACACCGAGCACAGATTGTAGCTATTAAGTTATGTGCTCAAGACATTTAGGGTGGATTAAAATCATTGGGGAGGTTTTTAATAAATGCATTAGCTGTTGAAGTTCACTTGCTCTGCTTATATTGGTATTTTGGTTAAGAACTGCTTTACACATGGTTAGGTAATGATCTGAGACGGAATTGTGTTGTGAAAAGCTGGCTATGTTCTCTGTCTCAGTACCCAGCGTCAAAACTAAGTCTTTTGTGTGGTTGCATTATTGTGTAGGACATAACCTTTCGATTGAAGCCTAAATATTCCAAAATTGATTTAAACACTTTAAGCAGATTCTGAGCTTTTTTTTTTTTTACAGAAAATATTGAAATGTTCAACAGTTACAGCTTTATTATATAAAAAAGGGCTACTGATGACAGGAAAGTCATAATACAGTTCAGGAGGATGATACAGTCATATGAAAAGGTTTGGGCACCCCTATTAATCTTAATCATTTTTAGTTGTAAATATTTGGGTGTTTCAGCCATTTCAGTTTGATATATCTAATAACTGATGGACACAGTAATATTTCAGGATTGAAATGAGGTTTTTTGTACTAACAGAAAATGTGCAATATGCATTAAACCAAAATTTGACCGGTGCAAAAGTATGGGCACCCTTATCATTTTATTGATTTGAATACTCCTAACTATTTTTACTGACTTACTGAAGCACAAAATTGGTTTGGTAACCTCATTGAGCTTTGAACTTCATAGCCAGGTGTATCCAATCATGAGAAAAGGTATTTAAGGTGGCCAATTGCAAGTTGTTCTCCTATTTGAATCTCCTCTGAAGAGTGGCATCATGGGCTCATCAAAACAACTCTCAAATGATCTAAAAACAAAGATTGTTCAACATAGTTGTTCAGGGGAAGGATACAAAAAGTTGTCTCAGAGATTTAACCTGTCAGTTTCCACTGTGTAAGGAAATGGAAGAGCACAGGGACAGTTCTTGTTAAGCCCAGACGTGGCAGGCCAAGAAAAATATCAGAAAGGCAGAGAAGAAGAATGGTGAGAACATTCAAGGGCTGCGTCCGAAATCGCGTACTTCCATACTAAACAGTATGCAAAAGCAGTATGCGAGATGGGGTAGTGTGTCCGAATGCGCAGTAGGCGAGTTTGAGTACGTGAAAAGTTCCCGGATGACGTACTGCACCGGGAGACATTTTTAAGTATACAAGCCCAGCACACTCCACCCGCTAATATTTCCCACAATCCACCTGGAGCCGCGCTGAGCTGAGGGACTCGACAGTGAGCAGCGGAGAACAGAGAGAGGGGGACAGAGAGAGAAGTTTATGAGGTGAGGAGATTCAGATATCTAAACTGTTTTGGTTGTTTGTGATATCAGGCTGTAAATGAGAGATTTATGAGGGTTAGTTTGAGTTAAAATAGTGAGTTATAGGTGTGAGGGTTTATTATTAATGCTGTTGCAGACAGAATAACTTTAATTTCGTATCTGAACTGCTTTACTGAGCAGCGTTAGCCCTGTGCTACTGAGATCAGTTAGCTTAGAGTTATCAAACTTATCACAACTCTTTATTAATCTTCTGTTCTACAACACCAGCGTTTACTAACTCCCTACAGCCCTGTATGCTGCTGCAGTGCTGAAGAGCTGGGGCAGGTTTAATTTAATACCGATCAATCTGTATAAACTCATCTGAGGAAAAAGGCTGCTGATATCAGAGAGGCTTTTCAACAGACAGACAGACAGACTGTCTGCCAAAAATCACATTAATAAATTATGACCAAAGTCTGACCATTTTATTTAGTGTTATTAAATAGCTTGCTATCCAGCCAGGATGGTTAGACTTTTGTGTTGTTCAGAATTTATATTATATTTGTTTAATGCCTAAGCTAAACTGATTTAATCTGTGTGTGTTTCAGATTCAACTATCCTGCCAGTAGAGAGAGGATGAAGACGAAGAGAGGGAGAAAAATGAACAATAACGAATAAAAAAATAAATAAAACCACTTAAAAGACTTTTTAGAATTTATTTTATTTATTTATTTGGTAGCATATTTTATTTACATCAGTAATGCATATATGTTGGCCTTTATGTTTAATGCAGTCAGTAAAAGATAATGTATAATAATAAGGATCATGTGTTTAAATATTTATGCTAGAAAAGGGAATTCTGAGGTGAAATGGAAAGGCAGGAATTAATTAACATTTTGGTATTTATCTTTGAAACTTTCTGATATTTGTTTTGTTGCATACGCAAGTATTATTAATATACTTCATGAATATTAAACAAGCTGTTAAATTTATTATTAAATATTTCATATTTGAGGAAAATATTAGTTTTAGGTTTTATTTACAGTCAGTGCTTATTAAATAGGACAGTTTGGGGTTTATTTATTAATAAGAGCTGATTAATGAGGGGATTTTAATGAAATTAATTAGGGTAAAGCTCTGTAAAGTGTGCCGCTGGTTAGGAGGGGTGAGAGGTGAAAGGGCGTCAGAGATAAGATGGTGGATGTAGTGCGTCCGAGGCTGCGTGCGTACTGCCGTCTGGCGTACTGAAAAAGCGTACTGCTTTGCTCGGCGAGCAGTGCGTACTCACCCCAATCCAGTACTGCTTAAGTACGCGATTTCGGACGCAGCCAAGAACATCCACAGACCACCTCCAAAGAGCTGCAGCATCATCTTGCTGTAGATGGTGTCACTGTGCAAACAGAGCCGCCTGAGGTATGCAAAAGCAAAAGCACACCTCAGGTGACTCTGTTTGTGGCGTGCTTGCAGAAATGGCTTCTTTCGCTTCACTCTCCCATACAGCTTCTCCTTGTGCAAAGTGTGCTGTATTGTTGATCAGTCCTGATTGTCCATCAGTTATTAGATATATCAAACTGAAACACCCAAATATTTAGAACTAAAAATGATTAATAGGGGTGCCAAAACTTTTTCATAGGACTGTAGGTTCTCAGCAAGAACATTTATAGTTATCAGCAAGAACATTTGCATACTGTTGGGAGCAGGACTGGTCTGTCACTTTAAGACTAAACAAAGGATTTAAGACTACAAAGGATTTGGCTCAGAACTCTGAGTTTTGGGTAATAAATTTAGCTGAATCAAAAAGTGGGTAGCTGTTTGCTGAAAGCTGGAGTGTGGGCTCATTAGGAGCGATATATTCATCAGGTTAAGGCTAGGGTTCACAGTAACAGAGTACCGTATTAGTAATATTTCAGGGATTCTTGAGACAAGGGACACAATGGGTTTTTAATTTCTAAAAATAAAATTTAGGTGTTGGCCTTTTGATGCTTTGAAAATGCAATCTCCCAGGTTTAACATTTTTAACATTTTTTTCATGTTTGGTGGACAAACCTGGGATTTTGTCAACACCGTAAGACACAAAGAAACATAAAAATACGTATTTTGAATAAACTTATTGCAATTATTTTTACTACTGGATGTTATTTTAATCTGTGTTATTCAATCCATGTTTTTAAACTAATACTATTACTTTAAAAAATATATATTATCAAGCTGCTGATTATTATAACTGAGGAAATGTACATTTACACATTTATTTTTTAATCTCAAAAACAAACAATGATAGTCAGCAACACAGAAATTACAAATCTATTTAGGAAAAGCAGTGTTTTTATTGAGATAATCTGAGAAATGAACAGAAAACTAATTTTATGGAGTTGACGAGCTGTTGACGAGCTGTTGACGGTGTTGACGCATTAGGAGATAACTAGGGATAACTTCATTTAACATGACCATTGAACTTTAAAAACTCAACTGTAACATTTCAGGATATCAATCCTTATTTTTGCACTCACACCCACTTTAAAAACAGGAACTTGGCAGTAGGCACATCAGATCTCTTGAACAGTCCATAAACTCATCAAATATACAGATCGTGGAGAAAAACATTAAGAATGTTCATTAATTCTGCCTTTGGAAATGGAAAAAATATTGAACTCATCTTATATCATGGCATGAATTTAAACACCTGGCAACAACTGATTGAAAAGGTCCTCATTATAAAATTTATTATGGAGTTGACGTCTGATGGAGTCTTACGGAGTTGACAAAATCTTCACTTTTTCATCATAACACGTGATTTCTTTTGCAGAAGCCATCTTGTTTATCACCAGCTGCTTGTGGCCTCAACAATAAAGTTTTATTTTTTAATAAAATCACATAAACCTTGAATTTTATTGACCATGGTGTTGACACTCTATGGTTGACATAGCTGGTTTTGTAAAAGAAGATAATTAAGGAAACATATGAGAAATATTTACTCACCAGAGCAGTGGCCTCGCGGCATGTCCACCAAACAGGAAGTGAAAAAGTGGTTCTTAGAGTGTGATTTGGTCAATATAATGCCTGTTTTTTTTGCATTTTTAGAAAAATCTTATGTTGTTGACAGAAACTATGGACACGATTTTAATCATGTAAAAAGTACATAAATATATTTTTTAAATTGTAAATTTCTATACAGTTTGAATAATTACTTAAAATACATGATCACAGTAGCTATTGTGTTTGTTTTATTTTACTTTAAACAATTATTTAAGTATTGTAAAGTCATGAAACTTGCTTTCGGACAAGGGTATTTTTAGGTTCAGGCAGCACACATACATATATGTGTAAAAAAACATTAGTTTACATTTTGTGGTATAAAGAAGTTCTTGTTTTATTGTTTAATCTAATTAATTGCAATTTTTTAAACACATTTTAAGAATTACAATGAGTTTGATATCTTTTGTCCCTCATCTCAAGAATCCCTGATTTATTTATCAATAAGTACTTTAGGTGCTATCAATCTTTATTAGTCTTAGTTGAGTACAGTAGTTGTGGGCAAACTGAAAGCTGATTGAGTTTGTGTCAATTGTAATGAGGTTGTTAAAACACAGGGGACAGAAAGTCTTAATACTGGATTGTTTATTTGTGAGAAAATAGAAATGGCAGAAAAGACACTTAGTTTTTCTAGTGTAGATCAATTCTTCAGTGTTCCTGGTGAGGACGGCTGACAGCAGGCGTAATAAGGGAAATAGTTGGTCCCAAAGATTCTCGAAGTGTTCGACAAACTCAGCTAAAGGACAAACCAAGAGTCCCTGGGTGCATTTCTGTAGTGCAGGTCTCGGTTGAGACTGGAGATTTTGGGGTGCAGGTCTGTGTTGAGTCCTAAGGCTCTGAGATGCAAACAGAGTCTGGATTCTGAGTCCAAGTCTGAGATGAGTTTGGAGTTGGGTCTTTAATCTCTAGCTCTGAAATCTCTGGATGCGAGTCTGAACCATGCTTGGATTATCTGGTGTGCAAGTTGAATCTGGAATCTCTAGAGCTATATTCACACAGCAAGGAAAAGCGGCTCAAATCCGATCTTTTATGTCATATTTGACACAGGTAGGTTATCCGATCATATCAGTTTTGTTTCTATCGGCCAGATCGGAATTCATGCTTTTTTTATATTAAAGAGAAAAGGAAAATAGACAGTGAGTAGACTAACTAATTATTGTAAGCAGATAGAAAAATGGACAGCAGCAGTGAGTATGGGTTTCAGTAGAGGAAAAAAGAGGGGGGATGTTACTATTTAATAATATTAGGAGGCATATGTCCGCAGCCGTGCAGTGTTCCTATTGAACTGGTTAAATGTGACTACAGATCGGGGTTGCAGCATCAAAGAAACAAACAAAAAAACTAAAAACCTGTCCGTGTCTGAATAATGTGTTCTTTATACAGAGATCCTGAGAGTATTCTCTGTGATAAGCTTAGCCTCCAGTCTGAACTCATTCACAGCTCAAGATACTGACAAGGACTAAAGTGAAACTTATTGTGAAGCAATGCCAGACAGATGGCAGATATGGGTCATAGGGGTGGGCGATATGGCCCTAAAATAATATCATGATATTTCCTGTTTTTTTCACGACAAACGATATTCTTGCCGATATGACAAAACACTATGAAAAATTATTTCAAGAATACACTACGGCAACAAAATGAAAATTACATTTAATTTTTGCATTTGATATGATATTGCACACCCCTAACTGAGATATAAAAAAAATACAAGAATTTGGTCAGATTTGTAACAGAAGCCAATGATCCAGAATGTCATGTTACTAATAATAATACACTTCAAATATCTCCATGTATCCAGGACTGAAGTAAAAGAACTGATATTGGACAGATATAATCTGTCTCTAGTAGATATATAATAGTAAAAAGAGAACAGTGTGATTTTTTCTTTTAATATAAACAGTAAAAAAGTAGTAATCAAAATGTTGGCGATATTATCGCATACGATATGATATGGCACATCCCTAATGGGCATACCTGTCAAGTTTTAGATTTAAAAATAAGGGATATTTTCCTCAGTCCGCTTAAAGCCGTCCCACCAGCCCAACGAAGGTTCAGTATCCTTTACATTTTAAGACAGGTTTACAAAAAATCTAAAATAACCACATGTGAACCACTTACACACTACAATTAGATTATCAGGATCTGAAATGGTGTGGACATTCCTACATATGTCATTCTTTTAATACAGCCAAATTAAAAAAACATTTTCTATATATTTAAAAAAAAAAAAAAAGTTAAGATTTCATAAAGTTAAGATTTTGGCATAAATGCACTCTTTTATATGATATATTTTTTATTTATTTCATGGATTTAAAATTGAACAAAGAGTGCACAAATTCTGCAAAATGACTGCTGGTGACCTAAAAATAGTATTATGAGCTTTTACTAAAAGGACATGGACCAGATATATTCCATCAGTAAAAATTAGTCCTAAGGGGTCTACACATTTAATAATTTTTAATTAATACTTCTTCCTTTTGATCACTCCACCCCTGATCAGTTCAGTTCATTTCGGTCCTCTCCACATTTCTAGTTAAACTGAGTCACAAGCTGTATTTTTTTTATTTTAAAAGGTTTAATCTGTGTGTTTTATTTCGGAGACGAGTATTTTTAAGCAGCTATCAGAAAAATCTCATCACAGTTTACATGATTAGCCAACCGTTACCTTTCTTTTAGAAAAATCGCTGAATATCCAGATCTGTTTTAACATCAGCTGCTCCGACTAGCTGCCTGAACTCACAGCGACGGGGGGGGGGGGGGGCTTCCCCACACTGACCCTCTTTTGCAAGCTGATTGGCTGTTTCTCCTGAAAGGCGGGACTTTCTCCTTGACCCGGCTCCACGATTGGTTAAGAGACACAGAGCGGTCAGTGCCCTGTCTCCTCAATAATATATATTTTTTTATTCTAATATAATACGGGAAATTTACGGGAAAATACTAATACGGGAGGACGGCGGGAAAGAGGAGTAAAATACGGTAGTTTCCCGGCCAAAACGGGAGACTTGACAGGTATGCTAATGGGTCACTTTAAAAAGATTGTGCAAAGCCTAAACTAAATATCTGATTTAGGCCACTTTTACCTGCGGTGTGAACGCAGCCGCGGTCTGGATGTGAATTTGATCTTTGATTTGATCTGAATTTGCCTTGCTTTGAGTGCATGAATATGATTACAGATTGAGTAAAAGTCTGGTGTCTGTGAATACTAGTCTGAGGCATGTTCTGAGTGTGAATGGAAATCTAAATATAGTTTTCAAATTTAAGTCTTATTCTAGACTCTCTGTTGGCAAGCCTAGAGTCTGTGGATGTGGAAGTCCAGGTTGAGTCCAGAATCACTTGAACATGCACTCATAGATTTCAACTTGAATCTAGACTTCAAATGAAGTTTATAGTTTTTATTTTTTTTATATAATACTATGATGCATATTCTTTGGGATATTCAGTATTTTTAGTAACCAGTGAGTGAAAAGGTAGGCGTTTCCTGTAAAGTGAATATAAATACTAGCTGATAATCTAAATTAGTTACAAACCACAAATAGTGCAATGTCTGTGAATTCCCTGCTGCTAAGTCATCCCATATCCCATTGAGCGCTGGCACACACACAAACAACTAGTTTAATATTAAACAACTACTTTAATATTTTATATTAAAATACTTGCTGTGAAGAAAAGCATATAAAGTGCAATCACAGCTGCAGCAGCTGGCAAGAGAGGGAACGGCACGAGGCAGCATATTCTACAACTGAGTAACTGCGGCTGATTTATGGCAGTTCAATTGCCTAATAACAATAGAGCGAGTGAGAGCGTCCCTCTCGGCTGTAAGCTTTTAAGTAGTGTGTTTTTAAAGGCCGTTGAGTGGCTTTTAATATGGAGAGATGCAGTTAGCAGTGCATGCTGTGGCCTCAATGGGATTAAGTAGATTTAAATTGTGGAGGCCATTAACAACCAGCACCCTGCATGAGCGTCCAGGAGCTTCCCAAGTGGGCGGTTATCTTTAGGATTATAGAGGCCTCGGCCTTCACCTCTCTTTCTCTCTCTCATTCTTCCTCTTTTCTCTCTTTTATCTTTATTTTCTGTGTACCGTATTTTTTGCACTGTAAGGTGCACCTAAACCCTTTAATTGTCAGTGCACCTTAAAATCTAGTGCGCCTTATGTATGAATTTTATGTTTTACCAGTCAGGCTGTTAGCAGTTGAGTTCTCCAGCAGTATTAGAATTAGCCACCATCCACAAGCTACAGGGGAAAAACCACTAGCTTATATCACCCTGGCTTACTTACAGTAAATCTAATCTTACTGTAAATAAACTGAAGCACTTTACTTCACTTTACAAATAAACAGTTTTCAGGAGAGAAATCTGTGTAGATTAACATCCAGCACTAGTTTGACTTTGATATTTTTTTTAGAATTACAGATTTATTAACTTATCTTAGCTTTAGAGGTCTTACCACCCAGTGGCGAGACCTGCTTTATTAGAAGGAAAATATGGCAAAACTTCTGTTCCTTACTAGTGTTCCATAATGTGTCTTATTATCCAGTGAACCTTATGTGTAAAAATAGAACAAAAAAAACATTTATTGATAGTGATTGATTTGTGATTTGATGAAGACACCTAATATCTATAATCGTAAACTTTATTTTCTCCTCATAAACCTAAAAGACATTTTACACATCTGACATCTGTAACAACAAAGAAAAAGGGCAGTGAATTATATAAGTGAGGTTTGGTCATTACATGCATAGGCTTGTTTGTGACACAGTACACAGTGGCCTAGAATGGGAAGCAGATTAACAGAAACAGAAACTGACCCGTTACAGGACAAAGCTTACACAGCACGGGCAGGAATCTGACCTTGAACCGGTTTAAAAGCCTCCAATCCTGAAAGGTCGGAAGAGGACAATCACATATACAGTATTAGTATAGTCAGCGTAACCCCCTCTAATGAATGCATTCAACTACTCTGACCGTCAAATAAAACTGCATCAAAAAGGACTGTTGAAATTCAGTGTAATGTTACATGTGAGAATGTAATGATGATAAATATAAATGATAAAACTATTAGAGCAAAAGATGCCACTGAAACCTGTACACTGAAAAAAGAGGTTCTAGTACCCTGATGAGCCTCCAGCACATTTGTTGCAGCTGGCCTTTAGATTCTGCAAACCCATTACCATAAATGCTAGATTGGATTATGCATTGCTATTTGGTGGAGATGTTTCTGGGAAACCCTTACTGTGTGTGGGTGAGCTTTATCCTGGTGAAAAATGCCAGTTGGAAACCTGCCATGAGAGGCACCATGTGGCTGCAGGATGTCCTGCACATAAAACTGAGCTGTTAGTGTCCCTCGCATCTCTACAAGGGGTGACTGACTGCCAAATTCAATCTTTGCTGTGTGTCTCACCAAGAGGTACACTACCTCTGTGAACTGCTGAGAGGCTTTTGTAGGGCAGAGGTGAAGCACTTTTACGCCCTCTTGTGGTATGCCCCAGTGTCTAATCTGATCACACCTGTAATCATTTATCTTCTTGGGACATAACTGCATGCTGAGTTTTGTAGAAATCCTATGTGCATTTTTTTTTGTGCAGCTTGTTTATTTCCTGTAGAGAAAAAAGGGTTTTGAAGAAAAACATGAATTTATTGTTCTTAATAGCAGGCCAAGATTTGGTTTCTTGATCAGAGGTTTAATTACAGCTGTTTTAAAGGCTTTGGGTACATGGCCCAGGGTGAGCGATGAGTTTACTATCATTAACAGAGGTTTAATTATATCTGGCAGTACCTGTTTTAGTAATTTTGTGGGAACAGCATCAAGTGTGCAGGTTGTGCTGTTTGAAGAGGAGATAATTTTCTCTAGTTCTAGCTGTGGAAGTGGGTTAAAGACTTCCAACCTAACTTCAGTAACAGAGTTTTGTTCTAGATCAGCCAGACCAGATGACAGAGAGGATGTAATATTTATCTGTTTAATTTTATCCCGAATGTTTTCAATTTTACTATTGAAGAAGTCCATAAAATCGTTGCTGGTGTGAATGGCTGGAATCTGAGGTTCAGTACCTGCCTGGTTTTTAGTTAATTTGGAAATAACTTTAAAGAGAACTCTAGGATTATTTTTATTTATCTCGATCTGTGAGGCCAGATACGCTGAGCGGGCTTTATTAAGTTATTTTCTATATTTAACAAGACTGTCTTTCCACACAGAGTGAAACACTTCCAGTTTAGTTGATCTCTAAATTTCGTATTAACTGCTTTAAGGTACGAGTTTGATCATTGTACCACGGTGCGAGCTTTTTCTGTCTCTCTATTTTGTGTTACAACATCTAAGGTAGAGCGAAAGGTATTTTCTAAACCTTCGGTTAGTTTGTCTAGTTCTACTGGGTCTACAGGAGAATATATTAGAGTTGATAAGTCTGGAAGCTTATCTGTAAATTGTTGGGCTGTAAAAGGCGTAATTGAACGTTTTACAGAGTAGCTAGGGGATGTACGTATATTATGACTAAGATGTAATTTAAATGAAATAAGGTAATGATCTGAAATTGCGGAGGTTTGAGAACGAATATTCGGGTTATCTATGCTCACACCCAGGGTCAAAACTAAATCCAGAGTATGATTACAGTAATGAGTAGGTCCTGTTATATTTTGAAAATGGATGTGAATGCCTTTTTTAATGGATCATCCAACTTTTCGAAATGAATGTTGAAGTCTCCAACTATAATCACTTTATCATTACTTACTGCTAAGTCTGTGACAAAATCACTAAATTCTTTTTTTCTTCTGAAAAATATGCAGACCCCACCTCCTCTACCGGACAATCTCGGATTGTGTATATAATTATAGCCTGCAGGGGCGGCTTCATTTAATGCTACATATTCATTTGGCCTAATCCAGGTTTCTGTCAGACACAGAACATCGAATTTCTGATCAGTTATCATTTCATTCACCAGAACTGCTTTTGAATTCAGAGATCTAATATTAAGTAAACCAATCTTTAGGTTTGAAGTGTTAGTACTACAGTCTGGATATGATTGTTTAATATAAGTTAAGTTATTTAGATTTACTGTTTTAGTTTTTTGATGTTTTTGTTTGACTCGGGGGACAGACACAGTCTGAATACATTGGTATCTAGGTAACGTCTCTTTGCAGCTCGCAGACGGTTGGTTAAGCCTCTCTGTCTGCGGCCTGGTCCCGGCTCTGGATTGTCAGCAGCTTCTAATACTACTCTGCCGACTAACTAAAAGACTATGAGCTATGCTGAAGCATTATAATGCTTTGAAGTTGTACATTAGGTTACATACCATCAAATGAATGAGTAAAAGTATACAATGTTAAATTCATCATATCATTTCAAAGTAAATTTATTGTTCTGAAATTCTGAAATTCATTTTATTCTGTAGATTTTCCATATGACGTACGACTTGGCCAGTGCGATGGTGAGAATCGTGAATCTGATCGGTATGATGCTGCTGCTTTGTCACTGGGACGGCTGCCTGCAGTTCCTCGTGCCCATGCTGCAGGACTTCCCCGCTGACTGCTGGGTCTCCAAAAACAAGATGGTGGTAAGTGTTTTTTAACAGAAGTTGTCTTAATTGCATTTTAGTGGTGCCATTTCATCTTCATATCCTCTGAATCTGTTTTATTGCACCAAGCCTTAAGGTGTTTACACACTGGATGCGGTATGCCACGCTGCAATGCTCTCCGCTCTGCTGGACGCTGGCCAGTTGTGGTTGCGTTGCGCTGCTGTTGCATCTCCTGCTGATAATAGGCACGGTTTTCTAATCCCGTTACCTCTGTGTGTAGATCTGTATCCGTCTTTTAGTGTCAGAATGAAGCTCTGATTCTGCTCTTCCTCCTGTTTTCTCTATAGGAGTGTAGGGAAGTGTTGTACAGCTCAGGGGATTCACTAATCGTTAATATCAGTCATTCACTCGTGTTTTTATTAGTTTGGACTACAGTTTTTCTCTGGTCACGTGAGTTCACATAATGCGTGAGTTCAAAGTTGAACCAAGTTGAAGTTGCTTATGCAAATCTTTCTGCTCTGCACAGCGGCACACTGCTCTGCTGCTGGAGAAATAATTTAATTCAATGAGGGTCAGCATACAGCAGTGTATCTACCACATGCAGTGTGCAAGCACCTTTAGTCTGAACACCAGCTGATTTAAAAGAGTCTATTTCAGGCGCTCAGAGGGAGCACAATTGGCCTCCGGGTGGGTAGACGGCGCTCTCTCCCTACATCACCACATCACCAATGGGTGATGTCCGCAGCACAGGGCGTCTGTGAGCTGATGTATCGGAACCTCCAAACACCCTGTAATGCAGCAATTCTGCATCAGCAGCAGTTGAAAAAAAGAGGCGGAGTATTACGTCATTTTGGCTTAATTTTGTCTTCTTGTTAATCAGGAGGTGTAACGTTTGAAGAGGCCTCAGAGCTCACAGGGTGAGGAGAGAGCCGGGTCTCATTACAGACCCTCCCTGTACGGTTATATAACCAAGGCAGCAAACGCCTGAGGTATGACCCTGAATCACCTGGTTGAGGAGGACTGGAGTAGCCAGCCGGGGGCCTAAAAAGAAAAGCCTCTCGTGACATTTGATTTTTTCTCAGAGTTCACAGAGGAGAAAATGATGGGAATCTCATGCTTTAGGTGGAATAACAATAATCTGTCATTACCTTACAGAATAACAGAAACAACACCACAAACAGATCAATCTGAGCTAATAAAGACACCTAATGGAAAGTAGGCCACCAAAGCCGTGCAGGTAAGACAGGTGGAGTGAATGCTAGTGGCGGATTTGGCATGATGAACACTGTCGTGGAGGAGCTGTTTACACAGAGGCCATTTCTGTTAGTTTGGTCTGGTATTTTTAGTCCAGCAGACTTGCATAATGAGTAACGTCCATAACAAACGATTCTTAGCCGACCGCCACATCTGTGTGCCTGTTTAGTAACCTGCCATTTCAGAAAGCAGACCAAAGGTTTAACAGGAATTGCTGGAAGTCCGGCTGGTTTGTAGACCCTACCTGAGTAATGACACACAGAAACACAAACACACAGTGTGCCTGGAGTCTCTTTATATGTAGCAGGCTTTTTCTTACACCGCACTGTTTCATCATTTCTTTCTTGTTTTTGAAAGCTCTAATAGGCTCTTTTTCAGGGCTTTACTCTGTAGAAATGAGTTTGAAAGACATTTAAACATGTCTCCTCTAAAAAGAGCCAATATGGATTCAACACTGGTATAAAGAAAAAGGGCAATTTATTCACAATTTATTTAAACACACTGAAATTTCACATCGTTCTAAATAGCTGACCCACTTTTTACCCTCCAAAGAATCTTTATGTCTCTAAGGCCCGTTCACATTTACATTTTTATAGTAATTTACCAAGAAGTCCAAATCCAAGAATGTAGCTTTGGAATCCTGATGTTTTTTAATTGGGGTTCCTCTTCTTTTTCTTCTTCTTATTAACATTAAGAGAGTAAAATGTCAGGACAGTGGGGTTCAGCAAAGTTGGTATTAAGTAAATTTGATTGGAACCTACTGTTTAGGTAATATTTGGGATGTTAGAGATTAAATGGTTTAAGATGTGATGTCATTTCTAGTATTGTGATCCAGCAAATCTCATTAACAGGGTAAATTAAGACTTAACATGCTAAGGAGTGATTGTGTGATTTAGGGTTTCAAAATGTTATAGTAGCAGATTCTCTTCACGTGTTTATTATTAAATGTAAATTGATTAAGATCGCATTTAAAATTTGTTTTTAAATTGTTATTGCTACTAAGGTATGAGAAGTATGAGATATATATGATGCTGTGGTTATACACCCATCAGCTGTAGCATTAATACCAACTCATTGTGTCCACTTATCATATAGTTCTATTTATAGCTCTATAATAATTACATACTGTAGTCATGTATCTGTTTCTTCGCATCTTTGTTGTGATTCTACATGTTATCATTTAAAGCATCAAAAATCATAATCAGAAACTGTATCAAACCTGAATATATGTGTATTAATAGCATCCTGCAGGGGTTATCTTGTTAACTGCTCAACTGTTCAGCTGAAGATTTTAAATTTCCCTGAATATTTAACACGCTTTGTTCAGCGGCCTGTGAATACCACATTATGGGCACACCGGATGAGGGTGCCCCAGGTGGCATGTACCCTATGAGACAGTGCTGCTGGAGTGCTAGCTGACCTTTTCCTGTACACTGTCCACTGAAGAGGCTGTGTGAGACCTTGTGTAATGGCCTGTGTGTGTGTGTGTGTGTGTGTGTGTCCCTCTGTGCCCCTGCAGAACGATACGTGGGGACAGCAGTACTCTTACGCCCTCTTCAAAGCCATGAGCCACATGCTTTGCATCGGATATGGCATGTACCCGCCGGTCGGCATGACGGATGTGTGGCTGACCATCCTCAGCATGATCGTGGGAGCGACGTGCTACGCCATGTTTGTGGGTCACGCGACGGCGCTGATCCAGTCACTTGATTCATCACGCAGGCAGTATCAGGAGAAGGTGAGTAAGAGTGTGGAAACACCAGTGTTATGTGAGTAAGAATGTATGTCAGCTCACACCAATCTTACAGTGAAGTATCCCCCTTATAGATAACACTTCATGATCAATTTCTATTCTGCTCTCATGGCTTTTGGCATGTCAGTGTACATGCCCAAATGTTTGTGGACATGCACTCTAATGAAAGCATTCGGCTAAAAAAGAGGTATGAAACTGCATAGCATTGAGCTGTGAAGCAGTGAAACTGTGTTCTTTGGAATGGTGCTACTTTTGGATGGGAAGAGATGTGGAGGTGGAGATGGGTTGGGGAGTTGGGATGAGGTGGAGATGGGTTGGGCATTAGGTGGGGATGAGGTGGTGATTGGGGATGAGGTGGTGATTGGGGATGAGGTGGGGATGGGTTGGGGTTGAGGTGGGGATGAGGTGGGGTTGGGGTTGAGGTGGGGATGAGGTGGGGATGAGGTGGGGATTAGGTGGGGATGGGTTGGGGATTAGGTGGGGATGGGTTGGGGATTGGAGATGAGTTGGGGATGAGGTGGGGATGGGTTGGGGTTGAGGTGACACTAATTGCAATCAAATCCTCACAGCAATGATCCAAATTTTAGTAGAAATCTTTCCCTGGACAATAGAGATTACTTCTATATGTTAAATTTGTTTTTGGATGAAACATTCAAATGTTCCACATAGTGGAAATATAGAGATGAAGCAGCTGAACAGATTCATAGTCCCTCCTCAACAGGTCCAGTAGTGTCAGTAAGGCAAGGAAAAGTGCAATAAACTCGGATTATAATGAATGTATATATAGTACATAATGTCCTTGAGCTTTAAAGGAGAACCTGTTTATTTGAGATTTACGAGAGATTTATGAGAGTTCCGCCATTTATATTCATATATGGTTTATGCTGATGTGTGGAGGCATTCCTGAGTAATTAAGCTGACAACACAAGGTGTGAATTTGGACGTAAAATCCATCTGTCAGGTTCTAGGGGTAATGCATCCATCAATAAAGGAAGCATCACAGACTCTGCGGAACAAGTAAAAACAGGGCTTGAGACTTTTGGTTTAGAGACGTAACACATCCAGAGTTTGGTTTTGGAAGTAGGACAGTGTGTGCCCAGCTCACCTGTGGTGGACAGCAGTGTTTGGTGATCTCCCTGATGCACACCTCTCCCTGAGCGCAGCAGAGGCAATAATGAGCTGAGCTGCCAGCCCGCCACATGGCCCACCATCTGTGGAGAGAAGGAGGGATGGAAACAGAGAGGGCGAGATGGGGAGAGAGGGTAGGAGCGCCTGTGGAAACGGAGGAAGGGTCATATGGAGACCCCTGGAGGCAGATACAGGATAGATGCTGGCTGAAGGATGATGGGTAAAAAACGACTGAGAATAGAAAGACAGAAGAATAGAAAAAGGCAGGGAGAAGAAGGACCAGGACACATTCCAGAGGGTGATAGAATTGTGGAGAAAGATACAGTTAGGTCAATCAAAATGTGCTCCAGAACAGAGAAAGCTTTATGAGACTGCTTTACATTATGTGGAGGTTCCTCAAAAATGCTAACTATTAGCACTTTTCCACCAACGTGAAATAGGCTCTGTTCCAGTTCACACACCTAATTTTAATCCGTCGATGCATTTAAAAAGAAAAAAGAGCTGCAATGCGAAATGCTGGAACCAAAGAACAGCAGGTTCTTCAATGTGAACTAAGAGCTTTTGTGCAACAACTCTATAGCTGGTGTAAATATGGACTGGGTCACAGGAAAGCAATAAGGTTCTCATAAGCTTGAAGAGAAAGGAGCTATTTTGGTGGAAAATCGCTATAGTTGATAAATCTTACATCCTGTAGAGTTTTTTTTTTCCTTTAAAGATTTCATGACGTGTGAAATCTTCAGAACGGTTCATAATGTGTAGAGATTCATCAGAATCTTTACACCATGTGTGAGTTCTTTAGAAACTTTGCATTATGCCAGGGACGGCTTTACAGAATGGAGAGGTTCTGTAAAATATTTCCATTAAGTGGGTTGTCTGTGAATTTGCAAGAAACCCATTTTTAACTGTCAACAGTGTATCATAGAAACAGTGTCTGTCCTAGTGTCTGTACAGATTTTAGCACAGATTAAAGTCTAAAAAAATAGACAGAACAACAGAAATGAGAAATTTGTGTGAGAGAGACACTGAGATTGATATTCTGGAGTATTGGGTGAGATGGAGAGAGGGAGATATCTGCTCTTCTCCCTGTGTGACCCTTCAGAGTGTGTGAAAATGCGTGAAACACTAAAAATCTCCAAGCGTCCTAGAGGCCTCAGAAGGATCAGTTAGAAACCTGAGTTGCATATGTGTTCGGTTCTGTTCTGAGGTTTCACACTTTTAGCTGGAAAGAATTAGAACACACGATCTAACAGGAGGGAAAACTTTTCAGAGTGTTTTTTAGTTAATTCTGTGTATGTACATTTGAATGTTTTTCTATTAGGGTGATAAACGAGGTGCTAGTTCACCCACAGCTTGTAGCACATTTGCTAAATAAACAGTTCCAAACTATGAAAAGTGGAAAACTTGAACAGTAAATTTTGGCACAAATTAATCAGCTATTTTCAATCATTTGTGTACATTAAAGCGGTATTATTTAACAATGTAAAAAAGTACTTTTTATTTGTTTTAAACAACGGATTAAATCTCATAAGTAACACTTACTCTTTCCCTCTCCCTCTTTGTCTCTCTCTCTGACACACTACTCTGTCACACACCTACACACCATACACACACAAACATACAGACAGGTACACACACAACAATTGTTGCTGCCTTCGTGAAGCATAAGCTTTGTAATGTTCATTTCCTCCGTTAAAGCTTCTGTGTTTGAGTTTCGTCGTGTTCAACGCTAATGCTCTCCCCAAAACTGTTACTGAGCAGATAAAAATGTTTAAATCATCAAAACTGCTTGAGATATTGTATTGTATTTTTCAAATACAAGCATTTTAACTTGTGATTAATTAAGCAATAATACAGGAGAGGGAGTGCTATAAAGTGTAATATTGGCACTGCTGTGCTGCAGTCATAGGCACAATGTCTTTATGAATAATGTCATTTTTTGAAAGTTTGTTTAACATTAAAATAAAACTGTTAGATATTTTGGGAAATTGGTTTTACTGTAATGTACAGTGCTTTATAAACCCTGGTGTTATTGGTCCTGCTGACCGATGGAGCTGCTCTCAGCTGCCCTGTTTCTGAAGGAGCGGCGCAGCCAAGTGGGCCAACCAGCTGTTCCTCCTCTCAGCAGACACTGCTGGGTCACACCGCCATCCGTTACCGCGACGCCTGTCCCATAGCAACCCGCTCCTATGGCAACGGCACTAACCACATCGCTCATCCTGAGCCAGCCCCCTCGGGCCAGGCTGCCTGCCGAGGGGAAATTAGCACAATAAACAGCGATTAATATTTCAGACCCAGGCTTTTTCATTTGTTTCTATAGAGCAGGTTATGCTGATTAATGCCTGAACTCTGACTGCTTCTCCACAAAGAGAAGGGGCTATGAGAGCAGAACATCAGTCTGGCAGAACATCAGTCTCAGATGTATGTATGGAAGATTGCAATATGATGATATCATTATTGGGATAAATTACATCACTGCACAATGTTCTTTTCGGCATGTGTTACAGGGATTTTCAGCACTTTTAAAACACTGAACAGCTGTGGGAGTATCAATAAAAGAGAGATTTAGACCAATTTAGACTAACAGCAACACTCAGGGGTAGGGGTGTAGCAAAGCATCGTTTAACGGTGCATCGTGGGGACATACAAATCCACGTTCTGTTTAGGAAAGGTTATGTTGTTGCATTGTTTGAACACCAGTGGTAGCAGGCCAGTGGGCGTAAGCAAAGGGCAGAGGAAATTGCTGTCATTTTTGACTGAAGCCAATCTCACTAGCACTAAACCCCCTGTGAAACTGACTTCACCCTTGACAAATGCTAAAAGATTTTCTGATTTGTATACTGTGAGTGAGTGTCTGTGTATCAAAATACATGTGCCTATAGCACATTTGAATCAGAGAGGCCGCTGCAGAGGCAGAAATTTCCACAATAAAAGTGTTTTTAAAGGTTAGGAAACGTTTATAAAATGTATATATGTTTATAAAATGAAACATTTTACATTTCAGGGTTTAGTGCCTCTTCTAATCTTGGAACAGTGTTTTGAATGAAGATTTTCCACTGATAGGAGATTATAGGTCTACAACTTGTCTGAATCACTGTCCGAGAAATTCACCTTTAGTGTAGAATATCTGTATTAAAGTTAGAAACAAGAAGCTGATAAATAATAGTAAACTTTATTTTTACCACATGTTGGAATCTTGGCAAGTGATGGCATAATATTGCATTGTTTTTCTAAAGCATCGCTCTATGTACCATTTAAATCACCTTTAATAAAATAAAGATTCATCAGTACGTTTCACAGCATTGTGCACATCAGCTGGGTTTCCTTAAATATTCTTAAAGGCCACATTTCTGATGGTTACTTGGCTTCTATGGAACATCCTGGCCAAACATCAAGAAAAATGTAAGGCTTTAGAGTCGAGACTATCAACATTCAGGTGCTTTCAGCTTACATGCACTACCACACCACCCTGACCTGCAGAGCAGAACAATAAGGAATGAGCGGCTGTGATGGAGGGGTTTGATCTTAACACCAGGCTTTAGGGTCTATAGACTGTGATTGTCTGTGTGATTACATTTACTACTGTAGTCTTTTAAGTCTTATAGAGCCTCACACACACGCACACGTGCGCGTGCACACACACACACTGACAACCACACACATTCTTCTTTTATTTCAGTGTCCAGAAGGGGTGTAAATCTCGACCCTTAGGATGTCTTGATTATGATCTCATTTAGGAAATGAGTAAAACCTATAAAATGCTAATGAATGCATAAATGTTTTTTTTTTTTCTGAGAATAGCTTATGGTATAGAATGAAACAGTACATTTAGAATAATGATTTCTTAAAGAACCTTAAAAAAAATTAAAGTACTGTTGTAAAGTACTGTTGTCAGTTTTATACAGAACCAATTTCTAACTGCACTGTATCTTTATTGAATACCTAACTAAACAGAGAGTATATATATACTGTATTTTTGCACTATAAGGTGCACTTAAAATCCTTTAATTTTCCCCAAAATCAACAGTGTGCTTTATAATCCGGTGCACCTTATGTATGAATTCTACCAGTCAGGTATTAAGGAGCAGTACAGCCACTCTGCTGAAGTACAGAGTTATACAGGAGTTTCAGTGAAGATTCTCCAGCAATAAGACTGGACTAGAATTAGCATTAGCCACAAACCAGGCTAATCACTAACTCCTTCGCTGATCAGAGCTGAGTATATTGAACTGTAGTCTGTGTGTTTACTGTGTTGAAACAAGCTACGTGGGATGAATTGCTAGCAGGTATCACCCTGGCCTACCAGAACACTCAGGGTTCCTTATTGTAGTGCTGTCAGGTGGCATTTACTAGTGCTAATCTGTTGTGTTGTGCAGAAGTCAGGTTACTACACAGTTGACAGCCCTATTGGACAACTGTTAAAATTCATATTATGGCAAGAACCAATCAGCTACTAAAGAAAAACGAGTGGCCGTCATTACTTTGGAAAATTGCAAAAACTTTGGTCATAACTGTCATAATGTTTTGCTTTGGTGTCAATAGTGTAGTCGAATTGCAGGTATTTGAGCTTTTCCAACTAAGTAGCAATTATAGAAAAAACACATTTGCTGGAAAACATGGTTGAGTCTGTTATAATCAGTCAGGAATCTCTTTCTTTCAGACACTCGCGTAATTTCACACTCACATTAATCAGGGTGGAGATAACATACATAAGATAATTAGCTATGAGCTGATGGGCACATGACTCCTATTGTAGCTGATAGAAGCATCCAGAGAGACGAGACCCTGCACTGGCCTGTTCCTCAGTCTCACAGATGAGGAAGACAGATCTGCACGGAAACCTCTCTGAATTATTCACGTCTCAATATGGGGAACAAAAAGGGAAACACTAGCATCTGCAACAAAGGCAGCGGGTGAAATTATCATGTGAAAGGGCTGAGTATGATCTGGTCTGAATAGAGCCTTCTATTACAGCGGGGAAGTGTGTGTTAAACCCACTGAGTGCGCTGGAGCAGAGCGGCCCTCCTTTAAATTAGCTTCATAACAGGAAGGAGAAGGAGACGGTTAGCTTCTTCAATCTGAGTGGATCCTAAAATATACCGCTTTACAAATATATCCAAACCTCTAATCTAGTTTTTCTGTTTTTGCACCCAAAAATGTTCCAATGTTACATTTTAATATGTTTAGCACATTTCCACATCATACATGTTGCAGCTCATGTATTTATGCATATTTAATGAAAAGGAGGAAATGTATGCATGTTATATATGCATTTTAGCCTGAGTACAAATAAAAGTGAATTGTTTAGATTACCTTGTGCACATCTTTATCATAATTTCATGTACAAAATATTGAGATTTCTCCTTGAGCAGTCTATTTAGTACATAGCATCCGATGAATAAGAACATTTTGGGATGTTTTTACACCTGTAGTTGGTGTCTATTGTCCAGATCAGTTGATGAGTTTGTTTACTTGGAGAGTTTCTCTCTCTGTTTGGTTTGGTTTCACACAGACATAAACCTAAATGCACCAAAATGTGCACCAATAAAACACACAAGCACATTGTGTCCTCTGATTGGTCAGAGCTGTCTGGCGCGGGAGCAAGTAAGTAAATATAGTGAGAAGATTCTGTGTTTCAGCGCGTTAATCTGTGTTGCAGTGCAGATGTACCCATAGTAAATTAAGTCGCGCAGTTGCGAGCAGTGAACGCAGTGCACATGACCCATGTGAACAGCATGGAGCAGCAAAGACAGCATTTGTTAATAATATCTGTGGTAATAAACTTTATCTGGCTAATTTATCATATTAAACTGCGCATTATCATCAGTTTAATTATAGTAAAAGGAGTATATATGATAGCTGGGTCGGATTGAGACCGGATCATGTTCTCACCACAAGCAAACCGCTCCAGAGTTCATTCGATTACTGTTTTTACACCTGCATAATCAAACTGCACTAGAGGTACAAAGGAACCAGAGTGTGATTTAACCAGAACAAATAGTGCTGGTGTAAAAACACCCTGAAAAAAGCAAAAATATAGCTAATTACAGTTAAAATTAGGATACCTCAAGAAAGGCTTTTTGAACATAAACTTTTAGACATTTGACTTAAATTTTAACACCATTGTGAGATGGAGTGTATATAACTAAACAAATAAAACATAAAATGTAAAATGTAATTAATAAAAAAACACTTATTTTGAGGAAATGTTAGGACACCCTATTTGTCTTTAACAAAAAAATTATCTGTAAGACATGATTGAATATTCAAGTCAAGTTAAGTCAAGTAGTTTTATCGTCAGTACTGAATGTGTACAGGACATACAGAGGATTGCAATTGCACTACTCTCCGAACAGCAAAAAAAAAAAAAAAAAAAAAAAAAAAAAAAAAATATATATATATATATATATATATATATATATATATATATATATATATATATATAAAAGAATGAGAGACACTAAATGTACAATAAAACAAGGTCACAGATGTAGACATGTTCACATTTTCAAATCACTGACTGTTTTTTGTAGATCATCAACAAAAAGGGCTCAGTCACTGTATGTGAATTTCTGAAAAACATGACGTGAGATCTGACTGAGTGATAGCTAAAGCCTCATAACCTTCTGACAAACAACTAGCTGGATCTGTTTTCACTGCAAATCAGCACACAGACAACTGCTAAAGCTCATATCCTACAGACATCCATCTACAAAATAAAACATACACAGTGTTGTGCTTTGAATATCGGGAGTTTCTCACTTTTTCACACTTTTTAACTCCAAACAAAATTTTTAGGGCATTTTTGTTGAGAAAATGGTAGAGGAAATAGTGATGAAGAGTCGAGGGATGAGCAGTAATGTCTATAGGCCTGGAACTGAGATCAACCAAGCTTACTGAGGATTTTCTCCCTGCTGTTTTAACTTTCAGCCACCAGATTTAAACACGTGTGTGTGTGTGTGTATGTACACAAAGAGACATTGTTAGTTTAGTTTATTTGCATCTGACATCACGTAAGTTTTGAATAGGCTGTCAGTGAACATCTGAAGAGTGTCAGTTTAAAATCTACAGTATTGCTTATAAACTGAAATATCACAGATTATTGCAAAATAATGATTAGCATATAATCAGCACCACTGGATTAGCATCAGATGCGTTAGCAGAAATGATTTAAAGGGTCCTATCTGACACCCTGTGCAAGTAGCGTTGCGATGCTCGTTGCTTTCTTACACCCCATCAACAGTGTATTTTCACACCTTGTGTCAGCTCTGTTAAAATAGCGTCAGAGTTTAGGAATAGTGGGTGTGGTGGTCTGGAAGTAAGGAGTGTTCTGGTTCATTTCTGGCGTGTTGTTATTTTGGCGCCGGAAAACACAGGAGTATCCTCTGCTGAGACGCACAAAAGCTCTGCACTGTTAAAATACTAATGCACCAAAGTCAGAGCTCAGCTGACTCTTAAAGGGAATGAGAAGTGACACACTTCCTATTGTCATGTTCTCCACAAAGTTTTACTCTATAATCACTGGATGTTCCAGCAAGGTTTATTGCTGATGTGTTTGCAACTATTTAATTAACTATTATTTATAATTTTTAATTAACTATTTTTTGTTTTTGCCAATTACCAATTATTCTTTTACCAATACTAATATATTTTCCCTAATATATATGTAAGTAGGTAATATATTCTATAAAATGGTCTATGACGTTATTGACAATAATGCCACAATTAAAGGTGAATGAATCCCCATCTACTCCACTGTTTGCTAATGAACTGGCAAATCATTATTAATTGACAAAAATATTATTTATGAAATGTGGGGTAAACGTGTAAATAAAGCTATTTTCAAAGGAAGGTCTCTGTGTTACCAGTGTGACTAAGCTGGATGATATTTAATTGTTATATTAATAAATTTTCAGATTAGACATTCTTATTAATAACACCAATTACACACACACACACACACACACACACACACACACACACACATATTTACACACACACCATCTAGCCCTAAAACTTAAGCATGTGAACCAGAACTCTAATTTAGAAATAATTCTAAACTTTGCCTCAATTACTGTGTTATTGTACTGGGTCTTAATCATGGGTGTGGATCTATCGCTGAGGTGTCTTTACTGAGTCATCTCTACACTTTGGCTCACATTCCTACGACTTCTCCAACCACTCCTATTTAATAGCACATAAATGCCCAGTTTTTAAACTTTCTCAACGCTGCAGGCTCTGTAGAGCTCAGGGTTGCAGCTCACGGCCGTCTACCTGATCCCCTGGTGTCCTTCCTCTGCGTCCTCTAACTCTGCTGAGTATGTGTCTTAGCTGGCCCTCAGTAATAAGGTCTAAGTCTGGAGAGGCTGTTCCATTTCCCTGGAGGAATTTACCGTCTCCCAGCTTCCCTGTGGCTCACTCTTTCCCTCTATCACTTCTCCCCCCTTTCTCTTTCTACATGTTGAGACACATTTCACACAAAGACAATCACACTCTCAAGATTGAGGGCAAAAACAGAGCAGCTTGCTCCCAGAGACAGTGATTTCCTGCCCGTCTCCGTCTTCAGCTCCATAAGAATCAATAGGACACTGAGAAATAAGAGCATAACTCACACACACTGCTAATGTAGAATTTGAAGAAGGCTCTGTTGAACTTAACTATACAATGGCTTGTAAAATGTGGTCAATATGTGTGTTATTATGAGTAAGAAATTACCCAAGAAAGTAAAAAAAAAATCAATCTTTCTGTAAGAATGTAAGAAATACTATGCGTAAAGGGACTTTCTGCAGGATGAAAATGAGAACTCCATTACAACAGCTAATAGATAATGTAGCACATGACACAGCAACCTGGGGGCGCTTATGTGCAGCATTTTGTTGATGTGCCACTTGGGGGGAGGGATGGGGGTTAACACTGTCTTACCTACCTTACTGGAAACCCTGGTATGAAGGATATGTAAAGTTTTGACCCCAAACTATTGTTCTTACACCTTTTGAGTAATAATATTTGGGTCAAGTGACTGTGAGGGCCAACTTCCGCCTTGTGAGAAAGTAGATTTCAAAGTGTGTTTTGGTCATTAGATCATTGTCCTGCATCATTAGGTTATATAGTATTATACAACCTAATAGAACTATCCTGTTTTCATCTTTGTGCTCGGAATTAACTGGTATTTAACTGAATATATAATTGTTTATGGTTCCACTGGCTGCAACACAAAACATGGCCTGTCTGGCCTTTTGCTTAACAGTTTAAAAGGTGTTCTTTTCATAATTAGATAATAATAATTTGATCATCGTAATCAAAAGGTTACAAATAAAATTCACCACTCTTTTCCCATCAGGCTTGTTTAAATGTTCCTTTAAAGCACTGTTGACAGTGCTGTGAGGACAGAGGGCATGTTTTCTTCCATGAAGGGAATTTTTGTGCAGGTGATGCTGCATAGTAGAACAGTGTCTGCTAAATCTCCATCATCTTTTACTATTCAACACTGATCACAGATCACAAATGCATTGCAGGCTTCTCTTCCTCTGTGGAATTACACAAATCCTCAAGGTTCAAAAGCTCTGGATAACAGAGAAAAAGACATAATATCTGATGAACAGCTGAAGCTCTTAGGTAGCTTTGGAATTTGCATCTCCTGGCTTTTTTCAAGAATGACTGTGAACAACCCATGCCCCTAACATGCTGAATATGTTGGTGAACGTTATCTGAGAGCTCAAATGTCTTGGAGTGCCCAAATGTTTGCATGGTTCTCCTGTCTTTTATTTCTCTTTAAAAATAACAAATTAATATTGCTTACAATATTAAATAGAATGTTTAACTTGATGCCTTTTATAGATTAGTGCCCTTTAATATGAAATAATTGTATCTGTTAAACCCTGCTTACAGAGTAAATATTAGATATTAGTGTTAGATTAAGGTGTTATTTATGGCTGGTGTGACGCTATTATATCCTAATTTTAGGTGTTACATATATATCGTAAAAAGTACTTGTCCTCCTACAGATTTCTTCTGTTTTTTGTCATACTGATATTTTTCTGATTATTAAACAAACTTTAATATAAATATAAAAGTGTAAACATAGAATCCCTTTTTTAAAATAAGAATTTTATTAATTAAAGCAACAAAATCTATCCAAACCAATCAAGCCCTCTGTGAAAAAGTGTTTGCCCCTAAACCCAAAAACTTGGTTGTGCCACCCTTGGTGTCAACTGCAATCTAGCTTTACACATCTCTGTGGAGGAATTTTGTTTCACTCTTTTTTACAGAAGAAGAATGATGAACGTCCTGTTTAAGACCATGCCACAGCATCTCAATCAGACTTTGACTAGGCCACTCAAAAACCTTCATTTAGTTTTTTTTAGGAGGTGGATTTGTGCAATTTGGGTTATTGTCCTTCTGCAGAACTATTCAGACAGGTTCGGTTTTAGTGATTTATTGATTCTACATGTCTGACAGTAATCAGGCCTGGTTGTGGTTAGTAGTGAAATTCAACTCAGCTTGCATAAGTATTTTGTTTCTAAATTGATCATTTTTGTGTTCGTATATTTGTTTTGTGCAGCCACCAAAACTGACTCAAAACTATTGCACAAGCCTGCAATATGCAAATGAGTCTTTTAATCAATCATGATGCTCTGTGCTGAGGGTGAGAGCTTACTGGTGTTCCAGAAGAGTGTCTGTGTGATGAATCACTGTGTTCATGTTGTCCAACTAAAGTCAATTCTTCTCCAAATAATGCAGACCTGTCATTAATCACGCCCAGGTATTGATTACACAGAGCAGATTACACTGTACTGCTATAACAATACCAGTTTTCTCTCCATATTGTACAGTCCAGTGTGTGTGTAAAAGTGTGTGTGATCCTGTGTGTGTAAATGTGTGTGAGTGTTGGTAAGCAGCGTGTTGTGACATGCCAGCCCCTAATGGCATTATCAGAAAGTGCTCAGTGTATCTCTCCTCCATACGGCCCTAATTAACACTCTTCTGATGCTCCTGCAATTCCCTCAGCAGATCTCTTTCCACTTTCTCTTCTTCTGATGTTCTGACTTTATATTTGTTCACACCTGTTAGAAAAAGCTTTTCACCCACTGGAATGATCTGCACATATCAGTTACACCACTACTGATCAGATCTTCAGATTACAGTCTGTTTCAGGGGAATGGGAGCAGTGGGCAGATACCTCAGCAGCCAGAGAGCAGGAAGGGGAAAGGTGCCTCACTCGAAGGTTGTGATGTTGAGACAGGTGACCGTCCAGGCTCACCTCTCGAACCTGTAGGTCTTAAGGTTAGAGAAGAAATTCGCTATTGTCACGGATGATGTGGGGCTTCAGACAGATTCTGATGTGTGCTAATCCCAGCTAACAATTTTTGGTTAGTAGAACATTTTCAGATAGTTACAGTTTTAGAATAGAATGTTCAATCTGTCACATTTTCTTTAAATGTTTTTATTAAGCATTTTTTTTACAATTTTGGAAAAGTTGCTTCAGTATAATTTGTATCAGTGTCTGAATTTGTATATATTTTTTTAAATGTTACATTGTGGACAACGTTTGGAAACGTTATGTGAGAAACATTCCTGAAACATTATTTCTGTAATGTTAAAGAAATTTGTAAAAAAAAAAAACATTCTTATAACGTTCTCTGTTAGCTGGGGTGAGATTTTGTGGAGGGCTCAGTGTTTTCTCTGTCTGTTGGAAGATAACTGCTTCTGCTCAAATATAGTCTTAAATGTGCTTTCTCTCTGTCTCTCTTTCTCGCTCTCTCTGTTCTAAGACACAGAGAGCATGGAGGGTGGATGTTGTGTTTTATATGGAGAGTGATTTGTTAAAGCCTGGCCTGAGGCTTTCTCAGCAGACATTAGTGCAGACAGCTTCAGCTGAGTGTGTGGTGGGAGGGGGATTCCACAGCCCCAGTTAACCTGAACTAAAGGGTCTTACACACAGTTTCTGCAGAACACATCTCTTCTCTAGAGAGCAGAATAAAAAAAATGTCTCTGTCTCTCTCTCTCTCTCTCTCTCTCTCTCTCTCCCTCTCTCTCTCTTTGTCAGTTTGGAGTGGAGTGGTTTTACTGCTCCTTAATACCTGACTGGTAAAATTCATACATAAAGCACACTGGATTATAAGGCACACTGATGATTTTTGGGAAAAATAAGGATTTTAGGTGCGCTTTATAGTTCTAAAAAAAAGGGTCGATACACACTGAGTTTTGTGAGTGAGAGAGTACAGTCTCATTTTATATAAGTATAAGAAATGAAGTGGCTGGAGACAGAAGTTTACAGTATGTTAATTCTACATATACGTAACATTAAAACCAGCAATAACTTCATCATGTAGTTCTGGTAATCTTACCTAGCCATCCAATCTGTTAATCAATTCCTACACATCAGTATAGCGGTATATTTTACTGAGGCAGTTCACCTGATAGACCATGACAGAGTAATCCTCTTCTGAAGGGCTTTTGAAGATGGGGCGTCTAATCCTGGGTGGCCCAAAAACAACAGCCATAACAAGCATCTTGCAGGACTATAGGAACACCATAGCTACCACCTGAGAAACCATATCAGTACACATAACAGTACCTTTACAAAACAAGTATCCAAACAAAGTAGTACTGCATCGGGCACTGCGCTGTGCATTATACCAACTGATTCATCTGACAGTCGTGCAATGGCTGTTTAGAGTTTACAAACAGTGGGATTATTTTAAGATCCTGAAAAACTGAGACTGCAGAAACAGCATTGTGGTCGTGTTTGTTTAATTAAGATTAGATTTTCAACTGCCCTGGATTAATTTATTAACCCATCACACAGCATGCTCACACCTCAGCACAGTCTTCACCAACATCTCACACAGCAGATAAACAGTAAAGGCCTGGGCTGCAGGCCACTGCACATATACATACCTAACCAAAGCCTGAAGTAAATAAAGACAGAGATAAGTAGAGGTAGAGGTGCAAAGGAACACGCTACATTTAGTCTGTTACCTTTTCTTAAGTAACTTTTTGAACAACTTGTATTTTTAAGAGTTGTTGTAAAATACAGTACTTTGCACTTCCACTCAAGTACATTTGTGATGTCAAAAAAAATATTCTGACAAAGGCAGTGTTTCTCTTGTTTCCAGGTTGGCTTTAATATTTTTAATAAGACAATTAACAATGCTGAATTCCAGCACACTTCTATTGAACAATCTATTACACTTATATTAAACACAATCTATTAAATATAAAAACTATTATCTATATATTATACAGCATACTTTAAAAACAGCACATTATTAAAGAGACTGATGAAATTACTCAGTACTTGAGTAGGATTTTTACTGAATACTTTCTTACTTTTACTCAAAGAAGAGGACATTGGCTACAGAGAGAGAGAGAGAGAGACAGAGAGAGAGAAAGAGAGAGAGAGATAGACAAGGGGAGAGAAAGAGAGAGACAGAGACAGAGAGAGAAAGAGAGAGAGAGAGAGACAGAGAGAGAAAGAGAGAGACAGAGAGAGAGAGAGAAAGATAAATAGACATTGTGTATAGAAGAGGGAGAGAGAATAAAAGGCTAATTGAATTGAATTGAGAGAGTAAGAATGGGAAACAGGGGAAGATCGAGAGAGACAGAGACAGAGGGAGAGAGGTCAGAGAGAGAGAAAGAGAGAGAGAGAGAGAGAGAAGAGGACTCGAGAGATGGGGTGAAAAGTGAAATAAATGTTTAGAAATTATAATTAAGTTCTGACATCTCTTTTGAGACATAAATTATTCATGTTTTATTTGGAAAGAAAATTTGCATGTTTGAGAAGCAAAAATGTAGAGAAGGTAAGACTGTGGACTAACGGTCTGGATGTGTGTTATATTGTACTGTGTGTGTGTGTGTGTGTTGATATTGGCTCCCTCCTGGGAGGGAAGGTGCTGAATTGAGTTGAGTGACAGACTCTGGGCTGTTTCCCTGCGAATGAAAGGTGATTACCCGTCTGAGGCTCATAATGAATGGATTTATCATGCAGGTATAGAGTGAGACAGGCAGACAGACACTCTGACAGACAGACAAGAGAGACAGTCCTAAACAGACAGAGTGTTGAACCATTCCAGATATTTCATTCACAAACCAGAACAAATATAGTCTTAAAAAAGGAATATTAAAATAAAAAAAAAACACAAACAGGTACATCCTGTAGACAGAATACTTGTATATATAAAAATGTGTGACATGACCAAAGTGATGAATTTAATATTTTAGTAATTTACCTGTTTGTAGAGATTATTTTACTTGAGAATGAATAATATTATTTTAATTATTGTTCACAGTGTTTACCTCACTCTTTTTATGACACGAGGAAAGGTATTTCATAATAATGCTCCTTTAATGTACAGTATATTCATGCCATAAAATGTATTCTATAAAAGCTAAAATTTTTGGGATGGCAGTGAAAATATGTAATATTTATTTGTGTTTTATATATGATCCAAATATGTAAGAGAGGTCAGAGTGTAAGATAAGCTCAGTATTGATCATACTACTGCCATAATGAACAGTGAAGGGATGCCTATTGTACACCTACACCATCTGAAAAAGAAACCCAGGGATAAAAGGAAAGGCTATTCATCCAGTGGAAGAATGAGAAGACGCCAGACAATAAGCATGAGAGAAAGAGAGAGAGAGAGAGAGAGAGAGAGAGAAAAGGGGGATTCACTAAGAGGTCTTTTTTTCTGTGTGAAGAATAAGAGTGAAGCATGGGTCAAATAATCCTTTCTTGCTTCAAATCGATGAATGACAGAAAGAGCAGGACTCTGATAGACGGGGCGGGGGGGTGCGGAGATGCTCTGAGGGAAGTGTGGGAGATGGTGTGTTTCAGACGAATCCTCTGGGAGGAAAGCAGAAGATATATAGGCTTATTTTATCGTTTATGATTCAGGGTTTCCTAAACATTTATAACACTCAGCAGAGAGAGAGAGAGAGAGAGAGAGAGAGAGAGAGAGAGGAGGATTTGTATTGTATGTACACTATATGAACAAAAGTATTGGTACATCTGATCCTTTATTGTCTCTTCTTAAATCATGGGTAATACTAGACAGTGGATCATTGGATCACTGTGAGGATTTGATTGAATGCCTAAAGCTCTCCACGCTCTATGCTGTAGTGACTTGGCCGAACACTATGTTGCTGCCAATCGCTTCTACTTTATGGTATCACTGATGAACATGTTTGTTTTATTCTATAAACTACAGACAACATTTCTCTATAATTCCAAATAAAAATATTCTCATTTAGATCATTTATTTGCAGAAAATGAGAAATGGCTGAAATAACAAAAAAGATGCAGAGCTTTCAGACCTCAAATAATGCAAAGAGAACAAGTTCATATTCATAAAGTTTTAAGAATTTATAAATCAATATATACATATATGTGTATGTTTTTCTGTTTTCCCCCGGGCTGTGCCATAGTGCCATGGGCAGCTCATCCCTGGTGGTTCTCCTGAGAGCCCACACACGCACACACACATGCGCACACACACACACACACACACACACACACACACACACACACACACACACATTTACAAACACCCCCAAGTAGTCTTTTCTTTCTTTCTTTCTTTCTTTCTTTCTTTCTTTCTTTCTTTCTTTCTTTCTTTCTTTCTTTCTTTCTTTCTCTCCACCCCCCTCTCTCTGTCTCTCTATCTTTCTCTCTATCTCTCTCTCTATCTCTCCTGTGCTTCCTCCTCTTATGGCTGCTGACAAGAGATGGTTCGCATCATCTCCACACTTTTCCCTCGCTCTCACGCTTTTATTGGTCTTTTTTATGGGGCCTTTCAGAAAACATTAGTGTCTGCTCTCTTTTATAGCAGAGAATGCTGCAGTGCTGAAGCTTTCTACAAGGAAGGCTCTTATGAAAACTCACCTTCTTTCTCAGGTGAGCTGAGATACAGCAGAGACATTAAGGAGAGAGAGAGAGAGGGGGGAGAGGGGAGAGAAGAGAGAGAGAGCTGTCTGCATCTTCAGCCTCAGCCACGTCCATGCAAAGTTGAGAAATACTTTAAATGTATCATTATTAAATGTATATATTGTTTTTTAAAACTTTTTCTGAAACTGAAACTTGGAAGCAGAGCAGATAATCAGGTAAAACAGGAAACATAGAACTCCCAGTGAGAAATAGTTGCAAGAAAAAAAGGAGGAAGAAACCTTGGAAGGAACCAACTGAATTTAACCTTAATGAGGTTATTTCAGAGTTGGGGAGCTTTTTCCTTCTGCTCTGAAATATGGGCTGTACTAGGAGACCATGGTAATCGTGAAGGTTATAAATGGGGGTGAGGTTTGTACATTTTTCTGAGCACCATGCTAATTTTAGCTGTTTAAGAGATTTAAAAAATAGGCTACGAGAAGGTTTAAGAAAGTATTTTTTAGGTATTTTTGATAACCAGAGCTATATGATAAGAATATGATTAAATCAGTTTACTGTTGCACTGATGCTATACTTTCACAAATTTGCATATCAATATATCAGAAAACTCACAGTTCAGATCCTGATACAGAGCAGATTGTGTAGTGTTAGTGCTGTGCGTAATGTTTTGTTGGTATTAGTTTTATTTTAAAGTATGAATCTGTATTTAGTGCTTGACTGGAGAGGGTGTCTTTTACACACTTATCTCGCTTACTTTTACAGACTTTTACATGAGTTAACAGTGGAGTCAGTGGGTCTGAGATTAAAATTTCTCCTTCTTACACTCAATATAATAGTTAATAAAGTATTTATATTAACCATTTATAAACTCCCTCATATACTATTTATAAACCCTTAATAAAGGAAACTTATTTTAAAGTGATATCATATGTTTTTATAAAAATCTAATAGTATCTCTAAGAATCTTGTGTGTGCATATTGTAAATTAATCAAACATCATTAATGCTTAGTTTTGCACCAGAAAAAAGCTGAACTATTTAATAGACCTGGCCCTCCAACCACCATTCCATTCCAATTCTAACATTACCTATAGCCAGCTATGATATTCATTTCAGTGCATTCATTAACAATGGGAGCTATTAATAGTTTAAATTCTTGGAAGGAGATTAGTAATGATGTTATGTTTTAGGATTAAAGAGAAAAAAATCATAAATAAACAACAATATTCACAAACCCCTCCACCTGTCAGCGTACTGATCTGATTTCAAGATGCCGCTCTGTGTGTCTATGAGTGAGCACAGTGGTGTGTGCAGTGGGCCGTGATTGGCCGGCTGCTTGCCTGGGTTTTGCGTAAGGCTTTTGTTTTGCATTCTGGAGGAGTTTAATGTGTTTTATGCTGAAAAAGGTCAGAGAGGAAATACGTGCTGGTGCTGTGCTCTGAAGACTTTTGATCTGCTGCAGCAGTACGACCTGTTTTTACATTCTCTCTCTTACGCACACACACACACACACACACACACACTGCTAGAAATGAGTATCACTATAGACAATAAACCTGCACTGAATGTACAGTGGCTTGCAAAAGTATTTGAATTTTTTCACATTTTGTCACCTTCCAACCACAAACTTAAATGGATTTTATTGAGATTTTAAGTGATAGACAAACACAAAGTATTGCACCATTCACTGCAGTTACAACCGTAAGTGTTTTGAGGTTTGTCTCTACCAGCTTTGCTCATCTAAAGACTGTAGAGATTTTTGCACATTCTTCTTTGTAAAACAGCTCAAGCTCAGCCAGGCTGGATGGAGAGCGTTTGTAAACAGCAATTTTTACGTCTTGTCACAGAAGCTCAATGAGATTTAAGACTGGATCATTCTAACACATGAATATTCTCTGATTTAAATCATTCCTCTGAAGCTCAGGCTGTATGTTTAGAGTCATTGTCTTGCTGGAAGGTGAATCTCCTTCCCAGTCTCAAGTCTTTGGTTGCCTCCAACAGGTTTCCTTTCAGGATTGATCTGTATCTGGGTGATGAGCAGTGTTACTTTTTCTCCAAATATAGCGCTTTGTATTCAGGCCAGATTGTTCAACATTGGTCTCCTCTGACCACAGAACCTTCTGTCACATGTTTGCTGCAACTACAAACAGCAATTCATATAGTTCTATTAACAATGGATTTCTTCTTGACACTCTTCCATAAAGGCCAGATTTGTGGAGAGCATGACTTATGATAGTTGTCCTGTCGACAGGTTCTCCCAACTAAGCTGTTGATCTCTGCAGCTCCTTCAGAGTGATCATGGGCCTCTTGGCTGCTTCTCTGTCCTGTGCTCCCCTTGCTTGATCTGTCAGTTTAAATGAATACTTTTTCACTTCACACTTTTCAGATTTTTATTTGATAAGAATTTTAAAAAAACATTTATCATTTTTGTTTCACTTCAGAATTATGCAATATGTTGTGTCTGTCTATCACTTAAAATCATAGTAAAATCCATTTAAGTTTGTGGTTTAAGGTGACTAAATGTGGAAATTTCAAAGAGAATGAATACTTTTGCAAGCCACTGTAACTTACGTATGAAAAGCAGGTAGGAAAGCTGATTAGAACTGTGTATTACAGCTGTGTTACCATATTCATATTTATGTAAAATCCTGTAACGTTACTCTACCGCCTCAAACCACATGCCTTATTCACTCCAGATCAGGTTCTTATTATTGCTGTTGTCACAAAACATTATTAATCAGACCTTTACAGGAAAATTAAAGCCCCCTGTAACTTTCAGTGAAAGTCAGTGTAAAAGAGTTTTATTCCAAGTCAGGTCGGAGCATCATGAAATTATCATGAAAGGCAATATAAATAATGTGGATGGGAAGAAGAGTCCAGCTGACTCATCACTAGCGTGCTTTGGTATCTATTCTCAGTGTGTGCATGTTCTCGCTCAGTCCACGTCTGCTCCGCTCATTCTTTCAGCTGGGGTTCCCTAAGGTCTGTCCTCTATCACTCAGGTGATCCCTGTTCACTACTTTATGTGCCTACAGGCTGTCTCTGTGTGCCACATGGGCATCAGTGGTGCCCCCTGGTGCCCACAAACTGATCTGTAGCTTCTTCCGGGGAGCGTCTTAGAGCATTGAGAACACGGTAAGATTTACTTTCTTTGTTGTTCCCTGTTTAAACTCTTGCCACAAGCAGATTGAATGTTTTTATTTGTCAAACATTTTGGCAGTGGTCTCCACTGAATGGGTCAGGAAACTTCACATGCTTTCTGTCAGCCCTGTATGTTTGAGATGGAGGCCCAATTTATCTGGCATTACTCACTGGCCTTATTTGACCTTTCTGCTTAAGGTCTTGGCACCATAATTTGTTACGCAGCTCCTCGGCCTGACAGCTTTCTGGAAATCTATTGGTCAACATTCCATGTTGTGCCGTGTTCATGCACATTGACCACCATGTGACACAGACAGCGGCTGTCTGTTGTTCTGATCAGCTGTGTGTTTGGTGTTTTTTAACATTGGATGCTGCACTGGGTGCTACACCCCTATCAGGCCTGGGCTCATCTGTCCTGTCAGCAGCTTCACTGGAGTAGTGGAGTGTCTGTCATCATGACATTGTTGGTATTTGTCATCCACTACCTGCTCTGGTGGTCAGGAGAAATTGAACAGTCGTTGTGCGTGAAACCACGCACATGGTGCTATAATGCCAGATGACCATCATTGAGGCATGGACCCTACATCTCATGCCAGGGGGGCATGGTGTCACATATGATCAGTGATGTTATAGTTACTATAAAAAATAATCTGATCGCTGAATAACCCTTTAAAAAGTAACTTGTTTGTGTGTGAGGTGGAGAAAGAGAGGGAGGCTTGCTGTGTGTTTGTGTGTGTGTGTGTGAGGTGGAGAAAGAGAGGGAGGCTTGCTGTGTGTTTGTGTGTGTGTGTGTGTGTGTGTGTGTGTTTTTGTGTGTGTGAGGTGGAGAAAGAGAGGGAGGCTTGCTGTGTGTTTGTGTGTGTGTGTGTGTGTGTTTGTGTGTGAGGTGGAGAAAGAGAGGGAGGCTTGCTGTGTGTTTGTGTGTGTGTGTTTGTGTGTGTGTGTGTGTGTGTTTGTGTGTGAAGTGGAGAGAGAGAGGAAGGCTTACTGTGTGTGTTTGTGTGTGTGTGTGTGTGTGTGTGTGTGTGTGTGTGTGTGTGTGTGTGTGTTTGAGGTGGAGAGAGAGAGGCAGGCTTGCTGTGTGTGTGTGTGAGTGTGTGTGTGTGTGTGTGTGTGTGTGTTTGTGTGTGTGTGAGGTGCAGTGTTGGGCATGTTACTTTGAAAAAGTAATTAGTTATAGTTACTCGTTACTTCTCTAAAAAAGTAACTGAGTTACTAACGGAGTTACTCCACTATAAAAGTAATTAGTTACCAGTAAAAGTAACTATCGCGTTACTTTTTATTATTCGCCCGTCAAAAAAAGGAAATCAATTATGCATTTACTATTATTATTAGAAAAATAACAAACAAAAAAACGAACCCAAAATATACTATAAAAATATAATCTAATGAATTTCAAAAAAACAAAACGAAATTCTCCACACAGCCAAAGAAAATTACTAAAACTTGTAATTCTGAAAAAAAACTGAAAAAACGGAAAAACGCGTCTCGGGATGAAATTAAACAAACCAAGCCACACTCAAAAGAAATATGTATATATAAAACAAAATAATGGACAAAAACAACAATTTAATGCCCGTTAAAATGGTATTAATATAACAGCTTCACCAAAAGAGAATAGAGCTTAGATCGGCCCAAAAAATCCGACCCAGCCCGAGCCAGTGCACGTTCTGCCCGAGCCCGACCAAAACCGAACCATGAACTGTCATTATGAGCCCGACCCGATCCACCCCATAAACTGTCTGTTTTCGGGCTGATTGAATGAGCGAAATATAATCAGAATTATGTTAATTAACACTGTAACATAGAAGCATAGAACTATTATTTAATTTAAATGATTTTTAAGAACAGCTAAACACAGTGCTGCAAGTCAAACGCGGAGGCGTTCACGTGCGCCCAGAGCTACGTGATTACATTTTTCATTTTATTATAGTTTAATTTTATTTTTATTTTTTTCTGTTCAGTAAGTTTTTAGGGTGGGCTTGCTAGTTTTTATTAGTTTTCACACATCTCATCAGAGAGATCAATCTAAGAAACGTGAGAGAGAAAGAGAGAAAGAGAGAGAGAGAGAGATTTGCCTGTTCTGGTATGAGCTAATCACAGGTAAATGTTCTCACACACTGTATCTCCTGTTTCTCTTTCATCTGCCTCGCAGGCATATTGTAATCATACATAATTCTGCAGTTTCTCAGTGTTTTCCGTTGTATTTTGCAGCGCGAGCGCTTTACACGAGAACTAACGGACCACGAGGTGCCGCGCGCTCGGCACGCTGTACAACTCCGCTGTACAACAGCGCTTATAAATAAATTAAACACGAAAATTAGGGTATTCTATCAGTAATTTCAGTTCGTTTTAGTTAGTTTTATAAACACAAAATACAGTTCGAGATAGTTATGTTTTTCCTTTTAATTACCGTTTTTTATTAGATTCAGTTAACACAAATGTTTTTCACTTTCAGTTTTCGCTATTTCGTTCGCTTTAGTGAACAATAATAATTGGTTACTTAGCAACATTGTGATTATCACACCAGAGCTTTATATAAAATAAAAATAGGAGCCTGATTTCGGGTCGGTCCTCAGGTCAGGTGGGATTCGGGCAGAGAATCTGAGCTCTAAAAGAGAAAGCAGCAGCACCACAAAAACCGGAGCAGCTAAAAAGAGCTTAACGCCCTTAATTCGGAACTTGGGCTGTCCACGGCAATCACTGAATTAATTAGAGCAGCAAATCGTCACAATTGTGCCTCACTTCACCACGCCAAACCACAGGCACAGCGGCCAGAAGCTCAAGTTCACCGGACAGAGGAGGGGTTAACCAGGGCAAAGCGAAGTTAAAAAAAAAAAAGTTAATAGAGTGGCTAAAGTAACGTGCAGTAACGGGGTGTCGGAAATGGTAACGGCGTTATAGTTACAGTCAGAGTAATTAGTTAGATTACTCTATACTGAAAAAAAGTAACGGCGTTAGTAACTCCCGTTACTCCCAACACTGGGTAGGTGGAGAAAGAGAGGGAGGCTTGCAGTGTGTGTGTGTGTGTGTGTGTGTTTGTGTGTGAGATGGAGAGAGAGAGGGAGGCTCCCTGTTTGTGTGTGTGTGTTTGTGTGTGAGGTGGAGAGAGCAGTGTGTGAGTGTGTTTAGCACATGTGCTAGTTTTAGCCTGTTAGCTTGTTAGCTCGCTAGTCTGTTATTTTGGAGTGGTTGTGGCCGACTGTTTCAGTAATAAAGCGCTGACTGTAAACGTCTTCCTCATCCATCCTTTTCAACACATTCAATATACAATATCTTTAACTAAGGAAAATGAGTAAAAGTAAGGCAGTGACTTAGATCACACAGTAACTTTAATTTGATTACTGGATTGGAAATAGTAACACATTAGATTACTTGTTACTAAAAAAATGATCAGATTAGAGTTAGAATTGTGTTACTAAGTACTGACATCACTGCATGTGCCTGAGTTGAGGTTTTTAAACATGAAATGCATGGAGATTACCATCCACTACCCAACTGCTCTGACATTCACCAGGCACTGAACCACAGTTACACACATAACTAATGCTTTTCAGTCATTTACTCTACTGACAAATAGAATGATTTTGGGGACTTACTAAGTGCCAGTAAATGTGCACAGAATCATCTTACTTGTATGCATAACTGATCATAAATGTCATCAGACAACTTGTTGATCTGCTCAGCCACAGGGGAATTTTAGTTTCTGAATAATCTGGCATTATTTGGTATAAAGGTATGAACTGGCTGAGTCAGGCGGTATCTCAGAGTCTGTCCTTCGTCAACAGCTTCCCTGATTTCACTCACAACATACAGTACCTGCCTCAACTCCCAGAGCACTTTCAAGTCAAGTCGAGTAGTTTTATTGCCAATACTGCATATGTACAGGACGTACAGAGAATTGAAATTACGCTACTCTCTCTTACGTTACTTTGTGGTTTTGCTTGGTGAAATTAATTCTGCTGTTGGGACTGAACACAGTGGTGCTGAGTGACTCATCTCTCCTGTACCGAAGATACTATTACTTTTGTGTAATGGCGCTTGTGATTTATCCAAAGCGATGTTTTTCGTTTTAACTGGTGATCCAGCACCTGTGTGTAGCATTAGCTGTGCTGCCAGCAGGCTGGGTGTAGCCAGCTTGTTGTCTGGCACAAAAATTATGTTGTGAATAAAACTGTGAACATAATTACCATAGAACTGGGCACAATATTCTGAATTTGATAAAAAGTAGCACTTTACAGTAATTACATTAATTAACAATACTTCCGACAGAATGTCTTATGGTTAGACAGTTGTGCTCCTTGGTTTTAGTCTTTCTTTGACTGGTCTTGTGCGTTTTCACGTCAGATCATGATTTTGTACTGTTTGTTTCTTGTCAGTCGGCTCTAATCCAGTCAGTTTGTTTCTCTTGTTTTGTGGTTATTTTTACATAAAAATGTATTAACCCTCTTATCCTTTGCTGCAAATGTGACAGACCTAACAATATTAATCATTACAGTATTTTTTAACTAATATTAACTAATCAATTTGTTAATAATTAATGTATGTAGAACATTCTTAGGCATAATAATGTATGTATAATGATGTCTTAACAAGCCTCAGTGATAATTAGTTGATACTTATTACTATTCTTAACTTATTTAACAATGTTTATAACTGTATTAACTAATGTTAAGTGATGTTAACTGGTGTACCAGAAAAAAGATGAAGGATAAAAACATTAAATAACAAAATTAAAATTGTAGGCCAGATCCGAGCATCATTTTTAACAGTTGAGGGTGTGTAAGAAGCTGCTCCACCTCTGGCCCACAGACTGGTGGTTTGGGATCCTTGATGTAAGCAGTGAATGGTCACATGTGTTATCATCTCATTCTTAGCACACATGATAATATAAGATGCACAGAAGTGTGACTGCCCAATGAGCCAGTTGGGACTGTATTTGTGAATGTATAGATGGTCGTGTGATGTGTTGAGAGCGCAGGCTGCACTCAGGCAGGTAAGTACATGCCCTGTTATATTGCTGCTGTTGTTTGTGTTTTATTTAGATGTAAATCTGGTTGGGCACTGTGAAGCTGTGTATAATAAAATATGTTTATTTGACCTGCTGAGGGTTATTCCAACAACCTACAGAGTAAACGAATAATGGAGAGATTTAATTCCCACAGTGTGTTCTGTCTCACTGGCTCCACCTCCTGATTTTGCTTTATTCCCAGCATGCTATGAGGCCACACCTCTACTTTGTTTGAGGCAATAGTTCTTTGGTTGGGTTATTATTGTTGTTTGTGGTGGTTGTATATGTGTGCTTATAGTTGTGGTGGTTACACTGGTGTTATTCAAATTATTCTTATTCTTGGTGTTGGGTAGGAAGTTGTATAAGGGTCTCCACCAGAAAGCTTCAGTTTATAAGAGGTTCGTATCTTGTTTAGTGACTTTTCACATTCTCTCTTATTTAAAATGTACTTAGGAAAAAAGTTTATATTTTAATTGCTGCATGTGCATATAGTGTTGGAAAAGTAACAGGGAGTAAGTACACTGGGTATTAAACTGTGTAAGAGTGAATTTATTCCTCTTTTTAATTTTACTATGTAGCTCTGAAAAACCTTTTCTTCAAGTGCTTTGAATGATTTAAGTATAATATAAGTATAAATAAGCTTACATTTATGAATTTAATCCAGACTCTGTTTACTTTATGTTTATTGTACAATCAGGTTCCACGGATAGTGAATGTGATAATCGTCATCCAACATCATCTATCCTGACCTCATCAATGCTCTCATCACTGAATGCAATGAATCCAATTTGCAGGGGATCCTTATTTTGTCTGTTTAGTGTAATTCAGGTTTCCCACTTTCTATCTATCATAGAGATAACCAGTACTATACCTTAGGCAGAACTGTTTCTTTGTCTCTGAATCATAGTGGAACCCTTTGGTAGTGTTACTTAGAATTATTTTTACATTATTCTCTTAATGCCTCCATCACAGATAAGAACCCTTTAACCACACAAAGAACCATTTATAAACTAAAACACTTTTTATAGAATTGTTTAGTTCTTTATTAAAGATACCTTTAAGAACCGTTTAAGTGCTGCAGTTTTTATGCTATTTTAATTCCACAACAACAGTGTGAGGGAACCCTTTGGTGCCACGGAACCAATTTGTAAACTGCGAATTTCAGTCTCTCAATCATACAGAAGAGGCATTTTACCAGGGGAAAGTAATTGTAAAAAATTGTATTGTTGTACACAGCTCTATACAGTTTATGTGTGGTACATGCCTTAGTGAATGTATCCACTGAATTAACAAACTGCACATTTGATTGATTCCTGGTGGTGTCATAGTGTGGTGCGTTCTGGGTATTGTAGTTTCGTGAGAATCGCAGATAGAGCTGGATGTGGGAGACATGGGAGCATTTCAGCACCAGACATGACAGACGGGTGGTTGTGTTGTTTTTGGTCAGCAATGTTTTTTATCTTGGAATTTCCCATGGAGACCATTTTCACACAGTCTCTTTCTTATTATTGAATCATTAACACTGATGTATGTTTTGATCATCAGAAAAATAAAAAAATATCAGTATGTCAAAAATGTAAAAAATCTGTAAGGGGCAAATACTTTTTCACGACACTGTATATATTACATTATTTTGGACATGTCTGTTGATGTAATGGAGAATATGTGTCAGAGAGAAACAATGTTAAAATGGAAAAATATTCCTTTAACTGAAAAAAGTGTTTAGTGATCTCTTTATCTCTGTGTCTCCAGTATAAACAGGTGGAGCAGTATATGTCCTTCCATAAGCTGCCGGCTGACATGCGACAGAGAATCCATGATTATTATGAGCACCGTTACCAGGGCAAGATGTTCGACGAGGAGAGCATCCTGGGGGAGCTGAACGAGCCGCTGAGGGAGGTGAGCAGGACAGATGGAGAGCAGATAAAACCCTCACCGAATAATCTCTCCTGTGTGTGTCTGTGTGTGTGTTGTGTTGTGTTGTGTTGTGGGGGGGGGGGGGGGGGCTTCTAGTTGACTTTTTTAGTATGATTGCTGAACGTGATTCTGTTGATGTGATGTGTGGAATGGTCATGAGAAACACAAGCAGGGCAATCCGGATTAAAGCCTCTGTTTTTTCCTCTTAACTCAGAATATATAAATGTATAAATCAGATCAATGATACTCATGGAAGTGGTTTTAATATGGTAGGTAATTTTGTCTAAAACTAAAGTCTTCTCTTGGAAAACTAAAATCAGAGTGCATGCTCAGTCATGCTACAGCGTCTCTGGTCCTTCTCCACTTAAAGCTCTTGCTCAGTGGACCAGAGCCTAACTACTACTAAACTACTGTCAGGACTAAATTACTAAGATCCCAACACTTTACCTCCAAATAATTACTACCACAATCATCACCAACAATAAAACACAATAAAACAGGTAAAGTTAAGCTGTACATAAAGCACAAGGCTGATAACCAGCACTCGTCTCCCGCTGTCTGTCCCGAACTCACTCACTCACAGCATACACAGTCTTAAACACCATATCACAGCTGCATTATGGGTAGGCATATATGCATGTTAATTTAAACCATCTGTGAGAAACTTGGGTATACATACAGTATAAAACACTGAGAAGCAATTTGAACCTTTAAGAAGAGAGGCTCTTTCCTCAGAGGTCCCCTGAAAACTCATAATAAAAGTCCCAAGGCCATGTATTAAAGAAAAATATATAGCAAAACAAAAAACAATTGACTGTATGGCTAAACACTACACCCAGTTCTCTATTTTATATTATTCTGACATTACTAAGTAAAGGTTCGATTAAACTATGGTCAAATATCTAAATTTTGTTAATATTTGCATCAGAATTTTAATCAGGGATTGGTATATTATAATATTACAGAGCAACATATTTCAGCTATTACTGTAAAAATGTATTAGTAGAGATTATTTGCGCTATAAGACGTATTTGAGTCATGTAGACTCTCCTGAAAATAACCTCTGGAACATGTGAGCGTCTTTTGTAATAGTTTAGGTGAATAAAGTGATGAATGTGATTAAGATTAATTAATCACAGAACATAGGAACTAGAAAACACTGAAAGAGAAAACAAACAATTAGCAACCTGACTGGTGTGAAGAGGTACAAGATGTACACATGGAAGTAACAAGAAACACCTAGGGACAGGTAATGAGGGGTGGAGCTACAAATGGCACATGTGGGAGCACTGAAGTCAGGGGCAGAGACAAGGAGAACAGAGCCATGTGCACTAAAGCACACCGGAAGAAAATATGAAGACAGACAGGGAACAAGACGAGAATTTTTTTTCACAGCACTAAACTAAATGAATAATAAATGTATTTACACCAGAAGACGTGTTTTTAACTGGTTCTTTTGTTTGCAGGAAATTATCAACTTTAATTGTCGGAAGCTGGTGGCTTCAATGCCTCTGTTTGCCAATGCTGACCCGAACTTTGTGACCTCCATGCTAACGAAGCTCCGCTTTGAGGTGTTCCAGCCAGGAGACTACATCATTCGGGAGGGAACCATCGGCAAGAAGATGTACTTCATTCAGCATGGCGTGGTCAGCGTGCTCACCAAAGGCAACAAGGAGACCAAACTCTCTGATGGGTCCTACTTTGGCGGTGAGTGAACTTTAAATGTAACACAAACATCACACACACACACACACACACACACTCAACATGCATTATTCTGCAGAGCTTAGCGCCTGTTCGAGTCCCATAATGGTGATGGGCGCTCAGTAGAGGCAGCAGCGTGGAGAAATTAGCTGTATTTCAGGTCAGCTGAGCTGCTTTTAGTTGAAGTGTTTGATTTTGCTGTTTTTTGTGAAAGACTTCACAAGTGAGCGTGAATCAAAATTCCAGCAGCTACAAAACAAACAGGTTTCATCTAATTTTAATGAGGCTGACAAAACTCAGGGATCACAGACTCGATGTTAGTCTTTCACGGGTTTGTTATGAAGTATTTATGCGGGTGGTATTTTGTTCTGTTAAGAGACTAAATCTTAATGGGTTTTAGATTGTTTTAATAATTCAAGATCTGTCATTATTTACCAACAGACTCAGCTGTGTTCACTGAACTTTTCAGTAAATAGTTCTAGTTCAACAGTTTGGATTAAGGGATAGAACTAAAATGTGTATGGGTCTTGGAAGACTGGTTTGGATCACCAGGGTTATTTTTCAGACTATAAAGTGCACTGGATTGTAAGGCGCTCTATCAATGAATTTTCTGGTATATTTTTATACAAAAGGTGCACCAGATTATAAGGCGCATTATGCAACACTAGTAAGAAACAGAGGTGTCGCCATGTTTTCCTTCTAATTCAACAGGTCTTGTTTTGGGTGGCCTGTAAACCTAAGTAAAGTAAAGTGAAGCACTTCCGTTTATTTACAGTAAGCTTAGATTTCCAGATTTTTACTAAGTGCATGTCATTGCTAGACAGAAACTCACAGAAAAGTTTTATTAAATATAACAGTACGCAAAAAAGGTCAATCCAAGGTCATACACAAAATAGAACACAAGCAAGAGATACACGCTGTGTAATACAGGGTTAACCAAACTATTACTCTGCGAGGTGTGTGCGTAAAGACAGGCTATTGATACTGAGTGTGATCAGAATTCAGGAGAAACTTCCGGGTAGTGTCATGTGATCAGGTGCGTGCGTGATGTCAGGGTGTGGTGCGTTCTGGGATATGTAGTCAGGAGACTGGAGATCACAGGCTGAGCTGAGTGTGGGGTAGACAGGGGCACTTTCAGTGCTAGGAGTGCCAGAGCAGCAGAATTAGAATGAGCGGCTAACTGCTTGCGCTTAGCACGATTAGCAGCTAATGCTAATGCTGCTCCAGTCTTAGTGCTGGAGAAAATTCTGTATAACGCTGTACTTCAGAGTGACTTTACTGCTCCTTAATACCTGACTGATAGAATTCATACATAAGAAGCACTGGATTATAAGATGCACTGACGATTTTTGGGAAAATGGAAGGATTTTAAGCGTTACTTATAGTGCAAAAAATATAGTAAGCTGTGAGGTTTTATCTTGTAAGTAAGGCTGAACACTGGTCATTAGAGCCATAATTGGCATTAGAGCCATAATTGTTGAAATAGTTTTGATTTGTAGATCATTTGTAGCATAGCCTTTTATGCTACATTTACTAGCTTATCAAAAGAACACAAGGCACCCAACCTGAATCACGTTCAAAGCTGAATATTAATGTGTTGCAAAATATATAATTTTCTTATTAGACATTCTTGAGAAGCTTTGCTGCTCTAATTAAGGATGTATTGTCATGGTGGGGTACAGAATACAGACACTCGCGGAACCAGTTAAGGATTTTATTAAAAACCCACAGGGTACAAAACAAAACAGTAGCAGCAGGTAGTGAACACTGTTAAGCAGAAACCAGGAGGGAGAGACCATTACCGGATAGTGAGGCAGTCCAATGGCCATACACGAGGCAGGCAGTATCAGAGGAGATCCAAAAACATAAACGATAAGCAGTCCAGAGTTCATACACAATAATCCACAGAGTAGGCAAGGCAAAAATCAGAGTCGAGAAAACAAAAGCAAGGTCATACACGAGAAAACTGTAACAGAGCTATACACAGTGTGTGTGTGTGTGAGCAGACCTTAAATACTACAGGTAATCAAATCAAATCAAATCAATTTTTTTTGTATAGCGCTTTTTACAACTGGTGTTGGCACAAAGCAGCTTTACAGAAACATGATTACAGGACAAAGAATCAGGCAAAACATGACACATAGAAAATACAGAATACAGAACCCCCAGTGAGCGCGGAGGCAAGGAAAAACTCCCTCAGAGCTGCAGGAGGAGGAAGAAACCTTGGGAGGACCAAGACTCACATTTGAGGGGGGACCATCCTACCACTGGTCAAACGGCTTTTAAATAGAAATTTAAAAAGTCTTTCATACATCCACATAGGTTTTATATATTCAGGAGTATAATAGCGCCACTAATGGCTTGGATGTAATCTGTAGTGGAGAGTAAGATGGACGATGAGCAGCTGATCTGTGGTGGTGGTGGAGAAGAGCTGACTTCAGAAACTTCCATCAGTCTGGCCAGACAGGAGACGCGAGAGCCTGAGGGTCCAACATCCATTGGTATCGGGTCAGACAGGTGGGCAGTCAGTAACTCGGAGGAAAGCAGAGAAATGGAATTAGTTTTACTGGATTTATGTAAAACGGAGAATATAAAACATTATCAGAGTGTGGCTAATGACTCCGGCAGAACTGAATAAAACAGCCTAACTAAAGGCAGAGAGCCAGAAGGTAACATAGACATGGAGGCTCCCTGAAACACCAGCATCCACCCACTCCACCGTCCACAAACCTGAGTGATCGTGTGCAGTGGGAGAACAACAGCACCAGCATTCAGTTTACCCACAGTTCCCTCTGTCCGTGAACCCCTGAATCTGCAGCCTTATCTAAAGGGAAAAACATTAATTACCAAAAGTTAAACTAAACAAGTAAGTTTTCAGTCTAGACTTAAAGATTGAGACTGTGTCTGAGTCCCGAACATATTTGGGGAGATTATTCCAGAGTTGAGGCGCTTTATAAGAGAAAGCTCTTCCTCCTGCAGAGCTCCTCTGAATTTTAGGAACTACTAATAAACCAGCACCCTGAGAGCTTTCAGCAGCAGAGCAGCAGACCAGCACAGCAGCAGACCAGAGTAGTAGAGAGCAGAGCAGGGAGCAGAGCAGGGAGCAGAGCAGGGAGCAGAGCAGGGAGCAGAGTAGAGAGCAGAGCAGGGAGCAGAGCAGGGAGCAGAGCAGGGAGCTGTAATCAGTATTCAGGACTTCCTGGCCAGGGCAGGTGAGGTGTCACATGATCGGCAGAGTGTGTGATGTCAGTGTGTGGTGCATTCTGGGTGTTGTAGTTGATAGACTGAGAACCTCCGTTGGAGCTAAGTGTGGCAGGACAGGGAGCGTCTACAACACCAGACGTGACGTATAACATAATTTGTTATATGATATTGAGATACAGGAGAGAAATAAGAGACCATGTTACTATCAAGTTAATGTAGGTTATATTTATAAATCAGGGATTTTGCACCAAGAAGTCTGAGTTTAACAGGTGCATTCATCTCACTTTAATACACGCTAAATCTTGTCACTAATTTCCAAGTTAAAAAACAAACCCTCATGAAACGTATTTACCTTACCTTTCTTCTCCAAAGCTTTAGGGCAAGCGGCAGTATTTGTGCATGCTTTAACAATGTTTGTTTGTTGGCCAGTCAGTAAGTGAATGTTCCTTTTCTTAATTGCGAAGTTAAAAAACAGTACAACTAAACAGAATTTCTATAAGACAGTTCTTGAGTCCGGTACCAGTAAGGCCTGTGCAGTGTGAATAACAGAAGCTTCTTCAGTGATTCTATGCGGGTGATCGTCAGCCTGTCAGGATGTCATTGCTCATCGAGTCCCATTACATTTACATACTGACAGTGTACGGTTGAGTATGTGAGTTTCAGTATTGTGGACAGAAGCATTTATCCTCATGTGACCCTCTGCTTCACCATTAATTACACCCAGTGTTCACAATGCAGCCCCCTGGCCTCTCTCTGCAGGAGAAAATAATGGAGGCATGGCGAGCAGCCTATCTCTGAGCGTGCCACAGTTAATCAACACTGTACACATGTGCTCTCTTATATCTCAGCAATGTAGCATCAGCCGTCATCAGCCGTGATCAGCAGGGACAGACAGACAGACAGACTCTCACAGTGGTTCTTCTGAGACATTGTTCCACACAGCGCTTTGTGGGACATTTGTATAGTTTGTACAGATATACATAAAGTACATGCATATACTTTATGAATAAAGTGATATGAAGTCCTTATTGCCTTTTTTGCAGTGTAATTATTGATAAATTAATATTATTTTCTGTTAATCAATCTTTAATCAGATAAAAGGGAAAAAAGCTAAATGTGATTTTCAACATTTTATATAATAAACCAAATTCTTGTTGTACAAAAGTTGATGTTTAAAGATCAACTCCTGTTTAAAGATGTTTGAGGATGTTTATGGTTGGTGTAAAGGAGGTGTGGTATGTTGTGTCAGTGCTGGTGGATGTAGAGATGTTTGAGGATGTTTATGGTTGGTGTAAAGGAGGTGTGGTATGTTGTGTCAGTGCTGGTGGATGTAGAGATGTTTGAGGATGGTTTATGGTTGGTGTAAAGGAGGTGTGGTATGTTGTGTCAGTGCTGGTGGATGTAGAGATGTTTGAGGATGGTTTATGGTTGGTGTAAAGGAGGTGTGGTATGTTGTGTCAGTGCTGGTGGATGTAGAGATGTTTGAGGATGTTTATGGTTGGTGTAAAGGAGGTGTGGTATGTTGTGTCAGTGCTGGTGGATGTAGAGATGTTTGAGAATGTTTATGGTTGGTGTAAAGGAGGTGTGGTATGTTGTGTCAGTGCTGGTGGATGTAGAGATGTTTGAGGATGTTTATGGTTGGTGTAAAGGAGGTGTGGTATGTTGTGTCAGTGCTGGTGGATGTAGAGATGTTTGAGGATGTTTATGGTTGGTGTAAAGGAGGTGTGGTATGTTGTGTCAGTGCTGGTGGATGTAGAGATGTTTGAGGATGTTTATGGTTGGTGTAAAGGAGGTGTGGTATGTTGTGTCAGTGCTGGTGGATGTAGAGATGTTTGAGGATGTTTATGGTTGGTGTAAAGGAGGTGTGGTACGTTGTGTCAGTGCTGGTGGATGTAGAGATGTTTGAGGATGTTTATGGTTGGTGTAAAAGAGGTGTGGTACGTTGTGTCAGTGCTGGTGGATGTAGAGATGTTTGAGGATGTTTATGGTTGGTGTAAAGGAGGTGTGGTATATTGTGTCAGTGCTGGTGGATGTAGAGATGTTTGAGGATGTTTATGGTTGGTGTAAAGGAGGTGTGGTATGTTGTGTCAGTGCTGGTGGATGTAGAGATGTTTGAGGATGTTTATGGTTGGTGTAAAGGAGGTGTGGTATGTTGTGTCAGTGCTGGTGGATGTACAGATGTTTGAGGATGTTTGTGGTTGGTGTAAAGGAGGTGTGGTATGTTGTGTCAGTGCTGGTGGATGTAGAGATGTTTGAGAATGTTTATGGTTGGTGTAAAGGAGGTGTGGTATGTTGTGTCAGTGCTGGTGGATGTAGAGATGTTTGAGGATGTTTATGGTTGGTGTAAAAGAGGTGTGGTATGTTGTGTCAGTGCTGGTGGATGTAGAGATGTTTGAGGATGTTTATGGTTGGTGTAAAGGAGGTGTGGTATGTTGTGTCAGTGCTGGTGGATGTAGAGATGTTTGAGGATGTTTATGGTTGGTGTAAAGGAGGTGTGGTATGTTGTGTCAGTGCTGGTGGATGTACAGATGTTTGAGGATGTTTGTGGTAGGTGTAAAGAAGGTGTGGTATGTTGTGTCAGTGCTGGTGGATGTAGAGATGTTTGAGAATGTTTATGGTTGGTGTAAAGGAGGTGTGGTATGTTGTGTCAGTGCTGGTGGATGTAGAGATGTTTGAGGATGTTTATGGTTGGTGTAAAGGAGGTGTGGTATGTTGTGTCAGTGCTGGTGGATGTAGAGATGTTTGAGGATGTTTATGGTTGGTGTAAAGGAGGTGTAGTATGTTGTGTCAGTGCTGGTGGATGTACAGATGTTTGAGGATGTTTTTGGTTGGTGTAAAGGAGGTGTGGTATGTTGTGTCAGTGCTGGTGGATGTACAGATGTTTGAGGATGTTTGTGGTTGGTGTAAAGGAGGTGTGGTATGTTGTGTCAGTGCTGGTGGATGTAGAGATGTTTGAGGATGTTTATGGTTGGTGTAAAGGAGGTGTGGTATGTTGTGTCTGTGCTGGTGGATGTAGAGATGTTTGAGGATGTTTATGGTTGGTGTAAAGGAGGTGTGGTATGTTGTGTCAGTGCTGGTGGATGTAGAGATGTTTGAGGATGTTTATGGTTGGTGTAAAGGAGGTGTGGTATGTTGTGTCAGTGCTGGTGGATGTACAGATGTTTGAGGATGTTTGTGGTTGGTGTAAAGGAGGTGTGGTATGTTGTGTCAGTGCTGGTGGATGTAGAGATGTTTGAGGATGTTTATGGTTGGTGTAAAAGAGGTGTGGTATGTTGTGTCAGTGCTGGTGGATGTAGAGATGTTTGAGGATGTTTATGGTTGGTGTAAAGGAGGTGTGGTATGTTGTGTCAGTGCTGGTGGATGTAGAGATGTTTGAGGATGTTTATGGTTGGTGTAAAGGAGGTGTGGTATGTTGTGTCAGTGCTGGTGGATGTAGAGATGTTTGAGGATGTTTATGGTTGGTGTAAAGGAGGTGTGGTATGTTGTGTCAGTGCTGGTGGATGTACAGATGTTTGAGGATGTTTTTGGTTGGTGTAAAGGAGGTGTGGTATGTTGTGTCAGTGCTGGTGGATGTACAGATGTTTGAGGATGTTTGTGGTTGGTGTAAAGGAGGTGTGGTATGTTGTGTCAGTGCTGGTAGATGTAGAGATGTTTGAGGATGTTTATGGTTGGTGTAAAGGAGGTGTGGTATGTTGTGTCAGTGCTGGTGGATGTAGAGATGTTTGAGGATGTTTATGGTTGGTGTAAAGGAGGTGTGGTATGTTGTGTCTGTGCTGGTGGATGTAGAGATGTTTGAGGATGTTTATGGTTGGTGTAAAGGAGGTGTGGTATATTGTGTCAGTGCTGGTGGATGTAGAGATGTTTGAGGATGTTTGTGGTTGGTGTAAAGGAGGTGTGGTATGTTGTGTCAGTGCTGGTGGATGTAGAGATGTTTGAGGATGTTTGTGGTTGGTGTAAAGGAGGTGTGGTATGTTGTGTCAGTGCTGGTGGATGTAGAGATGTTTGAGGATGTTTGTGGTTGGTGTAAAGGAGGTGTGGTATGTTGTGTCAGTGCTGGTGGATGTAGAGATGTTTGAGGATGTTTATGGTTGGTGTAAAGGAGGTGTGGTATGTTGTGTCTGTGCTGGTGGATGTAGAGATGTTTGAGGATGTTTATGGTTGGTGTAAAGGAGGTGTGGTATGTTGTGTCAGTGCTGGTGGATGTACAGATGTTTGAGGATGTTTGTGGTTGGTGTAAAGGAGGTATGGTATGTTGTGTCAGTGCTGGTGGATGTAGAGATGTTTGACGATGTTTATGGTTGGTGTAAAGGAGGTGTGGTATGTTGTGTCAGTGCTGGTGGATGTAGAGATGTTTGAGGATGTTTATGGTTGGTGTAAAGGAGGTGTGGTATGTTGTGTCTGTGCTGGTGGATGTAGAGATGTTTGAGGATGTTTGTGGTTGGTGTAAAGGAGGTGTGGTATATTGTGTCAGTGCTGGTGGATGTACAGATGTTTGAGGATGTTTATGGTTGGTGTAAAGGAGGTGTGGTATGTTGTGTCAGTGCTGGTGGATGTAGAGATGTTTGAGGATGTTTATGGTTGGTGTAAAGGAGGTGTGGTATGTTGTGTCAGTGCTGGTGGATGTAGAGATGTTTGAGGATGTTTATGGTTGGTGTAAAGGAGGTGTGGTATGTTGTGTCAGTTCTGGTGGATGTAGAGATGTTTGAGGATGTTTATGGTTGGTGTAAAGGAGGTGTGGTATGTTGTGTCAGTTCTGGTGGATGTAGAGATGTTTGAGGATGTTTGTGGTTGGTGTAAAGGAGGTGTGGTATGTTGTGTCAGTGCTGGTGGATGTAGAGATGTTTGAGGATGTTTGTGGTTGGTGTAAAGGAGGTGTGGTATGTTGTGTCAGTTCTGGTGGATGTAGAGATGTTTGAGGATGTTTATGGTTGGTGTAAAGGAGGTGTGGTATGTTGTGTCAGTTCTGGTGGATGTAGAGATGTTTGAGGATGTTTATGGTTGGTGTAAAGGAGGTGTGGTATGTTGTGTCAGTGCTGGTGGATGTAGAGATATTTGGGGATGTTTATGGTTGGTGTAAAAGAGGTGTGGTATGTTGTGTCAGTGCTGGTGGATGTAGAGATATTTGGGGATGTTTATGGTTGGTGTAAAAGAGGTGTGGTATGTTGTGTCAGTGCTGGTGGATGTAGAGATATTTGGGGATGTTTATGGTTGGTGTAAAAGAGGTGTGGTATGTTGTGTCAGTGCTGGTGGATGTAGAGATGTTTGAGGATGTTTATGGTTGGTGTAAAGGAGGTGTGGTATGTTGTGTCAGTGCTGGTGGATGTAGAGATGTTTGAGGATGTTTATGGTTGGTGGAAAGGAGGTGTGGTATGTTGTGTCAGTGCTGGTGGATGTAGAGATGTTTGAGGATGTTTGTGGTTGGTGTAAAGGAGGTGTGGTATGTTGTGTCAGTGCTGGTGGATGTAGAGATATTTGGGGATGTTTATGGTTGGTGTAAAGGAGGTGTGGTATGTTGTGTCAGTGCTGGTGGATGTAGAGATGTTTGAGGATGTTTATGGTTGGTGTAAAGGAGGTGTGGTATGTTGTGTCAGTGCTGGTGGATGTAGAGATGTTTGAGGATGTTTATGGTTGGTGTAAAGGAGGTGTGGTATGTTGTGTCAGTGCTGGTGGATGTAGAGATGTTTGAGGATGTTTGTGGTTGGTGTAAAGGAGGTGTGGTATGTTGTGTCAGTGCTGGTGGATGTAGAGATGTTTGAGAATGTTTGTGGTTGGTGTAAAGGAGGTGTGGTATGTTGTGTCAGTGCTGGTGGATGTAGAGATGTTTGAGGATGTTTATGGTTGGTGTAAAGGAGGTGTGGTATGTTGTGTCAGTGCTGGTGGATGTAGAGATGTTTGAGGATGTTTATGGTTGGTGTAAAGGAGGTGTGGTATGTTGTGTCAGTGCTGGTGGATGTAGAGATATTTGGGGATGTTATGCTGTGTTTAAGTGTGAATAGGATCAGCTAAAATGCTAAATGCGCTACTGTGGAAACATGTGCCCTCGCTCACATTATCTTTAAGCCCTGGATCTGCAATTATTTCCCAAACGCATTAAATGCAGTGGAGCTTTGCGGTGGTGTTGGCCTTTCGCCTGTTATCATTCTGTGCTATTCCTGGCACCAGTGCAGTGCTGGGAAAGCTGGGAGAGGGGCTGGAGCTGTGGGGAATTTGTTACAAAACAGGAGTTAGCCACTCATGAAATTAATTTATATAACACCTGTGTTTGTGTGTGTGTGTGTGTGTTTGTGTGTGTGTGTGGGTGTGTTTGTGTGCGTGTGTGTGTGTTTGTGTGTGTGTGTGTGTGTGTGTGGGCGTTTAGAGGGGGTTTGTGAAACGTTAAACAGGGTTGGTGCACTGACCCTCCATTACCCAAGTGAACACCAATGGCGGATGCTGGTCTTTCAAGGAGGGGAAGCTCAATTTCGGCCTACATCTTAACATATGTAGTTTTATTTATACAAAAATTCTACTCTCCCTGAGATGTTTTTTTTTTTTGTAAACAAAAGGCATTATTTTTAAGTTTTCACTACACAACAAAAAGGTACCCATTCTTTACATTGAACAATTACATAAAAAAGACGTTATGACAGGAATAAACATAAAATGATCAGTAAAAAAAAAAAACCATTATGCAAAATCTTTAAAGTTGGTATAGGAAAAAATGCAAAATCTCTTTAATTAATTTAAATTATTTACTTTTTTTAATGATAACACAATACTTTGTCGTTTTTAATAAAGAAAATGCCGCTATAAGGATTAGGAACGTCTCCGGTTCAACTCAGAACAGAATGAAAATGCTCCCATCATGGATTTTTACACTAAAAGATCGCTGATTCGCTCATTTCACTGTCAATCAAAAAATGACTCCGCCTCAGACAGATCATCCAATCATCACGCAGAAGCTGAGCTTCCCTTGCAGTCTTAGAGCAATCACCACTGGTGAACACATGCACACACACACACACACACACACACCCACATACGTACAGTATGTCATAATTACACTACAAAGGTACTCTATAGATACCCTCGCAATCAATGTGAATGTATATGTTGAATGTTTTGTGTTAATATGTGTTATATGTTGTGTGTGTGTGTGTGTGTGTGTGTGTTATTGCACTCACACAGTGTGCACGTGTGTATGCATGCAAGTAGCTGCACGTTTGTCCCTTGGTGGAGAATGCTGCATGGTCTCTCCTCATCATGCTGGATATCAATGATTTAAAGCACATGCCTGGGTTAAAATGCATGCCTTGGATTATAAAGAATTCTTGAGAAGATGGTTGTGGTGGGCAGTGGGATAGGACTGCACTGACGACACGGAATGAGCTTTAGGATAAAAAAAATACAGAGGAAGAGAAAAGCAGAAACATTATAGACAGTATTAACAGAATATGAGGAAAATAAAGAAAACAGTAGAAAATAAGGAAACATGCATTAAACTGAATGAAAGATGGACATAAAAGTAAAAATGTAACCTGGAAGGTTAAGGACAACAAATATAAAAGAAAAATTGAAGAAAATAAGAAAAGAAAATGTAAAATGACAGCATCAGAGAAAAGGAAATGGGTAGAAAACAGAATATAAAAGGGAAATGGCAGGATAGAAGGCAGTAAAAGGGAGAGTAAAGAAGGTAAACAGGACAGGGCTGTGTTTCTCTCTGTATAAGAGTGGTAGTTGGAGTGTCTTTATGAAGAATGATTGTGTGTAGCTGCTCTGAGACAGTAGGGCATTGGTTTGGACCGGGGAGATTTTGCAGGGTGGAAAAATCGAATGTGCCCTCTCGAATCTGTCTTGTCATCTCGTGTCTGGTCTCCTCTGTCTGCGGCCCCGTCACCCTCAACAAGGTGCAGCTAATCTGTGGAGCACTAAAGCCGGTTACCGAGAGCTCTGCTATCAAGCCCCAGCTCAGAGAGAGAGAGACACTGAGGAAATCAAGAAAGTGTGTGTGTGTGTGTGTGTGTGTCACCCAGTTGAGCTTTATCTCTGTAGTTTGGTTTCTTTTGTTAAAACCTAGAGCTGCAAGGCTAATGTAGCAACTGGAAGTTCCTTACACACACTCGCCTCAAAGCAGTTTTTACACACACTCGCCTCAAAACAGTTTTTACACACACTCGCCTCAAAGCAGTTTTTACACACACTCGCCTCAAAGCAGTTTTTACACACACTCGCCTCAAAGCAGTTTTTACACACACTCGCCTCAAAGCAGTTTTTACACACACTCGCCTCAAAGCAGTTTTTACACACACTCGCCTCAAAGCAGTTTTTTGGTGAAAATAGTTACTTATTGTTCCAGCACTTCACCTACAGTCAGGAATCACGGTTTGAGCCACCATTAAAGGACACGCTTTTTAGGAAAAGCTGATACTCACAGAGCTGTCACTGCAAGTGAAAATGCATGTGAACTGAATGGGTATAGTAATATTACAGTTCTTTACACAAGTAGGACTGATAATGTGTCCAAATGTTTGTGGACATTCCTTCTGATAAATGCTTTATTTACTTTCAGTTGCACACATAGGTGACAGATATGCAAATGCACACACACAGCTCATCTAGTCCCTGTAAATAAGTTAGCAATAAAATATGACTCTTGAAAGCAAAAAACACAAACTTGTTGGCACCATGCCTAATACGCTAGAGGCATATATATATATATATATATATATATATATATATATATATATATATATATATATATATATATATATATTCCCCCAGGATTGAGCTGTAAAGCAGTGGAACTGTGTTCTTTGGAATAATGGTCCCCACCCACTGTTTTGCTTTTGGGATGAGTTGGAGATGGATGGTGACCTTAATGTCCCTTGTCACCAAATGTAATCAGATCCTCAGAGCAGTGCTCCATTATCTAATAGAAAACCTTCTCTAGACAGTAGTGACTCTTAAAAAACTCTTAATTAATACCATTACTTAAAACTGTGTCCAAATACTATTTGATACTACTAAACGTCTGGGTTCAGTTTAAAGGAAGGGATTGTTCTGATTTTGATGTGACTATTGTGTGTTTGAACAGTTTGTGATTGTTCCTTTCAATCATTTGATTACAATTTAAATCACTTTTGGTCGATAAGATCAGACTAAATGTTTTTGCTGAAAATAGGCACTAGAGCTGCTGTTATTAGTCTTGTGTTGCTCAGTGCTATTAGGTTCAGACCCTTCCAAGACAATTTTTCTAACGTAGACCAGTGTTTCCCAACCCTGGCCCTAGATGTTTCTTGGCTCTGCACCTTTTAGTGGTTTCTTGCTCTAATGCACTACATTCAACTGAAGAAAGGCTTGTTAGTGATGTTTCAGTCTAATTTCTTATTAAATTTAAACAGAAAAAAAAGTTAAAATTCCTGCTCGGAAAGTCCAGAGTCTAAGAAGGCTGCGCTGTGCATTAATAGAGGAATTATATATACAAATCAGAGTGTCACTCATTATTACATTTAAGAGAGACCGGTGCTCTATAACTTTGGCAGATTGCTATTTTAATGGTGCAGCTACCTTGACACGTCCAACTCTTCTCAGCAGAGGAAACTGACCTGGTCATTCAAGCTGTAAAGGTGTGCGAGCAGCTAATTTATGGGAACAGCAATGTTATTTTATTTAGTATTCTATTTATTGTTGAAGTAAAAGTTGGGTTTGTGAACTGCTGCCTGTGTTGCCAAGGTAGCAATAAACATCTGCTGTTGACTGGTCAGTGGAGCACCTGTGTTTTTTGTTGCTAAGATATCAATACACCAGATATTTACCTGAACACACCTCACTTCCAGACCACCACACCCATCAGTGTAGATTTATTCCCAAACTTACTGTTTTAATGACGCAGGTGTAAAACAGCAATGAGCATCGCGACACACCTTGTACAAGGTGATAGATAGAGCCCAGACTGTATTCTGATTAAATTTACCATAAACAACAGTAAAGCACAGTGAAAGCAGGTTTTATAAACTCCAAAGTCTTTAGATGACTGGTTTATACAGCACAATAACCAATTCTATCTAATTCAGTGAACATGCCTCTAGTTCTAAGCATTTTATACCTAATTACTCCGGATGACTTAATGACCCTCTAATGATTTCATGATGTGGAAAATTTTGGTATTGAGTAGCTCTTTAAAGGTTCACTCCTAGTCTAGTTGTTAAAGGAGATGAGGGAAGTCCTCGTAACCAGTAATGTGTCCAGTATCAGCAGTGTGCAGCTGTGGCTGTAGTCTCGTCTCTGAGAGGCTGTGTATCAGCAGAGCTGCAGACTGCATCTCTCTGGCGGCGTTAACGTGTGCAGGCTGTAGTGTCAGGCTGGATCAGGCTCGCAGGCTGCCCACGCTCTGAAAGGTTAGTGTGTGTCCAGTGCGGCGGCTCGGGGCTCGGTGGACGATGGAGATTTGAGCTGACAGAAAGGCTCAAAGCGCAGGTGAGCCTGGTCAGAGCCAACCTCACGCCACCCATACCTCTCCCACCACCGAAACACTGGAAAACAGACTTAAAGTGACAGTTTGATAGAAAAAAGTGTGCACAGATATACTTACACTAAATGTAGTCCATTAGCCAGAACAGGTTTGTTCTGAGATTTGCTTCTTTAGTTTTGTGTCTACCAGCTTAGTGAAGCTTATATAAGTTTTTTTCCATTTATCGTTTGCACAAGGCTAATTGGTAATGACACATTTTCTATCGTTTCCTGCATAAAAATCCAGCTCAATACCCCTATGCTGGTCACAAGCTGGATTTTTAGCAGGGTTGTTACCTACTATAGTCTTGAAATAAACTGTGAAATAAGGTTGTTGCATGCTCTCCCCTTACAGCCCTTTCTTACACCCCGCCAACAGTCTGTATTCACATCTTCTACCTGTTGTTTAAATATACTTTAAGTAGTTTTGAAACCAGTACGTTTACACTTTTATTCAAGTAAAAAGTGCAAAATCTACAAAAGTATTTAAACCCAAATATCGATACTAAGAAATGTCAATACATTTTACACAGAACAAGCTAAGCCAAAAAAAGACATGACTACACTTTATATTGCGTTGAAAAGTGACACTGTCATACAGCTTATTCAGCATTAGATGCAGTACTGTGATTAACCCTGCACAAACAACCCCACACACACACGCATGCACACGCTCTTCCCGTGATGAGCGTAGTAATGTTCATAGGCTGTTATTGGAAAGGCTCGGCAGGGGGTGGAGCGATAAGACCGTGATGGAGCTGGAGTGCATGCGGTACGCTGGCAGGATCCGGCACTCTAAGCCTGTTTAGGATTTCATGCAGGATTTTTTTTCTGTTATTTTGATGAGTCACTGGGCGGCTGAGTCAGACACGCACCAGCCTTCTCGTCCATGCTAATGTGAATGATGTAGTGCAGAGGGACGTTTGGGGGCTGAGCAAGAAGAGACTAGAGGTCACGGTGTCTTTACAAAAACAGAACACAACAAATCTGGTGTCACTGCTGAGCGTGGCCTGGAGGACTGGATCTGATTGTGCAAAATGAAAACTTGGGTGTTTAATGCCATTGAGACTATGGGTTATCACAGATATTAGCTGCAGAAATTCAATTAATTCACCTTCTAGAAACAGCCAGTTCTCACCATCCGTCTAATCCAGTTTCATCCATCAGATCATCTTCATTATTCCACTCACATTGTGCAGTGCATCAGTTCCACTGGCAGCAGAACAGCCCCAGATCATGGTGCCACCACCTCCATGCTCTGCAGTTAGTACAGTGTTCTAAGGGTTGAATGGTTGCCTTTACTTATCCTACTACTGACTAATTTTAAGCACACACTACACAATTTACCATCAGGAGAAAGATGGACAGAAATGTTTGATTCTCTTAAACAGCGAGAACAATTCGGGAATTTAAAAAAATCTGACACATCACATGTACGGCATTGCATTCTAGATCATGATGAACACTACCACCATGCTTAGCAGTTAGTTCAGTGTTCATAGGATGTAAAATAAAATGTTCATAGCTAGTGGAAAAACAGCCCAAGATCATGAGACCATGTTTGACAGTTGGTACAGTGTTTTGGGGTTAATGATGCACAACTGAACATGCTGTCTTTTTGTAATTCTCTCTTCCTTTCTCTCTCTCTCTCTCTCTCTCTCTCACACTCTCTCTCTCTCTTTCTTTCTCTCACTTTGTATTAAGTGTCTCATCTTGTGTGTGTGCTAGCCTCAGCCAGAACAGGCCCCCGGGTGGAGGGGATTTAGATGAGCTGAGAGCTGCTCTCCTCTTCAGTGGGGATGTGGGGATTACCCAGGGCACAGAGACCCTTCCACCCACACAGTGAGGGGGGATCCAGAGCATGACCCCACAGTTCAGAGTCCCCGAAACAGATCACATCACAAAAACACAGTCACACTAACCTTCAGGCCCTTGTGGTAGATAGATAGATAGATAGATAGATAGATAGATAGATGGATGGATGGATGGATGGATGGATGGATGGATGGATGGATGGATGGATGGATGGATGGATGGATGGATGGATGGATGGATGGATGGATGGATAGATAGATAGATAGATAGATAGATAGATAGATAGATAGATAGATAGGTAGGTAGGTAGGTAGGTAGGTAGGTAGGTAGGTAGGTAGGTAGGTAGGTAGGTAGGTAGATAGATAGATAGATAGATAGATAGATAGATAGATAGATAGATAGATAGATAGATAGAAAGATAGAAAGATAGATAGAAAGATAGATAGATAGATTCTAGTGGACAATGACAAGACGGAAAAAATTATTATCAGTGATTTAAGTCATCAAGTGAATCTCATATATTACGTAGGCTGCTTATCATGCAAAAATCATGCATTTTCCTCTCATTCTCTGAACCTTCACTGTTACTCTGGAGAAAGTAAGGAGCACTGTGAGTTTTATCAGCTACATTGTGGGTAAAAGTGGGAGCCCTGTTTTCACTCTGTGAAGTGTTATCAGGTTCAGAGTGTGTGGTTTGTGTACACAGTTAGAAGGGTGTGTGTGCTGCCAGTTCAGGAGTCAGATGGGGTGTGTAGTACGGTAAGTTTAGTATGCTTCCTGCCACAGCAATCTCTGAAGCTCACCTGACTGCTCGAGGACCGCCCACACGCGAGCCTGCAGTCAGAGGGACCCTCAGCCCCAGAGCGGCCGGACTGGTCCCGCACTGCAGCCGGTTAAATGGGGCATAATTCTCCTGATCCACCATGACGGATGAGTTCTGCCAGCACTCTAAGCTCTGAAAATGGCATTAAGTGCTTCAGCTCTGGATTACAGAAAATTCACATTTTTAATGCAAAAAGAAAAAATCAGGCGCTGGTGAGCTGGACCTTTTCCTTTGATAGAAAGTTCCCGATTTTGGCGGAGAAGTTGAGAGCAGGGGACGCGAGTGTGAGCTGACGGTGCTGCTTCAGGATGAACTCTCACACAGGAAGAGTTAGGAGACACTAATCCCCACGCAGAGGTTCATAGAGGATTCACACAAGACCTTCGCACTGCGTCTGATTACTAAATTATGCTGCACTGAAAAGACCAGAACATTGAATTTATTCAACTCAAACATATACATCATTTCCACATGAATAAAACATGCAAAGCAGATTTGTCTCTCAGTTCACTTACTTTAGACAGTAATTGAGTTGACGTGATATATTTTATTTATGAGAAAATGATTCACCCATTTGAATCAAGTAAACTTTCAAATCTTTTTAAAAAAGCAAAGACTTTGCTTTGTTCTGTACATTCAGTTAACTCAAGGCTGAACGTTTGTTCCAACCAAAATTTAACAATGAAATAAAAGTCATATCAAACTGGATTATTTGATGAATAAATAAGAAAGTATGTAGTGCAACTGTAAAGTTGGTGAAGCCCACTTTTCACAGATATCAGCACCCTATACTGTACTACCTGTAAGATGGTGGATGGTTCTATGTTTATATCAATTTTATACCAACACATCCAGCGTTCAGTTTGCTCTCAGGTTTATCAGCTGAAGTAAATTGAAGGCAAGAAGAACTGCAAATGCTGAGAATCAGGAGAGAGAGAAGCTGGTTAATATTAATTAATTTAGCATAATAACATTCTGCTCACCACACTTATAAACATGCAAGATGATGAACAAATTCTGGAAGTACTAAAAGCTAAAATTAATGTTTTTTTCTGTGGTGTTGGATCTGTAGATCACTCGCTAAGATAACCTCACAACTCAGTGCAGCTGTTGTTCTGGCTAACTGTTGCACTACAGACAGTGTTAATGAAATCAGTTTTAACAGGATATGCTGTGTTTACCTAAGTTGAAAAGAAAAATATGTTAAATGGACAAAACATTTTCCATAATATCACAGCAACATTTATAAAGCTAAAGCTACCTAGGCTTAAATAAGTTAGTAAGCAGGCTAAACACAGCAGCAAAGATCACATTACATGTAGAAGATTATGGCTCTGTATGGATCTGTAGACAAGCCTTCAACCGTGCACCGTGCACCTTAATGTAAGTGTAACGTAAGTGTTTTGCTGCTGTCGTAACAACAGGAAAAGAATGTCTTGCTTGGCTTAAAATACGCAGAAAACATGTACTGTTTTGTCTTAATTATTCATGGGTGTTTTGGGTGTAACGTGAAATAAACCATTTAGTGTGTCCATTTCCTTTAAGAGCCAGATGAGCTCTGATTTTGGAGGTTTGCTATTTTAACCACTTTTCAGTAGAGAATTCTGAGCTGCTCATTCACGCTGTAAAGATACACCAGCAGCTCATTTAAGGGAATAGTAATGTTATTTTATTCTTTATTCTGTTTATTTTTGATGTAAAAGCTGGGTGCACCTGGATTACCAAATAGCAATGGACATTTGATGGTTGACTGTTGTCAGGGTTCCAATCAGTCAGTGGTGCACCTGTGTTTTCCACCACCAAGATAACAATACAGCAGAAATGTATCTGAACACACACCAGCGTATATATATATTTGTAAGCTCTGTCGCTATTCAAACAATGCAGACACAAGGAGTGAAAATAGACTGTTGGTTGGGTGTAAAATAGTAATAAGCAAAGTCTTACATCTAAAGCACAGAGTCTTATCAACCAATTTTGAGAGTTCTGGTCACCGCTGATCTGTGGTGCAATATTTGTCCTAATGATTATTAGGTGAGCATGTTCATGACTTTCCATCCCAGACTAGATCTTCATCACAGATACAGTCAATATTAAAAAAACTGACGTTTTTCAGAGGGAGCACCATCTCCTCCCTTTCCTCAGCCATACATCTGTTCAACAGCACGGGGGTCTGGCCTTCTAGCTTAAAGAAAAGACACCCAATTCTTAAACCTCTCTCCACTATTGGAGTCTCCTTTGGTGATAAATATAACCGTAGGTTGAAGAAATGATGCTCGTGTTTGATTGCACAAGTATGTTGTTAAAAGCGTAAAAAATACAAGCAGACCTTTGACCTGATTTGCTGTTCTCTGTAACTGTTTCAGAGATCTGTTTGCTGACCAGAGGAAGGCGTACGGCCAGTGTCCGGGCAGATACCTACTGCCGCCTGTACTCTCTCTCCGTCGATAACTTCAATGAAGTGCTGGAGGAATACCCCATGATGAGGAGAGCCTTTGAGACAGTCGCTCTGGATCGCCTGGACCGCATAGGTAAGACTCTCTGAATCAAATTCTTCATTTCAAGGAGGATATTGAAAAGTAATTTGATATATTATAAGTAATTTGAGAGGCTAAAATTAAGATCGTAATTTTAGGGCAATATTCAGTTTTAATGTATAACAGACATGCTGACAATTATTCTCCAGGACTTCTGCAAAGAAAGGTTTACAAAATAACTCCACAAATCATAACCCTTTAAATGTATCATTGATTTATAAAAAAGGATATATTATTTAAATATTTGAGTATTGATGTGTGCCAATATTCTAATTTTGATAAATTAGATACATACAGAACTCTCAGGAAAAAATTAAATCTGAACTAGCTACAACCTCAAGAGTTATTGTTTCACAGTTGAATTCCAAGAGTAGTTATGCACAGTCCACAGTTGTTTCAGCTCCACTGATCATATAGGACACATTGTAGTTCTATAATAATTACAGACTGTATTTCTGTATGTGTTTCTCTGCATACTTTATTATTATCATCCTTTCATGCTGTTCTTCAATACTCAGGACCTACAGGAGAGAAAACCACCACAGATATTACTACAGATATTATTATTTTGCTGTTGGGTCATTATTTGTGTTGTGCTGTTGGGAGTGGATCAGATACAGTAGTACTGCTGGAGTTTTTAAACACTGTGTTTAATCTCTCACTGTCCTCCACTCTATTACACACTCCTAACTCTCTAGTCCTTCATCTGTGCCCACAGGGCACAGTAGGGAAACCCCAGCTCCCAGTGTGAGTACTCCAAGCCTGGGTGAGCAGCCTCTATGCTTATCTCCAAAAAGATTCAGCTCCATTAAAGCAGCTGCTGGTGACCCAATAGCTTTTGTTGGGAGATTGCTTTAAGGTGGCACAATCCATCTCAGCATAACCAGGCTAGCGTTCATCCTCACTGCATGTCACTGTCCACCATTACGCTCAGTGAAGGAAAGTATATTCCACCCTCAGCAGTTCCAGTTCAGATCATGTCCACAGCAGTGCACTGTGATTGGCCTAATTCAACTCTCTCTACTCAGTTAGTGGAAGATTCTCAACCCATGGTCTTGTTGTAGGTTAGACACTCCAAACACTTGAAGATTTACAAAATAAAAGTCCCACAACCTACTCAAATAACCACTGCAGTAATTTTCAGAACTGCTGTTTTATTAATGAGGCGCCATGAAAGTCATCATTAGCCTGTTAGCAGGAGGCTAAACAACCGGACTGATGGAGGGCTGCTAACTCTATCTGGTTAAATTGGACTAAGAAGCTCATAATAGTCAAGGGACAGTTCACAGTTTCCCACTCATTTTTGTTTTGTTAGAATGAACATAAGGGACTCTCAGATTGGCGTACCTGGGACAGAGCAGTGCACAGCATGTGTTCATGTAATGCCTGGGAGTACTGTGTAATTTCCAATCAGCTCCTCGCGTTCCTGCTTTACTGAGCCAGACGGCTGAGGGCTGAGACGCCACGGCAACCAGCTGTGTTAGTGCTGTTACCCAGGCCCGTGTTTATCTGACACCGCGGGGACTCAGAAACCCCTCACAGTAAACACTGACACCTAGTCCTAACAGCCCAAACACTACAGCACAAACAAACTCAATCATCTAAAACAGTTTAAAACAATCTAGATCAGGCTAAAACAGTCAAAAGCAGTCTAAATCTGTTTTAACATTGTTCTCCTGTTCAACACAAATCCAGCATGTAGAACTTACCTTTCTCTCGGGCAGAATGGACTTACAGACCGCAGACCTCACTAATTAATTACAGCATTAATGGGTCTGATGCAATCTGCTGATCTGTAGTGGAATGCACTGGGGTTAGAGCAGGTCATCCAGCGGCCTTCAGCCCGAAGCTTAATCGCCACTTTCTCATATCAGAAAATGGCCACCCTGATGTGACTGCTAATTCTGTTTCCACTGTGTGCGGCCGATTGCTCTCAGAGAAAGTATTTCCATTATTCCTAAAGTTTTTTTCCTAATTTATCATACAGATGGAATTTTGTAGAATTCAGTTAATTAAATACAGTTTAAAAGCGTGTCTCATTATGAAGAAAAGAATTCGTTGATATTTATTACGCAACAATGTCACGGCAGTTCCTGGAATTTGCTCACTTTGATCACTTTTCTGGTAGTGTGGAGTCATTTGTAGCATTTATATCAGCCATGGCCTGATGAAGTTTGTGTGACAGTGCAGCTGCCCTTCAGCCAGGACCTTGTCAGATCCGGCGTCCAGCAGCTACCAAACATGGTAAAGTGCCGTGTGTCTGCCTAGCCTGCATCTCTGCTATCCTATCAGTCACTGCGTCCGAGGCCATGTTTACTTGCTGATTTCTCTCTCTGCCTTATCAAGTGCTTAACAGTAAGAACTAGTCAAACACAGACTGGCCTGCCTGCAGGAGCCATCACACCCCCTACCAGGCTGCCCCCCTCCCTGATATCAGACCCCCAGCCTGGGGTTCCGCCCACAGCTCTGGGCTTGCTGAGAATTAACTGCTGTAGAAAAAAGAGATTGCAAAGTAGTGTTTGGAACAAAAAGCCAGAATAAAAGAGGTATTTAGAAGGATCAACTCTTTCTTGTGTGCACTTTAATATTCAGCATGCTGCCTGAGGCTGAATAATGATGTCCTTTGTTTAGAGGTTATTCAAAAAAGCCATGATTATAATACATCTTTTTTTAATGAATGAGGGTAGCTCTGAGTGCGGAAGCTGATGCTGGAGGGCTTTATCTTAGGATTTCAAATAACCCATTTACCAGGTATATGTTGTTTAATGGAGCAGAAAGATTGAATAAAACACAGAAAACTACCAGTTGGTCTTGATTAAGCCAAAAATGCGGTTTGTCTGTGTTTGTTTTGTGTTGTTGTAAATGGATGGTTCCTTGATTCTGTTTTTTCGTGTCCACTAGGAAAGAAGAATTCTGTCTTGCAGCACAAGGTCCAGCATGATTTGAACTCTGGCAACCTAAACTACCAGGAGAATGAGATCATCCAACAAATTGTCCAGCATGACAGAGACATGGCGCACTGTGCCCACCTGATGCAAAACCAACCTCCTCCTGCTCCTCCATCACCTACTCCTGTCATCTGGGCTCCACTCATTCAAGCTCCCCTCCAAGCTGCTGCAGCAACAACATCGGTTGCTATTGCCTTGACCCACCACCCTCACCTCCCTGCCGCTCTTTTCCGCCCCTCAGCCTCTGTTTTGGGTTCTATGAAAGACCCTTCGAGCTGCTTGAAGCGGTTTCAGGTTGTACCCACATCAGCAAGTCCTGGTTCAGCTGGAGATTCTCCTTCCAGCACGCCTCCAAAACCTCGTGCCGGAGCAGACACCCCCCTACTTGCCACTTTTCGGGCCCACCACTCAACAGGGCCTGCAGCGTCGGGCAGCGCCAGTCAGCAGGCCTTTAGCAGCGGCGGCGCATCTCATCCTGGAATCACCGGAGCTTCCACGTTCACAATGTCCGGCAACTTCTCCTCTTCTGCATCTCCCACATCGAGCACTGCACAGCTCCATCCTCCCCCAAAACACAAGCAGCCTTTTCCCCCAAGTACTCCCTCGCTGACTACCCGTCTCCAGCAAGGTGGGACAGGTGGAACAGCAGATGGCTCAGGTGTCGGAATGTTGTCTGGAGCGGTGGGTGGGACAGTGGGTGGTGCATCATGTGGAGTGACCTCAAGCGGTTCCATTGGAAATGCATTAGTTGGTGCAACGTGTGGTCTTCTGACCACAACATCTTCAAATAGTAGCCCTCTGTCCACCGGATCATTCAGCCATACTCCCAGTCAGCTTCTCCACGGTCAACAATCTCAAAAACCCACGCAGATGGGCTCGCTGCAGCAGTTTGCAGGCGGAGGTGGCAGGACTTCTAGTGTGCTAAACCTCTTCCACACACCCCCACCTGGATCACCGTCGTCCAGCCATGCCCACATTGCCCAGGCCCCTGAAGGCTCACCATCGTCAAATATCCAATCCACCTTGTCCAGCTTGCGGTCCAGCTTTCTCCCTCAGTTGCCTTTAGAAAGGTCAGCGTTAGCTTCGTTAGCTCAGTATGGCTCAGCTAATGCGTCTCCCTGTTACACTCCCCTAGCCCACAGCCCTACAATCCAAAGCCCTGTCCTTGGCAGGACTTTTCACTACAGTGACCCTTCCAGTACAGCTGGTTCCAACAGTTCTCTGCTCATGCCCCAGTCCTCCTGCCCTGGTCAACTACCAGGCCACCACGCCTCGGGGACCGAGTCTCCGCTAAGCCGTTTCTCTGAGGATATGAAACTGTTATCTAGCTCTCATCCCTCGCTAACGGGAGAAATAGGCAAGGCTCTGGGTCATCAGTCATCCCTTCGATCCTCCATGGATCCTGGTTATTGCCTTTCCCCTTACTCGTCTCTGACACTGGCGCCTAAGCCCTGTAGCTCTGTATCAGGGCACATCGCTCCCCCAGCACAGACTCCTCCCGGGTCACGGCACCACATTCACTCCCCTGGGACTTCACCTTCACTTCCACCCCGGAGGTCCTCCGAGGCCCGACCGTCCGAACTGGAACCTCTCTGCTCTAAGCTCCCCTCCAATTTGTGAGGCTAGATCACACCCTCCTACTCACCCTGGACCTGTAACTGAGTAATAACAATCTTCTACTGTGTGACACTTACGTTTTCTTTCTTTACCTATCTATCTAGACTACACTGTGTTTTAATCTTAATTATTTTAGATCTATCTAAATATTACTGTGATTAAAAAGATTAAGGCTTAACCATGTTAAATTAGAGCTCTAGATTACTCTTATTTTGTTTTGCTTTGTCTTTCTCTCTTTTTTATGCATTAATATATATGTGGAAGACATGTATTTAAACAGTATACTGTATTAATCAACTGATAGGAGGGTGTGAAATGCTACATACACCAACATTCAAGGAGGTCTGTTTTGTATCTATGCCAAGTTCATTAGGTTAGTGTTTTTGAAATGGACATCGCTGGAGGACTCTTTTGCAGGAATCTATGCACTGAATCCTGCATGTAAAAAAACAATGAACTTTTTTTCTGTTCTCAGATCTACCTTTTTAGTAAAATAACATTGAAGGAGGGGATCTCTTTTATCACTACACCCTATCCAGGATCACATATTGTTGATCCTTAAATGTGTCCATGGGATTCTATGTATTTATTCACTGTATAAACTTTGCAAAGCCTTCCAAGGTGGAGAAGAAAATGTAGGCAAGCCAAAAATATTTTTCTCTTTAGTAATTAAGTAATACACTTCTTAGGCTTACACATTGTTGATTTCCATTTTAAACACAATATTGTAGTAATGTTGGAATGGGAGACTGGGAGAACAGAGGAAGAAGTTTAGTATCCTAACAAATTCACTTTTGTCTTCCAGGTTAATGTGGCAGGTTTTGGACAAGAATTGCATTAGACTGATGAACGGCATGGAAACCCCTGTGTGTGTGTGTGTGTGTGTTTCTAAAATGGCCTGATGCAAGCAACAATCATGTTGGATCAGGATTAGCTTTGCCTTTTTACTAGAAAAAAAAACTTCCATTAAAGACTGTGTGTAGATGGTTCGACACCTCACACGAATTCTGCAGAGCCAGCAACAAGCCAGAATTAAATGAGATTACTGGATGTAGCATATACATCATTTCTTCTCTTTGACAGCTTTCGGTAAAATAATAACCTTTTTATTTATTTATTAACAAATATCTGTTTGTATTTATTTGTATCATACCTAGCTGCTGAATCATCTATTCATGACAGCAGTAAGTCAGGTGAATGTTGGAATTAGGAGGATGACTGACCGTAAAAAAAGGAATAGATGGTATAAATATCTGTTCAGCTTGGAGCATTGCTCCCTCACACACTCAAACATTACACAGCATCCTCTTAGACAGCTGGGTCCCAATTTGAGTCAGTGCTTCAGCTACAGTGTCCCGATGTTACAAGACAGCCTCACACCTCCATTATGAGCCCTGACATTAGCTAATCCTTACAGGCGTTCTTGAACATGCAGCTCAAAAATATGTAAAAAAGGCTAAAATCAGGCTTAAGAGATGTTAAGACCACTCATACATAAAGCGATTTACACTGATTATCCAGTAATAAGGGTGCATGTCTTAACCTAGGATATACATTAGACAGTGCCTGAACGGTTGGGTCTCATCGTCATCATGTTGGATGCAAGAGAAATGGTCAAATAAGAAGACCTGTCAGACTTTGAGGAGGACCAGATTGTTATAAGCAGACAACTGGGCTGGAGCATCTCCAAAATGTGTTGGACGTGTTGGATGCGTGATGCTGTGGGCAACTACCAACAGAGGTTTAAGAACCCAGAGACAGGATATAAGAGATAGCTCATCAGTGTAGGAGGACAACGAAGACTAATCCATCTGAGTGGAAGTCAGAAGGGCTAGTGTGGTGCAAGTCTCAGAAATGTTTAATGATGTGTAATTAGATGAGGAATGCTTTACAACACACGTCGCCCAGCACCTCCACCCCACCCCGCTGTGTATCTCTAAACCAATCAGAAAGCCCATGCTAATACCTGTCCATCATCAGAAGTGCCTATAGTGGACTGGACCTTAGAGTAACAGAAGATTGCTGATGTTTTGGCCCTGTTTTGTATACTCTTACTTTATCTCTTAGTTTGAGAATCTGCTGCTAATGTCTTTGTGCTATTTTCCACAGAGCACCTTCACACGTCTTGTAGAGAAAGCTAACGGACAGTGATGCTAACAGACTGCACTGTGTGAGATATGTGTCCAGTGGCAGAAACTGTAGGTAATACACAGATAATGAAAATCACGAATATCTTGTAAATGATTAAAAAGTAATAATTGTTTCCAGACTGACTGAGTCAAGTTCACAAGTTGTGAAAATCTTTAAACTTTTGAGCAGCAAGCGATGCTGGAGAGAGAGAGAGGTACAAATACAAGGAGACACTGATGTATTGAGGGGTTGCTGTGTAGCGACAGACAGTCAGTGGCTTGACATGTAGACGAGGACCCTGTGGACTACTCGGGATGACGAGCTTGTAGCAGAGAGGCCTTTAGAGGCTCCACAGCAAGTTATGATTGTCTCTGAGCACTTGTGGAAATTTCACAAGGAGGACAAGTATTGATTGCATTATTGGACACAGCTTTTAGAGGTTTTGAGAGCTAGTTAGAGAGTTTTTGGTCCGACTGAGCAGAAAAAAAGAATCTGAAAGGGCTAGGGGGAAAAAGAGCGAGTGAGAGTGATTGATTAGAGGGTACTCTGACCCGACCGAGAAACCTGGTCATTAGCAGAGATAAGGACTGCAGAGCATCAATAAAAGCAGCCTGCAGCTGTCAATCAAAAGCGCCTGTCACTCTGGCCCTGTGTCATGTCTCAGCTCACACCTCTCAGACTGAGCGACTCCATCTATCACACCACACTCCTCACAGGACAGTGTACACACTGTACCTCAGAGCTGCACTATCACACTAACCAGTACATTTACATATCTACACCTACAACTACAACTCAACCTTAACTTAACCTGACCCTCAACCTTATCATTTTGGTTCTTAAACAGATCCTAGTGATATATGTACATTTCTTATAAGAGCTAATTGCTCTAAAGAAAAGGCCAGAGCGCTTTTTGATAAACAATAGAAGGCAGCCAATCAGAAATGACTATATGTTGATATATCAGGTCAAAATGCAAAGTGGCGAAAATTGACACCTTAAGGCAAACATTTAATTTGAGCATTATGTACTGTGGGTCAAAACGCTGCTACCACACTATAAAACTTTGGTTGTAAAATCTACCTTAAAGTCCACAAGGTTTTTCACCACACTGTCCTTTACTGTCCTTGAGGAGGAGCTCAAAATTCAGTTTGTATTAACGACATATAAGTGCACCACTGTAGCAAAAAATACCAATTTTCACAATATGCTGCTTTAATAGAGGTTGGAAAAAACAATTTCATCTGGTTTTGGAATTTGAACCTACACAAACCTCATAAGTAGATTTCATGGTAAAGGATGCCCCTTAAATCATAATCCCATAAGACCCGGGACTGCATTTATGATTTGTGAAGTAATCTAATCCTCAATTTACAGCCTACAGTCTGTCTACGCTCGAGTCAAAAGGGCCTCGCGTCAAACGCAGCCTCGCAAAAACACCCATACGCACTTCAGCTCCAGCAAGAAGCCAAAACATGGAGAGAATCCACCTGGCAGCGCCCGCTTTTCCGATTCACAGTGGTTTTCATAGCACAACACAAACTGATTCCAATTGGGAGCATTCCCAATTTCAGCACCTAATCTGGGCCTTGCTTTTGTGCTGTGGTTCCGCTCGTGGGAGCGCTCGTGAAGCACTGGTGCAGGCAGTAATGAAATCAGTCGCAGTGATTGAGGATTAGATTTCCCACTAACAGGGTTGAGTCTCGGAGATGGGAGGTGGTTGGAGACTGGTGCGTGTGGTGGCTGGCACCATCATTTCTTATTTGTGTGCACAAATTCATTTTGGGCGACGACTAGCGGAAACACAGTGGTGAATGTGGAGTTAACATAAGTAACCCAGGTTAAGGGGGGTTGGAGATCAACCCCACCCTGTAACTGGGAAAACAGGAACTGGCTTTTCCTGCTCCAGGTCCTGTTTTTAAACCCATACAAAAATATATATTATATAAACATATTACATTACAGATATACACCATAATGTGTATAGATATGTTCAGACACCCAACACAGCACATCTGTAATTAAGTTAAGATTTCTGAACAATGAGTTTTATCCTGATGAACCATCAGTAGACTGTTTAGATTAATGGCTTCAGTGTTACAGACATTTCTACCCTTGTGGCTGCAGGTATTCTACATCTTTTTGTTGTAGCGACGTGTTTTATAACCCTGAAGAAATTTTCTTTCTAATTATTACAGGCAGTGATGCAAAACTGTCAGAATCAGGTTCTGAATTATACTGTTAAAATGGGACACCATAGATATTCTGACTTTGTAGGAAACATTGTTTATTACCTGCGCACTGCATTATCCCTTACAGTCCACTGCATATTCCACCTTATAGCAGTTAGATACAGCATAGCATCCAGTGCCTGACAATAACCATGATCAACCTTGTGTACAATACAAGGTCCCATGACTACCAGACAGTTACATCATCCTCTAATGACCATGTTATTCTATGGAAGGCAGTATACCCTAAAGACGTTCTGACTGCACTCTGACTAAAATATTTAAACGGAGTGCGGGTCATTAGCACAGGCTGGAAACTAGAGCCGTTCTTCATCTTTTTTAATCTTCTTCGTGATTTTCCTGCCTCCACTTTTCAGACAATAGTGCCTGATTTGAGCCTATGAGATATGACTATATTCTACTGCAACAAGAACATGGACATTCATACATTACCGTATTTTTCAGACTATAAGGCCGCTGGATGAGGCGCACCATCAGTTAACATCTATTTTATAAAGTGCATTATGTGACACTAGTATAGGACAGGGGTGTAGCCATGATTTCCTTCTAATTCAGCAGGTCTCACCGCTGGGTGGTTTAGATTTGCAGATTTCCATTAATGCTGCATGAGGCGCCCTGAGGAACGCTGAGTGTTCTAGTAAGCCAGGGTGATATTAGCTAGCGGTTCGTCCCACGTAGCTTACACGGTAAATGTGCAGGCTACAGCCCAAAAATACTTACCTCTGAACGCCGAAAGAGCTAGGGCGTTTAGTGGATAATGCGAGTGCGAGCCAGAGTTAGCGGTTACAGTCCAATAATATTCACCTCTGAATGGCAAAAGTGCTTAGCATAGTTAGTAGCTAATGCTGATACTGGTCCAGTGTCGACTCTCAGTGCTGGAGAACTACCGTATTTTTCGGACTATAAGGCGCACTTAAAAACTTTTAATTTTCACAAAAATTGACAGTGCGTCTTATAATACGGTGCGCCTTTTGTATGGATTTTACTCGTCAGGTTGTAAGGAGCAGTAAACACACACTCGGTGCAGCGTTATAGAGAGTTTCAGTGCTATACAGAGTCCAGAGCCGTGCAGCTCCGAGGCTGGAGCAGCAATAGCATTAGCTAGATGCTAACCGCTAAGCTACCTAGCTTATTCACTGTTCAGAGATCAGTATTATCTAAATTTTACCCGTCAGGTGTAAGGAGCAGTAAACACACACTCCGTGCAGAGCCGTGCCGCTCCGAGGCTGGAGCAGCAATAGCATTAGCTAGATGCTAACCGCTTAGCTAGCTAGCTTTTTCACTGTTCAGAGTTCAGTATTTTCTAAATTTAGCACTTTTAATACTGCTGGAGCAGTATTATTAGAGTTAGATGCTAATCGCTAAGCGTTCACCGTTCAGAGGTGAGTTATCGGCCTGTAAGTCTGTGCTGCTTTGCCTGGCTAGCATTAGCTAGATGCTAAGCGCTAACTCTCTCAGAGGTGAGTTTTATCAGCCTGTAATCTGCTTGTTTACCGTGTTAAAACAAGCTACGGGGGACGAATCGCTAGCTAATATCTCACTGTCTTACCAGAACACGCAGGATTACTCAGTGTAACGCTGTCGTTTAAGTTTGGGTTAACTTTACTAGTTTAGGTGACTAGCTAGCGTGCTAGCGGATAGCTATGCTAACGCTGGTGCAGCAAGCCTTAGTGGACATCTGGAAATCTAAGCTTACTGTAAATAAACTGAAGCACGTTACTCACCCAAATAAACAGTTTTCAGGAGAGGAATCTGTGTAGATTAATATCCAGCACTCGTTTGACTTTGAAAGAGATAGATTTATATATACTGAGACGCTCCACCGGCAAGAGACCACCCCCGGTGGGGGAAGGGAAACATGGCGCCACCCCTGTTCACTTTGATATAGGCACCCTTTCTAGTGTCACTTAACGCGCCTTATAATGCGATGCGCCCTATGTATGGAAAAATAGCAGAAAATAGGCGTTCTTTGATAGTGCGTCTTATAATACGGTGCGCCTTATAGTCCGAAAAATACGGTAAACTGAAACTCCTGTGTAATGCCGTACTTCCGTAAAATGGATTTACTGCTCCTTAATACCTGACTGGTAAATTTCATACATAAGGCGCACCGGTTTATAAGGCACACTGTTGATTTTTGGGAAAATGAAAGGATTTTAAGTGTGCCTTATAGTTTGAAAAATACGGTATTTACAATGAATAAAGAAACTGAGTTTCTAAAGAAACTGAAGAAAAATGAGCTATGCTACTTACGCTATTTAGAAAAATTTAAGATGTTAATGCTTACCACAGTGTGCTAATCATAATATTAAAACATAATATCATATGTCATTAATATAATATGTTTGATATCATTAAAAATAATATCAAACAAGATTTAAAGATTAATAAACCTTCTCCTGTGGAGTCCAGCGGTGTGCTCAGTTTTGTATGCTGGAGCAGGTTAATTTGTTACCTTAAAAGCTTTAATATCTTCTACCTTTTGGCCACAGTCATTATGCAAATAGTACACGAAATAGTACCCTGTTTTGAAAGTACTGATACAGTTTTGTAGCATCAAGGCAGATTAAGCTAGGTCAGGTGTGTGAGACATTAGACATAAATATGCAATATTTATAAAGTAGCAGCAGTGTAGCCAGAGGTCATTGATTATAATGTATTATAGTGCTATGCTAACTTGTCCGATGTGACTGAACTGGTAGCTTCTCCCAGACGCCGTAAGGAACGTCATGTCCCGGCTCGACTCTACACACTAAATTCACTACCTTTAAATAATCAGCTTGTGCAGAGCTAAACGTCGCCCCACAGGGTGGGATTGGGTTGCATTTACCTCTGCAAGATTAGATAACTCTGATTCAACACTGGCAATTTGACTGTGTAGGCCTACTGCTAGACTTACAGATTAAAAGATTAAGTTGTTTTGGCTGTGATCCATTTATAGGCTGGCTGAAAGGGTGCTGGTGTGTGTCAGTATCATGAATAATCCGGAGAAAGGCGTGTGAATTTACGCCCACTCTTCCTGGGTTTTTGTAGCTTTTTATTTTTTGACAACATTTATTCATAAAACTATAATGTCAACTGTCAACAGTGTGTATTTATGTAAACAGATTTGTGTACAATATATGCATATATATTTCAATAGAATTTATTTATTTTTCTGCGTTGATTTTACATGATTTGTTTTCATAGACACCGTTTGTTTCAGCGTTCAGAGTATTTATCTTTATGGTTATTTCGTATGAGCATATTGTTAGCATTGTGTAATCTTACAGGGAATATCTTGCAGTTAATCATGCTGGGTTTGTTTTCTTTTTTATTAAACAACTAATCTGTCATTTCAGCACACACCTCAAGGGTTAAAAATAACAATTGTTGTTAAGCAAAATGATTATTTATGATGTTCAATTACAGTATATCAATTTATTACTTTCTTTTTCCACTGGAAACCCTGGGCAATAGCAATAAGTTGTGTCGAGTTAAAGTGCAGATGTTTCGGGGAAGGTCCACACCTCCACTACGTAGCTGCACTGCTGTCTGTGGCTGGCTTTGTTGATGGAGGCCTTTACAAAAATGACATGATGATTAGCACACAGACTGGATATTAATACAAGGTATCAAATAAAACATAAATATTCTATTTCTGTGTTTCCTGTTTTATTTATTTCATGCTATTTGTCATGACGAGGCAGGTCTCAGACACGCACACCTACAATAAAACAGGTTTATTTGCAAAAGGGGCAATCAAAACAAGCAGGGTAAAAAACAGTGAACAGGAAAAAATCAGGGTCACAAAACAAAGCAAGGTCATACACGAAATGGAAATCACAGACAAGGAAAACAAAAGCGTTGTATAGTGGATAAACTGAAAATACTTTGAACTTGAACTGAGCCCCTTAAATAGGGCCTAAGACAGGGGTTTAGAATTGTGATGATTTATTTCCTGGAGGTGCCGTGTGCAGTGTCATATGAATGGAGAATCAGTGAATAGGGCATCCTGGGTATTGCAGTCTGGAGACTGGAGAGCCCAGGTAGAGCTGAGTGTTGGAGAGACAGGAGGCGTGACACTATTAAACAATCAGGCTACTACTGCTAAACACGCTGAACTTCTAACTAAATCCCAAATCAAACCCTAAAGTACTGTGGAAGAAATATTACATTACTTCTCTGTTTTTTGACAGACAGAACTTTTAGGCAGCAAGGGAGACATTTACCATTTTTTACATTTGCATAGTTTTTACTGTTATAAATTGTATTGGACAGTGACATACAACTGTGTTTAAAATTATTCAACCTCCACTTCAGTAAAGTGTTTTATTTTGTTCTCAATCAGATCAAATAAGGATTTGTATAATACAAGTGATACATTACAACTTAAATTACAACAATATTTTTTCTAAATTACCAACAAATGTTGGTGTTATTCAACCCTTTACTCACATACAACATACAACCTTTGGCAGTAAAAACATCTTTCAGACATGAAAAAAAAGCTACAAACAAAAGATACAATTTTTGTGCAGTGACCAACAGGTCTCAACAGGGCTCCAGTTGTTGGACTTGCCTGTTGCAACTGCCTTCTTCCAGTCCCACCAGAGATTTTCTATGGGATTTAGGTCAGGTGATTGTGATTGGCCACTCCAGAATCTTCCACCCCTTTTTCTGCAACCAAGCCATGGTAGAATTGGAGGTATGCTTGGGATCATTGTCATACGGGAGTCCACACTTCGTATGCTTTGGAGTCAGTATTATGCCTTCAATTGTGTCTCTTAAAATGATAAATGTCTTTGTTTTATTTTATTCAAGGATTCAAGGAGATTTTATTGTCATTCGCATCACATGTGGTACATGAGGTGGAACGAAATTGTGATCTCACGATCCAGTTTTACACCCAAAGAGCTGTTATTAATAGATATATAGATAAAAAAAGAATACAATAAAAGAAATAGAATATACAAAATAGATAGATAAATATCCCAAAGAATAAAAAAAATAAATAGAGAGTAGAAGGTTCAGCAACATGAAGTCCAGAGTGCAAGTGTGCTATAGCAGCATGATAATGTGAATTAGAGCAGTGGAGATAAAGTGTCTCAGTGCGGGTAAGTGACAGTGTTTGTAAACAGTAATTTGTCCTTGTGTGTCAGTGCAGTATGTTGTTAAGTGGAGTTTAAGAGTCTTACATCTTCCGGAATGAAGCTGTTTCTGAGTCTTGTTGTTTTGCACTTAATGCTCCGCAGCCTCCGGCCTGAGGGGAGTGGGACAAAAAGTGCGTGTGCTGGATGGGTGGGTTCCTTCCTGATGCAGGTGGCCCTTTTCCTGCACCTGGAGGTGTAAATGTCTGTGGTGCTGGGGAAGCTAACTCCAACAATCCTCTGTGCAGCCTTCACCACCCTCTGCAGAGCTTTCCTGTCTGCAGCAGAGCAGCTTCCATGGATTATATCCATATCTTTGCTTTGAAGAGCAATTACCTTCTGTCTAGACTTCTTTGAGCATTCCATGGACTTCACCAACTGTCTAAAAGTAGCTGAGTATCTAAGTCCTTTTAAATCTGCTTAATTGCCCCTGGTTATGGTTCTGTTTACATCTGCAGGTGCTTTCAGTGCCTGATTGAAAACACCTGACTAAAACTTCTGTTCTTGAGAGTGGAAATCTTTAAAAGGTTGAATAATTTTCACAATAAAGAATTTCAAAACGGACATTTGTTAGTACATATGAGAATAAAATATTGCATTTGTATATTATAAGTCCTTATTAGATGTGTTTGTGAACAAGATAAAAAAATAAAACCCTGCTTCAAATGTCCAACTCTGTATTTTCATTAGTTTTAAAGTTGGAAGTTATACCGGGGTGTGTAGTCTCTCTGTAAGTTTTAAATGTGTTTATTGGCACTGACAAATACAAACAGGTTTACAATGTAGTATACAGTATGAAGTAGTAATAGTATATAAACTATTTGGCTAATCCGAATGCACGTTTAGTATTCTTTCACATTTAAAAATACTAAAAGTTCCAAATCATGAATGTGGCCGGTGTCTTATGGTAACACTATTCAATCATGGACACCTCAAAGCTGCCTGAAGATCCAACAGTGCTGATTTAATACTGGTTGATACTCAGTGGTGAGTAATTGCTTTCAAACATGGCAGTGGAAGATTATAACTTTTTAAATTCTACAGAAACAGTGATGGCTCCTGGCTTGTAATACTTTCCAAGAGCATTAGAGGTCAGAAAATGGCAGTTCAGCTTAAAAGAGACCTAGAAACCAAGGAACGCTCTCAAAGAGGATAGACGCTCATATGCTGGTAAAACATGCAAATCAAAACGTCCACACTCCTGGAAACCTGAGAAAAAAAGGTTTTTGATGTAATTTATGGTAGTCATTTATGTTTAATATTATATATGTGCCAAGGGCGCCCAAACTTTTTTATACAGTTTTTGATGCTCGACCCAATTTAACTAAATGTGATGTGGTAACAATTGTGATTTACCCTTCCAGTCACCATAAACTCCCAACTGCTGTACTGTACAAGGAGCTATGGATACACACCTGCCCAGTTCCTTCTCATTCAAATGCAGATCCTGTTCTTTGTGCCCTTTTCCCCCCTCATCTCTCTCTCTCTCTCTCTCTCTCTCTCTCTTTCTCTCTCTTTCTTGCTTAGCTTTAAGTCTGTACTCCTTACCTGCCCTCCACACACACACACACACACACACACTTCTCCTGTGATTGTAAGGGGCCGGTGAGATGTGTTGTTTAGGTAAGGTAAAGAGGCAGCAGTGGAAGTGGAAGTGTGTGAGTGTGCCCCCGAGAGAACTCCACCATCTGCCTAATTACAATTCCCCCTTCAGCTAACCTTCCCTCACTGCACCAACTCATTCACACTCACAGGCCTTTCTGTTACACTGTCTGTTATAATCACACACCATTCTCTTCAGGTGACAACAGGACAGTGGAATGTGTGTGAGACAAAAATGTTTAGACTTTAGATGGTAATTGTAATAAAAAGGTGGAAAAATCTTATATTACTATTGGTATATTCATTATGTCACAATGATATTATTACACAGTGTTACGGCCAGCTCGTTCACACAAACCGCAACATAAAAAGAGGGGAGGCAACACCAGATTCAAAAATCAAATAATATAATTTATTATTATTAAAGTCTAGGGGAATCAAGGGATCAAGGGTCGTAACACCATTCTACAAACTACTAAAACAAATACAAGAACTACTATAATATTACTGCTACTACCCCTGTACTACTAGTACTACTATTATTACTACTACTAGGGTGATTTGAAGTTCTGCAACTTCTAGAAAAACTTTTCCTACAACCACCTTCTACTAATTCTACAACTACACCGATACACTGATAGTAACACCATTAATAATAATAATAATAATAATAATAATAATAATAATAATAATAACGACATTAAGGTTACCACTGCTACTTCTGTTGGTGCTGCCACCTCTATTACTAACAATACTGTTGTACTAATGCTACTAATCATTCTATTACTAAAACAAACACTAAGGGCCCTGTTTTAGTGATCTATAGTGCAACGGTAAATTGCGGATCTCGCTGCTGGATTTAGGGCGTGTTGGTGTATATTAGCTAATTCTCTTAATCATGGGTGTGTTTTAGGCGTAATGTGAAATAAACCAAATCAGAGTATCACCTGTCATTTCATTTGAGAGACAGGTGCATTCTGACTTTGGTGCATTACTATCTTAACAGCAAGGCACTTTGTGCATCTCAGCAGAGGATCCTGACCAGTGCAAAATTTACCTGAACACACCTGACTTCCAGACCATCTCACCTATCAGATTTATAGATAGTGTAGATTTATTCCTAAACTATTTCTAAACCTTTGACTGTTGACGTGGTGTAAGAGTAAGCGCCAGGAGTAAAATAGGGTCCTAATAATGCTATTATTACTACAAACACCACTACTGCTGCTTTTTTATAATATGATAATATATAATACATATAATATAATATGACTATTATGTATTTATGCTATTATCATCAGCTCAGGTACTTTAGTACTACTCTTGCTGTATTAATAAAACTACTACAAATACAAATACTGTAACTGCTAAAACTACTGAATAATCTGCTCTGGGTTGATAGAGAAATGCATTTTCTTTACTGTAACGTGGACCAGATAAATCCTCTTCAGCCCAGGCACTCTTTTCCCTCTTTATCCGTCTCTCGTTTTATCCAGACTCCTTGCATTCCCTCTGAGAGTGATGTTTTGTAATGAAGAGGAAAGAAATAGAAAAAAACAAATTAAAATGTTTTGAGAGTGGTGTTTCAGGGTACACAGGATTAGGATGGATTTTGTCCATGTAGAGGGATGAAACGTAGGCTAAGTATGCTAAAGCAAATCAGAAAGCAAAGCAACTGCAATACGGTGACAAAATGAAAAGGAGGAGAGTGTTGATCTTTTATCAGAGAAGGAGTTGAAATCAGTTAATGATCTGTATTTTAGATGACTTGTATGGTGTGTAAACAATCTGAAATTAGAAAAATAATGAGAGATGTAATAATAAAACTTTCCCGTTCGCTGTGTTCAGTGCTGTTGTGCTTTTTTGGCAAGCCCTGCCGCAGTGCACTCTGACATTCAGTAACTACCACACATCCGTATTACAGCTTTCAGCTCGCCATGAAATCCTGCCACCAAAGCCTTCTGACATCTGCCACTCGCAAATGCCATGTGCGTGCCAGTGGTTGGCTTTTTTGCTAACGCACGTTTGGGCTGCATTATTATTCTCATCATCGTTAGAGCTCCTGGGACACTGCTGGCATATGGGTCGATGATATTGGTTAAATGCAGGTTGAAGGCCTGCTACCCTATTTCTGTGGATTATAAAAGGAGTGAAGATGAGGACAAAGGGATTTCTGCTGCTACTCAAAATTACATGCTGGGCACTTTTTGAAATACACAACGTTCTAAAAGCTTACACGACGCTGGCCCTGGCTAAACCTTTCCTTCCCTCACACGGCCTCCTAAAATCTACGGGCAATCCACCAGCCACTATAAACTAGTGGTGTTCTTATTCAGGTGCTGGGCCAAAAGAGGAGAAAAGAAAACAGCATCATGTTAACCATGAACCATTACAGAAAATCTCCCCCAAACAAAACTGAGATTTAATGTGATTTACAATAGTAAACAGTGTGCATGAGGCATCTTTATGCTTACTGTTAATCAACACATAGGAAATTGCCATTGTGTCACTGGTTACAATGGGAACAGGTAAAATCCAGGCATCACCTAAAAATAGGGAGATGAATTTAGATGATGAGTTTAAGCCTATTGCCATACATTATACATTATTAGGCTACATTTCAAGCCCACAGAACATATACGCAAATATAAAGACAATTTGAACACAGAACACTGCAGAAAAACAAAGTCTTAGCAAGTGAAACCATTTGATTTTATCCTGAGAAGTCTGATAAGAATGTTTGTGCTACTACACATATTAAGTGTAAGATTATTTAGCTTATTTAAAAACAATGATCTTAATCAGGCTTTTTTTTTAACTTATTTTAAATAATTGGAATTCAAAATAAGCACAAAAAGTCACTAGTCAAGCCATACTGATTATTTTGTGCAAATCTAGGCTAAAACATGTGCTTGATTTAAATCTTACATCACTCATTTTGAGACTTTGGGATGTTTTTTTTATTTTTTATAAATCTTACTAAGAAAAATTAGCAGATTGGCAGATTTTTCTGCCTAATATAAGCATATTTGTCACAATATACATATATATTATCTAGATTTTGCCAGTAGATGTTTTGCAGTGAATGCACCAGACGTCCAGACTTCTGGTTTCACTTTAATAAGCCAATAACAGAAGATGCAGCTGCAGTGAACACGGCTTCCCTTTAACATCACAGCTGAATGGTGGAAAACACAGAATGGTCTGATGACTCTGAAGGTGCTTTCACTCTTTTCCTGAATAAATGAGTCTTCACCCATCCATAGACCACTGATTTCAGGAGGTGCAGAGATAGATACTTTGGACTGTTCCACAGATCAATCGCTTTCGGTCCTGGAAAAAAGGCCAGTGTCACGAATCATGAATCCATGAACCTGACCTGCCTTGTGTGAATCCTGCAGGATGGTGGAGGTGGTGTAATGGTGTGGGGAATGTTTTTCAGGCACATTTCGGGTTGCGAATACCCATCAATCATCACTTAATAATATAGCTTGAGTTGCTGACCATGTGCATTTCTGTACTCATCTTTTAATGTATATTTCCAGTTTTAAGATATACCATGTCAAATCTGTCAGTCGTTGGATCTAAATCCAAATGAAAACCTGTAGGATATAGTAAAAAATAAATTAATTGCATCAAAGTGCATTAAAGATACAATTATGTCAACATGGACCTGAATCTCAAAGGAATGTTTCCCACATCAAATGGAATTCATGCCTCAAAGGACTGAGTTTGTTTTAAAAGTTAAACTGGGCCCTACCCAGGATTAGTGTACTATTTCTAATAAAGTCCTCAGAAAGGATGATACCTGCAATAATCAAGCTTGGAGTACTCCAGATCATCACTCCTCTAAACATCATCCCCTGTAGTAGAAAGCTAAACTGTAACATCTCGTCGTTACAACAGAATAAGTACAAAACGTTGCAATACAGTTTTGACCACATTGACTCAAGATCTAAGATCTAATTAATGATTGAATGCTTGCCTGATATAGTTTCACAATAATAGTTCTATCCATTTTCTAGCATAAAAAGATTTTCTACATATCTATGAACCAAAAACGTAACATCTGTGATAAATTTACATCAGTGTTAACCCCTGAATGACTGCTGAGATTCTGACACAAACAGTTGGTATGAGATGTTAATATTAAGCTGGTAAGAATCTGCATTTTGTGCTCATCTAATTTTGATTCATCTTCTCCAGGGGAAGAACTGTAGACCCAACACGTCCATTCTCATCTAAAAACTCAGCTCTTTCTGCGCTGCCTCACTGCAACTGAAACCACAGCACTGATGATCACTCTGCTTTCATTCAACAAACTCCCTGTCCATCCACATCATTCAATAATTTATACTTTCAAAGTATTCCCTAACAAACTCACTTTCAAACAGCACAAAGTTTCCTGTATTATTATATAACAAGCAAAGCACCTTTACAATCACTCTCCAGGAACGATCTGGATCAACATAATTGATTTTACACAGATGAGCATTTGGTTTCCAAACCTTCTCTTATGATTAACTTTAAAGTTAATTTTTCTGAGGGAAGATAAATAATCATACCCAGGTTTACATGACTGGACCAATCATTTAGAAGTGTGTGAGGCCGTGTAAGACTGTTTGCAAGTACACAATAAAGATATTAATCTCTGTGCATGTTTTCATTTTGGCCTATCATATATATGCAAAAACTCACATCCACCATCCTTCATCCAAAATTTGTAAATACATTGTAAATAAAGGACATGCCTGCCGAGTGTTGAAGTGTGTAGTGAAGCAGGTGGGGGAGAATGTAACACATTCAATCACAAAAATCTGTGTATTGTTTTGTATGATTTTGGGTTGAATGATATGAAACTTGTGGGGTATCTGAGAAGTGATTTCTGTTTCTGAGGAGTAAGTTCTCTGTTTAATGAGTGTTATCAGTGTTATCCAATAAGCAGCAAGAGGTAGAGCACACACAGGGTTATAAAAAGTATTTTGGGATGAGATTATGAATGCTCTGTTTGTTAATTCTGGACAATAAATCATCAATTAAACACACTCTCAATCTTCCCTCTAAAAACATCACCACAACCCCTCTGATAAACAGAAACTTTATGGTGTGTGTATTGGAATACAAAGGCAGAAATTATGTGGCTGCATTTAAAAAAGCCCATCTTCTGGAATTCAGACCCTCATTACTTTAATCTTCTCGGGTCAAACTCATCCAATTTATTCAGAACCCTTTGGTCTATATGCAGACCAACCCTCTGAGTGTTGGGTATGGAAAGGGAAGCACAACAGTCATCTACTGTAATTAAACTTCAGTGCTGAAGCCACTGACAGGCCTCTCTGAACTCTCCGAACCCGTATCAGAGATAAGATACAGATGAAATGTCAGTAAACAGTAGATTTAAGCTGGAATGTGTTGACATATAATCTCTGAGTGGCAAAACGACAGCGTGAAGAGTGTGCTTAAGAGAGGAGAGTGTCTGTGAAAGAGAGAGAGTGTGTGTGTGTGTGTGTGAGTGACAGACGAGTGCAACACTGTGTGTGAGATCTCTTTATTTGGATCTTCCTTGGTGGCATCTGCCGATGCTTGGAAGTCTAAAATAGCAACACAACTGCAGAGAGAACACATGAAGACAGGAGCGCTTCACTTATTGAACCAGTTTCAGAGGTGAAAAGAAGAGAAGAAAAGCCACAAGAACTGGAGAGTCAGGAGATGTAAGCAGTATACCTTTACAAGCTGCATTTCTGGGTCCCTGTAAGGAAAGTTTTGAATTTTATAGGACTTCATACTCAGTCATGGCAGGCAGAAGTCAAAAACCAGGCAGGCAGGTATAACAATGGCAATTCCATATTCCAGATGGTACAAGCTAACAGGTCAACCACAGATGATCAAACAGATTTGGTCAGATATGGAGCAGAGCTAGTTAAAAAGAGTTTCCATTAGATCTTCTGAATGAGCTGTGACTCATCATGATGGGCCTAAGGTGAATGATGGCTGGTGCATGTGCAGTACCCACTGAGGCTGGGCCGACAATATTAAGATATTCTAATTGTCTACCTGGGCCTAACTCTCTGAAGCCCAAAATGGTAATTGGTACCTACAGCTGTAGCCTAACTTAAACCAGTTAAACTCCAGGAGATAAGAAAAGCAGGAGGACCTGCATGTTGGAAGAATGCAGATTGCAATGACATCTAAGAAACCAGGCAGATCTGCAGTATTATTGAACTTGCAGTGACGTCTACAGAGCAGATGAACCTAAAGCAGTGCCCTAAAAGCAAGTAAAAAAACAGCTGACTTGAAGCATCTTTCAAAAGCTATTCTACCTCAGACAGGTACATCTCAGAGGTCATATGGTCCCGACAGTGAAATCTTCTTTAATGGTCTGATTTTCCATAGCAATAGTGTTTGTAAATTTACATGTGTTACTACATAAAGAAAAACAAGGCAAATATAATCACAGGCTGGTATTTAAGCTTCCCCCTGGGCTGTATTCATTAATCCATGCTGGAGTTACTGTAACAAACCAGTAGCAAGTTCAAGCTAATCTAGAACCTTCCAGAACAGAACACGCAGCAGATTTCCTTCTTTATTTAACTGTGAGAAGAAGCTTCCAGAATTAGCCTCTGAAGTTCTAGCCTTAAGTGTTTTTTTTCCTTGATTTTTATTTCATATTTTCTTTATCCCTTTATTTTTCCATTTCTTTCTGTTTACTTTCTTTCATTTCAATCTATTTCTACCATCTTTTTTAACTTTTTTCTTTTTGTAACTCTCTATTATTACTCTTCTTCTCTTTTAACTCTATCTTCCTTTTCTTTATCCCTTTATTTTTCCATTTCTTTCTGTTTACTTTCTTTCATTTCAATCTATTTCTACCATCTTTTTTAACTTTTTTCTTTTTGTAACTCTCTATTATTACTCTTCTTCTCTTTTAACTCTATCTTCCTTTTCTTTATCTTATACTTCATATGTTTTCTCTTTCCTTATCTTTATTATATTTCTCTCTTCTTTTCTTTCTTCTCCATTTTTCTTTCTCTTTCTGAAAATGAATGAATGAAGTTACACTTATATAGCACCTTTCTAGAAACTCAAGAGGAAACCAGAGTCCCCAAGAGGTATCCTACGCAGACACAGGCAGAACATGGAAACTCCACCCAGATAGGGACTTGAACCCAGAACCCCAGTGCTAGGAGACAGACGTGCTAACCACTAAGCCACCGTGCTATAAATTATCTCTTGTTTTCTTTTGAATGTTAATTGTACTTTCTGTTCTCAAACACCCTTAATTTATCTTTCTTTTACTATCTATCTTTCTAATAATGTGTCTCTCTCTCTCTCTCTCTCTCTCTCTCTCTCTCCTTCTGTGTGTGTTGATGTTTTGCTTGCGGACAGAAGTGGTTTTCTATCATGTTAAGAATGCCACTCCAGATATGGCAGTCTCTGTTTGTGCTATCTGAAAGTCTGTTAAGTGGCGTGTGTGTGCGTGTGTGTGTGGTGGATATAAGGAGTAGAATGTGAAGTGGTGCAGACACACACTGCTCTGACATGTTCTGCTGAAGAGCAGAAGCAGAGCACCATTATGAGACCATTATATAATCATTATGAGCATCTGCACAGTGTATCAGTCAAAGGTTTGTATAGTCTCTACTTTAATCTCTGCGCACACACACACACACACACACACACTTCTGTTCAAGGTTCCGTAATATCAGAATCCTAATATTTATCTTGTTTTAGGTGCACTCATTAGGAAGCTTTGGAAGAAAATAATGGTTGTAAGGAGCAATAAATGATTAAACATTTAGACTGATAGAACTCTTAATAATATTTATTGAGCTACACGATACAGAAGTAGTGTGTAACGCTTGTGTAACACATATGTAAGATGCCAGACATCTCTCTGGTCAGCGATAGCGCAAGCGTGAAACATCTGACCTGTGAGCTTGTTTGAACTATAATGAATGATAATGAAATAAATAAATATTTCTCTGGTGAACTTTAGTTTACACACGTACCCTGTCTCTCTCTCTCAGCTGACTTTAGTTTACGCCCATTCTCGCGGTAGTATATTGGATCGCGATCCTACTGACTCGGGTTCGATCCCTGCGTGAAAAGAGGTGTATTTTTTTTTCTTTCTTCCTGGGTTTATCTGCTTTATTTTTTAAAAACTGATCTTTTTCATGGCTTGGAAAATAACTGGCCTGTGGCCAAAACTAATTGCTGACCCCTGTTGTGGAGGTTCCTAATGCAGTCCTTTAATAATCCATCGCAAGCAGCATTGATATTCTCACACAGGTCCTTCTTTCATCCTACATTCAGATAGTAAACAGCTGACTTCAACTTTCAGCAGCTGAGCAGGAGGTCCGGCAGTTGGTTGGAATCGTACTGTAAAGTCACAGGCTAACTTCCAGTGGCCGCAGCCCTGTTTAAGCCGGTGAGTTTCGGCAGGGTGAGCTTTAAGCAGCTAAGTCAGCAGTGCTGTGGAATCATCCTCTTGGTTCATAGCTTGGTCTTTCAGAACCCACAGATAGGGGACACATCCACATACACACACACACACACACACACACACACACACACCAAAGAGCTATTACACTCCTCTCCCTCCTGCCCCAGAACATCCCATTACACTCCTCTCTCTGCTCCCCAGCTCATTGTTTATCCCTAGACTTTTTCAAGCTCCAGCAAAGTAAGAACAGAGAACACATTCTGATCAGCCAATCAAATTACAGCAGTGCAATGCATTAAATCATGCAGATATGGGCCAACGGGTCAGATTATAGGAGAAATGTGTGGGCGTCGTCATATTCTAATGAAGGTGCATGATTGACAGCTGTCTATCTCTGGGGAGCGAACACCTGTTTACATAACCATGAAAATGCACACAGCCTTGGGATGAAGAAGCTGTGCCAGTCGGTGGCTGCACTTTTAGCTTTTTACGTTAAATTATGGCTTTGTTTCACAAGAAGTTCACAACAAAATTGAGACTAAATTGAGAAATTGAGACTATTAACCCATTTAAAACAGTTTATTTCATTGAACACTGTAAGATTTTTACACTGTAACACTTGTAAGATTAATTTTACTGTGCTCAAACTATGTATATTTGATCTATGTATATTTGAACTATGTACATTGAACTATGTTGAACATATGTAGAACGATGTAGATTTTTAGATACTTCCTTTAACTGCAGTGCCTTATTTGCAGTGTCCTACGTGATCATTCAGTTCCCTGTTGATGATTTGATTTGATTTCCTCAACCCTTTGGTCATCTTTCTATCCTCTGTATTTGTCTTGTAAACTGTATGTCCTAACACTTAATGTATGTTTTTGTCTTTTCCAATAAATGTATTTTCTTTTAATGACTGGTTGTCTCGACTCGTTTTATACCTAATCACAACTCAGTGTCCAAATTTCCTCCACAATAGTTAGCTAGTTAGTTTACTAAGATGGTTGCTAAGCAACAGCTCATAAACTCACCAATGTGTAGGGGGTGTGTGTATACCTCCGCTGTGGGTTAGTATTATAACTAAGCAGTTACCAGCAGGGAGGCGTGGATTTAGGGCACGGGTTCAGTTCTGAATAAATCGGAGCTTTAGTCAAATTTACACAGAGAAAGGCAGACAGTCTGTTGGTAAACAAATGCTAAGGCTAAGTTACCTCAGCTAATTTTACTATTCTAGCCCTCTACAGCTTATACTTTCAGCTGGAAAACAGCCAGTTTGTAAAAAGGTAGTAATAAGTGTTGCTTTATTTTATTTAATGTATGCAAGTAGAGCACAAAAATGAACGTAACCCCCCTTTTTGTGTTAGCCCTCTCTTCCCCCTAAAGGCAGGATGGCAGAAATGAGGCAGATGCCATTCAAACAGACATTACACCTCTTATAATTGATATTTATTTATAATATATTCATATTTTGCTTGAATGTTTATATGTAAATGTAGTTGTTGCTTCCACAATAGTGTTTCCCTCAAGCTGTATTTATAAAACGTCTAAATGGATAAATTACTAAATTATTTTTAAGGTTCATCATTCAAAACCACTTGATTTAAATGATATATAAATTATAATATAAACACACAAACATATAAAACACAAGCATAGAAAATGCAATGTCCATCTATAAAAAGGTAGATTCTAGGCTTGAGACTGAATGACTTGCTGCCCTGGGCTCAGTTTTCTCCTTTTTCTGCAACACATTTATCATCTTTCACTCCCACACACACACACACACAAATACACACAAATACACATTCACACACACTCCAGAGACACCCCCTCTGCTCCCCTGTCAAACCTGTCGTTGCTGCGACCTTGAGACTGTGCTGAAGGTGGTGTGTGAAATTCCACTGAAAAACAGCGTCTCACCTTCCTCACGTGCCTCAGAGAGCTCCAGACCAGCTCTGATAGCACACACACTCCAGCTTCAGTACGGGCCTGTGCCCTCTTCAGACACAAACAAATGATTGACAAGATAATCAACAACCCAGTTCTGGAAGTATTCAATGGTTATTAAGTTTTTTATTTGTCTGTTTTTATACAAAAAATAATATGCATCAGTGCGTTCTACAATCACTTTTTCTTCTTTGGAACTAATAATGCAGTTACTGCGCCTTTATGACTGATACAAATGATTAATTGACTAACTATATTATAAATCATTAATGAAACTTTTAGTAAGTAATCTTAGATAAGGCTGCAGATTCAGGGGGTCCAAGGGAATTGTGGGTAAACTGAGATGCTGGTGCTGTTGTTCGCCCTCTGCACGCAGTCACTCAGGTTTGTGGACAGTGGAGTGGGTGGAGGCCAGTGTTTCAAGTCTATGTTACCTTCTGCCCCTCTTTTGCTTCAGTTAGTTAGTCTTTAGTTAGGCTCCCTTTATGTGGCAATTGACCTGAATATATTAGGCCATGTGGATTTATAGTGATTTTTTAATCATTAATGTATGAGTAGACTGGTGAGAGGACAATAGGTCCTGGTTTCTCCGTGTTTCTTCCTCTTCCAGCTCTGAGGGATTTTTTCTGAGAAATTCTGTGTTCTGTGTTTAATGTTTTGTCTGATTCTCTGTTTTGCGACCATATTTCTGAAAAGGTAAGGAATCGGCATACGCTGGCCGGTTTGGGGTTTGCAGCTTAAATAAAGCAAGCATGCTTGTCTGCCCCGAACAAGTGTGTGTAGGGTTGTAGTCAAATAATATTATTATCTGTCAATAATATTAGCTACTGCTTTACACCAATGGTTTTTTAAATATATTTAAGTAAAGGGTCCGTCAGTAACATTCAGTAGCCTGAGCTAGCTTAGATTTAGCAGCGTCATCATTTTCTCAGACTTGAGCTTATGGTTTGTGTGGTGAAGAAGTGCTTTTCGCATGGTGCTGATTGGCTACTGCCCAGAGAAAACTTGATTCTCATTCGCTGCCAGCCTGTACAAAACAGTGAGAAGCAGAGGGAAAATTGCTTAAATGAATCATGAAATAATGGAAAAGTTGATAAATTAATAGATGTTAGATAAGTATTAGTAAAGCTGATGATCAAGATCAATGGTATCCCGTCATGGTTAGTTTCTATATAAAAACTATGTAGGAAACAAATGATAAAATTACCAAGAATATGTCAAAAACTGTGATGATATTGATCAGAAAGTGCTGTTTTCTAAGAACTTACAGAGCATTCATGGGGTTAACATTTTTTTTAAATTTTCAGTCAAACCAGAAAAAGCTCATATAGCTGACTGTGACTGTCCCAGTGACATTTCACAAAGTTAGATTTTGAATAAAAAACAAGCAAATAAACTAATTTCCTGTTTAATTAATCATATATTAATAACCAAGCTGTCTACTTGTGAGTATACTTAGCTAAAAGGTCGGGCATACTATTTTGAAGCCACTCTTCTAAAACTAAAACATTTTGTCCCAAAAATAAATGTCATATGGTGTGACGCCATACTCCTTTTTTAAACGGGCTTTTGTTTGGACACATTTGGGTTAGAACTTTCTCAGGAGGAAGAACAACACCTCAGAAGGACAATGAAAGTTGCCGCTCTTTATTCTTTCAGAAAAATCAAGTATATCTAGCACATAATTTATTATAATTTATTATATATATATATATATATAATAAATTACCATAAACGATAAAATAAATTATATATATATAATGAATTACCATAAACGATAAAATAAACTCTGTTAAATGACTTTTTTAGCAGTCTTACATAAGAATCTCATTACCAGCTCAGTGGTTCTCATTATCGTTATGGCCCTCACAATGCATGGTAATGAGAATATTGAGTAACGGTCAGTGGCGGACTTAACAATTTGGGGGCTCAAGGCGAATTTAGCTAGGGGGCCCATCGACATTAATATGCAAGAAATAGGATTGTGCCGATGGATGATATCATAGTCCATCCTCATTTATGACCCAACATTGTGATGGATGGTAACCATCGCGATGCCACGCCCACTGTTTTGTTTTTCCAGAAACATGCACTGACCTTCTTTAGGTCTCCTTCACCTAAAACTTAGCAGGGATTGTAGGAAAAAGATCAAATCAGGTATATAACTTAAATGAATTAGAGTCAGGGATGAAAAAATACCCTACTGCTACAAATATGCCTAATTGGCATAGTATTCTATTATTTATTATTATTATTCTATTATTATTCTATTATTATTCTATTATTATTTATATCTAGGTTACAGCTTGTCTTCGTTTTTCTACATGTCTGTATTAATTTTAAACATTTCATGTCATTCATGCTGGTTTGTGCCAGGAAACTTGCTCATTGTCAGCCAGTGTTGGGCACGGTACTTTGAAAATAAATTATGTAAATTCTATTATTATTAGAAAAATAACAAACGAAAATAAACCCAAAATGTTGACAAAAATATAATCTAACAAATTTCAAAACATAGAAACGAAAAACTTTAAAATGGTATTAATATAATATAATATAACAACTGGATCAAACAGTTTAGCGTCAGTCAAAAGGAAAGCGTGCGCGGCATTGTGATAAAAAAAAAAAAAACTTTTCAATAAATAAGGTCCTATCAAGTGAATTAAAATATATCGTATTAAAAGGTATTAAATTCACATGTTTATTGAAATTTAATCAAGAGAAATCAGGCAAAATGCGCCGCGCTGCTGCTGCGCTTTCTCTCTCCCCCTCCCTCCCTCCCTCCCTCCCGCAGCACGGAGCTAAATTCAGCGCGAGGCTAAAAATAATATAACAACTAAAATTAAGATGGGTGAGGACCTGTAAAGTAATAAAATATTGTCAAATATAAAGGATGGGTAGAGGTTTTGGTGAGCTGTTTCAATTATTTGAAACTGAAACTAACTAAAACTGATATTATTCTGTGCACTATTATATAGCTTTTGATTGTGTTTTAAATGAGTTTTTATTTTATATTAATTACTTATTATTCATTTTTAAAAATTTTAGTATTTTATTGATAAATAAAGCTTATCAGTTTTGGAAGAGGATCTGTTTTTAGTTTAGCCTCTTCCTTCTTTTTTTCTTTTTGTAGCAAGTGGCGCTTCATGGCTTCGCTCACAACCCACTTGTACACTTAATTTCACCTTAATTCCTCGTGTAGCGGTTCACGGCATGGCCACATGGCGTGGATGGAATATTCCATTTTAACGGGAAAGAGAGGGGGTGTGGACTGAACTGTATTTCTTTGTAATTTATTGTGTTGTCTTTGTTTCCATTTTAAACATACAAGAATCACCATTTCTGTGAATTACTGCCCAAAGGGCCCCAATTACAGCTGTAGGCCTATGGGAAGTTTGCAGCTAGTCAGGGGGCCCCTACAGTGGGCTGCAGTGGGAGGGGCCCAAGGCAGTTGCCTAGCAATGCCTCTATGCAAAGACCGCCTCTGGTAACGGTAATGAGATGCTCTTGGCTAATTTCACAAATAACTTAAAATGCTAACATACTAACAACCTACAACTTTGCCAGATGTCAAAGCCTTATATTGTGATAATATTAATGAAATAATTTATTTTTATATTTTTAAAAGTAATGAGTATTAAACCATAACGGTAATGATAATAGCCAGTGTAACTGAGGACAGTTTTATCAATATTAACACAGATTTCTCAAAGGGAGAGAAGAGTGACCAACTGACTCCATTTTGAAGCTTGTCTCTGAAGTGATGCATCATGGGATAGCTGATCAATTTAAAGGTACCATGGACTTTTTATAGGGGGGGTGAAATCATGAAACGGTAATGAGAAAAAATTTGTTCGGACAGTTATTTTGTTTAAAATCAAGTAAATTTATATTATGCATAAATATAGATATTTTAAATGACTTATTACCCTATTTTATTTATTTTATATGCTTAGTAATTTTTATATGGTTTAACTTAAAATTAGAAAGAAGGGATACGGACACATAACGGTAATGAGAATTTCCATATATTTTTTATTTAATTTATATAAAAATCATTTTATATGATGATGAAAACAATTGATCCATACAGTACTCCCTATTTGCTTTACACACAATATCAGAGTTTTTATGAATTAAGTATTGATTAAAAAAAAATTGTCCTGGACATGTTCCCTGCAGCTTCATGAGAATCAACCTTAAACACTTTGTAACAAAAAAGGGGGAGCAGACGTGGAAAGCAGAGCAGACGGGAGGCGGACTTATAAGCGGGTAAGACAGACTTTAATAAATAACAGATAAACAAATAAACAAATAAGGGAATAACGAATATATATATATATATATACATACATAAACAAACAGGGAAAACCAACAAAGAGCTAAGCTAAACAGAAAGTGACTAAACAGGGCTAGGGAATATATACAAGGGATAAATACGTAAGTATATACAGGTAATAAACAAGGAAACAGACAGGAACTAAACGTGACAGGAAATAAACGTGAAAACAACAAACTAGAAATAAACAAGAGCGTATAAATGCAAATAACCAAGAAATGAGGGATAACTATAACGTGGCGAGACAGACAACACGGGAAGGTATTTTACAGTAAATACAGTCCCTATATTGATGCTCCCTTTTTTCTGAGTACCATAAAATTAATATAAAAAAAAGATCACAACAAAGAATACTGAATCTCTCTCTGTCTCGCTCTGTTTCTTTCTTTCTCTCCCTCTTTCTCTCTCTCTCTCTCTCTCTCTGTCTGTGAGTGACTAGCCACCTTCACACTCACGGTCACAACAGCATTATAGAAAGCCCAGTGACAGGTCATGTAGTGCCACAAACGCTTCTGCTCATCTCTCTGTGACAAAGGAACACAGATAGTGACGGTGCATGCAGTTTTAATAAAGTAGCCCTGGAACAGAGACAGAGAGAGAGACAGAGAGAGGACTGCCAGAAAGCAATAGAGTCCCCCCGGCCTGTTCCCGGCCTTCCTTCACCCACCTTTACCTGTACACCACAGCAAGCCTGAGCCAGGACTAATGGAGAAATATATACACTTTTAATCAATATATGTTTATTTTTAGAACTGACTGTTTTTATGCTAAATGCTTAAAGAGACATAGTACCATAGTCATTGGACACATTGGTATGTGAGTTTAATTTAAGCCTTATCTCTGGGTGCAGCTTAAATGATGTCACTGTGCCAACTGTGCTCATGGCAAGAAGAGTGTAAGTGAGATCTGACAGTGGGTGCAGATGGATAGGACTGTCCTTTTCCAAAATTGTGTTTGGAAAACATTTTACAGTCCTCGATCCACAATGTAACGTTTGTAATAAGAATATGATATAGAAGTCATTAATACTCAGTGTGCAGCACAGTGTCTGGGTACTGAATGCAAATGGCGGCATCTGACTAGAATGATCTGTGTAATCTTAGAAGGATCACGTCCACACGTAATGAAGGGGTTCCCACAAGCAGACCGTTAAGGGGAACTTGGCTTGTAACAATCAGCTGCTGTGAGAAAATTGTGAGTATATTCAATTTTTGAAACTACCTGACCTGCTGTCAGATGGGCTTGGCAAGACAGAGACATGTGCAGATGTGGTGCTAAAGGGAGTTTTTTAACACTATTTACAGTTATATCCTCAAACAATCTAGACCAGAAAAAAAGGGGCAAAAACAGATATAGTGCAAGGAATAACACACTGTACATACGAAAAACAATACGCGAAGGGGAACAAATGGAGCTACATGCAGCATGTGATCAGTGATGTCACCACATCCTTACTCCAAATTGTTTTGCATTGCTATTGCTCTGTAAACTCATTAAAGGCAGTCTGAGAGACATCTGGGAGAAGGGGGCAGGTCTAAAAAAAAAAAAAGGGTATGCATGTTTTAAACTGTAGCAGTTTCTCCATATCTATGTTACCTTCTGGCTCTCTGCCTTTAGTTAGGCTGTTTTATTCAGTTCTGCCAGAGTCATTAGCCACACTCTGATAATGTTTTATATTCTCAGTTTTGCATAAATCCAGTAAAACTAATTCCATCTCTCTGCTTTCCTCCGAGTTACTGACTGCCCACCTGTCTGACCCGATATTGATGTTGGACCCTCAGGCTCTCGCGTCTCCTGTCCGGCCAGACTGATGGAAGTTTCTGAAGTCAGCTCTTCTCCACCACCCACCACAGATCAGCTGCTCCATCCATCTTACTCTCCACTGCTGATTACACCCAAGCCATTAGTGGCGCTATTATAGTCCTGAATATATAAAACCTATGTGGATGTATAAAAGACTTTTTAAATTTTTATTTAAAAGCTGTTTGACCAGTGGTAGGATGGCCCCCCTTACATGTGAGTCTTGGTCCTCCCAAGGTTTCTTCCTCCTCCTGCAGCTCTGAGGGAGTTTTTCCTTGCCTCCGCGCTCACTGGGGGTTCTGTATTCTGTATTTTCTATGTTTAATGTTTTGCCTGATTCTTTGTCCTGTAATCATGTTTCTGTAAAGCTGCTTTTTGCCAACACCAGTTGTAAAAAGTGCTATACAAATAAATTTGATTTGATTTGATAAAGTAAGTTTCACTACAATTCAGCTGTTTAAAATTGGGCTGTTTTGTCGTTGTAATATATATATATAGTCAAGGGTGGGCTACGCATCATCCTGCAGTCAGCCAGGAGAGGTGCTTCAGTTTTTTAGAGACGTGGTGCTGTCCATGTTATCCACATTCATTGGTTGTTTGTAATGAGATTCTATGAGTTCATAAGGCACTTCTTAATTGGTTTCCATTGTTAGCCACAGCTGTGCAGTAAAACATACATTTTCTTAACTTTTATGGCTAGACGACCATTTGAACAAGGCATCCAACCTCTAATTGCTCCCTGTGCGCTGATGTGTAAATATTACTCACATGTATTGTATTACTGTTGCCCTCTAAAGCATTTATTGTATTAATGAGTTTACTCTGAACTCTGAACTGTAGCTATAGCTTGCAGTTTCACATTTACATGTTTGTGTTAATATGTTCTCCCTATGAGCCAAAATCAGAAATATTTACAGTGGTAAGATACGGCTTCATGAACATCTAATAAAAATATATGTTTATTGCCAAAATGTTTATTCCTTAGCAACCACGATTTCACACATGTCCTGTGGCTCTGAAGGACGGTGCTGGTTTGATGGGCCAGAGAGATGTAGCACAGGCTGCTCTGCCTCATTGTGCTCAGGACACTGATCTTCACTGCACTTGCTACACAATACCTCATCACGTTCAGCACAGTCAGCCTCCTACTGAACCTTTATCAGTACACTCAGCCTCATTATGATCAGAACAGTGAGCATTCTACTGAACTTTTATCAGTACACTCAGCCTCATCACGTTCAGCACAGTCAGCCTCCTATTTAAACTCTCTCAGTACACTCAGCCTCATCACATTCAGAACAATCAACCTCCTACTGAACCTTTATTAGTACACTCAGCCTTCTACTGAACCTCTCTTAGTACACTCAGCCTCATCACATTCAACACAGTCAGTCTTCTACTGATCCTCTCTCAGTACACTCAGCCTCATTATGATGAGAACAGTCAGCATCCTACTGAACCTCTCTCAGTACACTCAGCCTCATTACATTCAGTACACTCCGCCTCCTACTGAACCTCTCTCAGTACACTCAGCCTCATCACATTCAGCACAGTCAGCCTCCTACTAAACCTCTCTCAGTACACTCAGCCTCATTACAGTCAGCACAGTCAGCCTCCTTCTGAACCTATATTAGTACACTCAGCCTCATTACATTCAGCAGTCGACCTCTTACTGAACCTCTCTCAGTACATTCAGCCTTATTACAATCAGCACAGTCAGTCTCTCTCAGTACACTCAAGGCCTCAGCATACTTCCAGTGAAATGAATTTTGTGAGCATTGCACGAAGTCAAGCGAGCTTTCGAGCTGGCATACTTTCTGCGGCTTCGCTTTGCCTGTCTCGCATGCTCCACAACTGCAGGTGGTGCTGTTACGTTAGTAACGCTTAGTTTCATGACTACCGGAAAACCATCGCGCTCTGTCTAAACAAGCTTCTGTATGGCAACGTGTGAAATACTCGAGGTGTATAAACATACCCTAGAAGATTTCTTCAAAATCGTCCATGTTTGTTTTCTTGGCACGCCTCTTTTTTAACGACCAATCACAGCCTTTGTCGCGTTGTGTCTTCGGCCGTGGAGTTCGCCCAGCTTCCATGTGCACGGCACAGCGAACGAAGCCCCTGTGCGACGTCCGCGCCTGTTCGTTTTCTCCGCAATTACGTCACATTGTTCGCTAGAGCCACGCGAACGTCGTCTCCGCATGAAGTATGCCGAGGCCTTTAGTCTCATTACATTCAGCACAGTCAACCTCCTACTGAACCTCTCTCCGTACAATCAGCCTCATTACAATCAGCACAGTCAACCTCCTAATAACCCTCTCAGAGGATTATATAGTTCAATGCTATAGACTTATCTAGTAGTTTAGAATAGTATTATCTCATAAACATGGACAACATGTTGGTACACATTAAGACTGTTTCTGCAAAGTCTAGGATGTTCTTCACTGAAATCAGTTTAATTAAAAGATTTTAATCTCAAATAAGTAATATCAGTTATTCAATTAATTATTAATCTCATTAATGTGAAAAAAACAAGGTTTTGTTCTGACAATCTCATGTTGGTCCCTTTTGTTCCAACAAATGGTCTCTGAATAATCAAGGAATAGACTGCACGAGATCTCTGAATATGTTGCATGGTGATACTCACCAGGACATTAGCAGCAGCAGACCCTAAGAGTTATGAGGAGGGGACTCCATAAATTGGTTCACTGACTTTCCTTCCTTTGAGCACTTTGAGGTAATCATCAGGGAGAGACTGGGCATAAAGAGTGCCAGGATAATTCCCGGTGAGCTGCTCTTTGCAGAACAGAACCTGATTAATGGAGTTGTGCATTGGTCCACATAACCCACAGCCCACAGTGTGTGACACACCGGCACACACTGACATGCCGCCTCACACATTAGTTAGGTAAAGAACACAAAATGGAGAAAGCATCTAAAAGGCAGTACTGAGAAGGTGCTCAATAACAACAACACAGAAAAAAACATGAAACTGATATGTTTGGCGCTAAAAAAGAGGAACCACGTGCAAATAAAAAAAAGTAATCCAGCATTCAGAAAACATTTGCTTTGTTACTAAGCTTACTTAGTTCGCAAGGTCGTGCCATTAGTTGAGACTGTTGAATGTGTTTGTCAAATAACGTGCATTTCCTACTTAATGTTTTGCTTTTACATGGAGATTCTGACATTTTATGTCCAACTGCTTTTTGTAACAAAAGGAAATGCAGTTTATTATTCAGGAATTTGTTCAGTCTCTTCACAGGTGCACAGAAACAATTTCAGAAACAACTTCTTTACTTCACTGACCACAACTTCTGACCTTCTGACCTACAGGTGAGTCCAGCCCATCTGTGAGGGAGGGGAGGGGTTTGGGGTGGGCTGAAAGAAAAAGGATATTTCTGCTCACTTACCAGTTACACCAGTAAAACCACTCATATACACCCAGAGGCTTCCCATCAACATCTCATCATCAATCCCCCACCTGTGTCATCACCCCCACTCGCTTTCACACACACACACACACACACACAAATGTTGCGTTTGGAGAAGCGGGCATTCCCATGGAAACCAGGTGGTGCTGCTGGCCTGAGCCCCCAGCTCATTTGCATGCAAATTGCCCAGCTGCTACCTTGTCACTATGACAACGACACACAGATCCCAGAATGCATCAGGGGTAGAGACAGAGGGGAGGAAGAGGAGGGCCATCAGACTGAGAATATCAGTACACAATTACACACCCTGACACACAATAACACACACACTAGGATACAAACTGTCACTCACCAACACATACAGTACTTACACGCATTAAGACCCACACTAACACACCCTAACACACACTGACACACACTAACACACCCTAACACACACTGACACACAATAACACACCCTAACACACACTGACACACTAGTACTCCTGTGGTCCTGTGGTTCTCCAGTAAGAAAGGGATTATGGGGGCTACAGGTGGGCGTTCAGGACACATGCAGGTGTTTGGGTTCAACAGTTCATTATGTCTGTAGAGGGAAAACATGGAAGAAAGAACAGAAAAGTAAAGGATTTCCATCCTGTCTGTTGTTAGTATAAGATAATAATGGCAGGCAGTGGGGAATCTATCTCCTGAATAGCTGACCTATTTCTCTTCCCGACAGAACATCCCATTTCTATTGGTTTATAACAGACTAGTGTCTGAAATGAGCCCAGTCTTTTTTACTGAAAACCAACTACAGTGCAGCTCTTTCTACAGCTCTACTGTGACTGCACACTGTCACCTAGTGGCCCACGTCTGCAAAATACCACTGCATGCTCAGGAGGGGTTTATTGCACTTATAACTATATCAATTATGGGAAAATAGTAAAAAAAAAAATGATAAGACTAAAAAACAACATACAACAACTAATTGATTAAAAACGGACTATAATTAATTAATAAAAGATGTACAGAGCTATAGCTTGTCCTTGCCTATATAACAAATGAATTATCTTCATTTTGGATCAAATAAATTATTGATTGTATTTATATAAAGATAACACAATAATCTTATATCTCCAAAATAGCAACTATACAAGAAGATGAAACTCATCACTAACAGCTGAACATGTTGGTTATATCTCTTCTATTCTCTTCTCTATCTATTATTCTCCTCAGTCATATGCCAAAATACATCAGTCTTGTCATTATTATAAATAATAATAAACATCAGAAGTGCTCTTATGGTTGGATCAGCTCCCAGGTAACAAGTTTTTTATATGCTGGGAAAAAAATCTCAGTATATAGAGTCACTTAAAAATGTAAACTTTTAATTTCTTCAGACAGACCAACTGAAGGTCTCTATTTGACTTTTTTTCTTTTAATCTTTTTATATATTTTTTATGGATTGTTTTTGTTTATGTTGAATGATTTATGTTTTGAATAGTACTGTTATAATTGTTTATATTTTGTAATATGTAATAGTTTTTTTTTGTCTTTTGTCTTCTGTTACCTTCTTATTTTATATTTTTCTTTATTTTAATCTCATGTTAATTAACTCTTAATTTTAATAATTGTATATAATTTAAACTTAATTTTACTTTCATTGTTAGCTGCCTATTCCCCTCTGTTATTATCTAAGATGACTGAATAGTGTTTTTTATTTTTATTTCTTTAAATCTGTTATTGTAGTTGCTCGGCTGCATGTAATTCAGAATAAAGTCAGAATAAAGGTTGACTGAAATCCTGTTATGATCAAATATTAAATCTTAAACTCAGGTCCTCTCTTGTTTTGGTTTCTAACTCTCAGAGCAGCAGGTTGTCCTGTAGAACTGCAGAGATTAATCATACATGATTTGATCCCTCTGTTTTCTGCCTAGTCATTATGAAAAAGCAGGTTATTCACTACGTCCTGCACACAATGCTCCCAATGTTCATGCTTCCTCTGCAGATCTGTACTACAGCCTGTTAACCCATGTGTGTGAAAGATGACCTGATCTCCTTCGAATCAAAGTTCACAAGCAAACCAGGAGGACAGGAAGAAAAGGGAAGGAAAGGGACAAGTTTCAAGGATCTTCCTTATACTTATGAGTATTTAAAGTTATGGATCAGTCTGATTCCGGTTAGAGAAGCAAGAGAGAGAGAGAGAGAGAGAGAGAGAGAGAGAGAGAGAGAGAGAGAGAGAGAGAGAGAGAGAGAGAGAGACACTAAACAATTTATTGTGCAGGAGAAAGTTGCTGTTGACACTTGTTCAATGTGTGTGTGTGTATATAACTAACAGCTGAATTACAGAACATAACTCACATACATGTGTTGCAGAGTTAAATAACCTAATCACACATTAGAAACATTATCTGGGTCTCTCTAATCTAAGAAATGCAATTAACAATAAATTCTACACACACAAATATCCAGGAGTCATTAATTACTTACTTTTAGATAAGTTACTCAAACCAACTCAAACACAGCAAGTCTAACTCCCTGGAAAATATGGTGGTCAGTCTCTAATTGCTGCTGCACTCTGTTGTGCTTGAACAAACATAATCCAGTACTACAACTTCACAGCGCCCCCAGCTGCTGTGGTGCAGTGTGACGGTCAAACATTGGCCAAAAAAAAAGGCTTTCTCACTCTGACAATGTAAATGTTGATATTGTACAATTTGTAGCCTCCCTGTAGCTATCTGAACATGCTTTAGCCTATTCTCCAGCAAAGCTAGTTTTGTGGGACCTGGATTGTTTGGTAAAAAAAACAGATTTGGTGAACATTTGCAGGATGTGAGAGGACTTTGCACAGCTCTCTGTGTATAAATGAGAAACTCAGTGAGAAACACAGACTAGTTTCTGATTCTAATCTTAAAGAAGGCCGGTCAGACTGCTGCTCTGCTATGGCCACACGATGGGGCATCTGTGGCGCAGGAAAGATCAGCCATGACTTCAGCGTGGCTCTGAAAACCCTGCCAGCCAGAGAGCATCAGGTAACTCTGTGTACCCAGTGGCTACAGACACTAATACCTAGCACAGCTGATTACTGGACTGAATATGTCTGTTTGTTCTAGATAACAGCGGTGGCTGCAAGGAACCTGGAGAGAGCACAAACATTCGCTAAGACTCATGGCATCCCCAAGGCTTACGGGAGCTACCAGGAGCTTGCTGATGACCCAAATATCGGTGAATAGACTTCAATGGGCAGTAGGGGCTTAATAATGTGCATGTTTTTGATATATGTTACAGGCTCATTGATCGTACAGATCAATAAACCTACATAGGTTTTGCTAAAATATAGAATTTACATTTTAAAAGGAAAAATGCTGCAACTAAACCTTCTTTAAAATAGTGAACCTATGGTTCACTTTCAGTCTGATATGAGTCATTCTGACCTTGAAAAAAGCTAGCAAGTTATTAGTACTTGTGCACACTATAGGGGAAATGATGTGGTTCTCCTGCAATTAATATAGTACCATGGATGGGATTTCTCCTCTAGATGTGATATCAAAGTTTGAATTAAATTTATTCATTTACAACGTTATATATATGAGATTTCTGATGATGGGAGTCACGTATCTTGTTGCACAGACTATTCCAGCAATATAATGACATTCATGGTCATTACCACACACTGCACTGTCCACTTCTATGGTGTATTTCTGGTGCACATGTGACACTGATGATGGAGGAATGTTAAATACCTGCACAACTACAGAAATGGAACGTCCCACCATCCATCTGCATCCATTAATAATTCATAATTGTCTTGCCATGAACATACTCTCCAGTGTTCAGCCACTCAGGTGCTGCACAAGATGCTGCAATGACCTTTGTGCAGAGTATTTAACAATGCAACCGACACAGGGTTCCCGTGGGTCTCTAAAAAGTCTTAAAATGTATTAAATTAAAATCTTGATAATAATGTCCTAAATTGTCTTGAATTTAATGTAAATTTGCTGTAGGTATTACATTTTTAGATGGTGTGTTAAATGGCAGTGGGAAAGCACATACAAACATTAGCGGTGAGTTACTGGGAAAATAACTAAGGTTAGCATAGAGCTAGCTAAGATTAGCAGTGAGCTAGCTAACATACTAACATGTTCTGCATCACAATGGAACAAAATTGATAAAGAAAATTGATTACAGACAGGAAACGTTAAGTTTTATTTTCAATTCAATAAATTATTTTCTACTTAGTAAATTAGAACTACATTTTTGGGCCTAAAGTTATATTTTTAGAGGTCTTAGAAAGGTCTTAAAGAATTAAATTTTACTTTTAAAATGGAGTAAGAACTCTGCAACAGCACCACTATTGTTAATAGTAACTAATTACTAATTAACTAGTAACTAATTAGTTGCCTGGACGTTTCACTAAAAATCAAATACACCATGTAATCGAGACAGTCTGCTTCAGCTAAGGCTTCTGTCAGTAAAGGTCCATCAGAGTTTAAAAACTGATTTCTGGTATAAAATAAAAAACAATTTGGGGACAATTAACTATTGAAATTAAATTCGGAAAATGGTTTGTTTTGTCATTAAAACAAGTAGCGATGGGCAGAGCTACACATTATACTGCAACCAGCCAGCAGAGGCAGTAGACCTGTGCTAACTTCACTTTTTAGATACATTTCAGTGTCCATGTTTCTACAGCAGAGCCAATTCAGACTTTCTAGGTTCAGACTGGCTCTGTGGTCCAGCTAATATGGAAATTAAAATGTAGTTAAATGATACAGGAGGTGTGTAATCACCATGACATCCTCTACAGACTAATCCTTACAGAGTTACTGCTTTAACCTGCCAGAGTTCAAGATTCAGACAAATTTACACAAACATGAACACATTTAACCACGCAGGAGAAGAATTTAAGGTGGAATAACTATAATATGAGAAACTAGGTTGTAGCACTTGAATTTAACTTCTTCATTATTTAAGGTGGAACTGAAGAATTGAATAATTCTGCGTACAAGGCCAATTACTAAAACCACTTATTAGGACTACCCGTATTACTAGTGATGCCCCAACTCCAGGAGGGTGAAGACTAACACATGCCACCTCCGATGTGAAGTCAGACTCCGCCTCTTTTTGAACTGTTGCTGATGCAGCATTGCCGAGTAGCATCACAGCGCTAATGCTCGGAGGAAAGCTAAGCGACTCGGTTCTGATACATCAGCTCACAGACGCCCTGGGCTGATCCACATCACCCTAGGATTGATTTGGGGAGAGAGCACCATCTACCCACTCAGAGAAAGCAAGACCAGTTGTGCTGATAGCAAGCTGCATAAACAGTTCTTCTGCTTTATATATAGTTTAATATCTTCATCTTCTCTTTGATCTGAGACATCAGTGTGCGGGGCAGTTTAGTAAGCAAATAGATGGTCAGGCTCTGTTCTACAGTCATTGGTCTGTACAGTAAGGAATGCGTGTGTGTGTGTGTGTGTGTGTGTGTATTACTGCTACAGACATCATATACCTGGGTGTTCTCCACACTGAGCACCTGAAGCTGGGTCTGCTGTTCCTGAATGCTGGGAGGAACGTGCTCTGTGAGAAGCCGTTTGCCATGAACCTCAGGGAGGTCAACCAGCTCATCACAGCATCCAGGAGGAGCAATGTCTTTCTCATGGAGGTACAGGTTTCACTCATCTGTAAGATTAAATCCTGTGACCTCATTCATTTAACCGAAAGTCCTGCAGTAATGAGGCCTCATTAATAGAATTAAAACGAATGTCGGATGGAGTCGTAGATGAAATAATTATGAATTTATTCTGAGTAAATGGAACTTAAACAAACAATAAATTATATGTCATCTGGTTTAAATTTTATGAATCCTTAAGTAAAAAAAATATCCATACAGTCCATAAACACAAACTACACCAACAACAAAAGTCTGTTTTAAATTCAGTGATTTTGTAACTACACCAAAGTTTTAGAATATTAGTCCATGATGTACTGTTAGATTAAAAACCCAAGTGTAGATGGGCTCCAAGTGGTCCAGCGGTCTTAAGCCACTATGATCAGGAGATCGCTGGTTCGAATCCCAGTCATGCAGCTTTCCCTCAGCTGCCGGAGCCCTGAGGGAGCACAATTGGCCTTGCTATCCCTGGGTGGGTCTTTCCCCTCATCACTTCTAGGGTGATGTCAATCAGCAAGGCATCTGTGAGCTGATGTATCAGAACTGAGTCGCTGTGCTTTCCTCCGAGTGCGCCACATCAGCATTAGTTTATAAAGAGGTGGTTTCTGACTTGTATCAGAGGAGTCATGTGCTAGTCTTCCCCCTCCTGGTATTATGACATCACTAGTGATAGAGGGGGATATACAGCTGAGCAGGGGTGCAACTACATACTTTTTGGGGTGTATGCAAACGTAGTATCTGCGCCCCTGGGGGGGAGAGATACGTTTTTAAAGTCATCAGCTGGGGGTGGGGAGAAAATCGCCAGCGTCCTGTAATTACTTTCCCACCGCGCTCCACAAACCAGCAAGCTGATTGGCTGTTTGTCCGGAGGGGAAATTTATTTGGGGCTTTGATTTGGCGCCCCCTCTAGTAGCAGCTGAATGGGTGGTACAATCGGCCTAGCTACATTGGGAGAAAATGGGAGACAATTAGGAAAAAATGTACATAATAATAAAAAATGTAATAATAAAAAAAGGCAGAACTGTTCTAAATACATAATTCACTTTCTCTCTGTGTTTTACCATTCATTTATGAATTATAAACTGCAAAAAAGTTAAGATATGTACAAGAGCTTCTATAGTATAAAATGAAGACTTAGAGCTTCTTATAAAGATCTCTGCTTAACCACAACAGGTTCTAACAACAAACAACATAAACACACACATAGAGATTACAATAAATATAACATTAATGGACTTGAAGATGCACTAAGTCATGACGCACATCCATGACTTTTAGGAGGTTAAAGACAAATGATTATCACAGAGAGTACACCATTACCACAGAATTGAACAAAACAGCAGACATTAACCGGATGGACAGACATTGGCCTTAATTGGTGGTGACTGATTGGCCTGTTTTTCCTCTAAACTAATGGATTACTATAATTACTGTCCACAAACACTAAAACCTGAAGAGAGCAACGTCCACGTTACCTTTCTTCACTGATTGATTTATTGGTAGGGATATTTAGATGCATTAACATTTCATTGTTTAATAAGTTATATCAGTGTCTGTTATAATGGATAACAGTGTTTCATACAATATGATAAACCACATTAAAGATCTTTTTGAAATTATTAATAATGGGTTGTATTATATATAACATTCTTCTGCTTTAAACTTGTTTATAAATCGACTGCAATACACAGTGTTACAAATTATTTTGCAAGTGATATTTTTCTCAGATTTTCATAAATGGTGAATGCAAATGACAGTCAGTATAATTTTGAAGTCATGACCCGTATAAATCCAATTTTATTGAACAAACCTCCCAATGATACTCAAAATGCACTGTTACACATTATTAAGAGGCCACAGGCAACATGGGAAAGACAAAAGATCTCTCTGCTGGTGAAAATTGTAAAATAGTGCAGGTATAAAAACATTAGAAATTTCAGGAAAACTTAAGCGTAATCATCGTACTGTGAAGAGATCTGTGGCTGATTTAGAGCACAGATGGGTTTGTGAGGATAAAAGCTGTTGGTGTCTCTGGAGATCCTTCAAAAGCTTGCTGTGGTGCATAAAGCTACAATTAGGCCTCCCCTAACCAGAGCTCACAAGCAGAAACGGCGGCAGTGGATCCAGACATACATTAAGAGACTCATTTATAAACAGTCCTGTTTACTGATGAGTGCTGTGTTTTAACCCTGGATGGTCCAGATGGATGGAGTAGTGGATGGATGGTGGATGGCCACCACATCTCAACAAAGCTGTGACATCAGCAAGGAGGGGATGGAGTCTGGCAGGCCCATCAGCAGTTCTTTACAACTTATAAAATGTTTTGAAACTCTGTTGTGCACAATTTAGAACAGTGCATTTTGAGTAATTTATTTATTTTTTATAACTGTTATCATTGGGAGTATTATACAATAAAATTGGATGACTTGGAAATTAACTGACCGTCATTTGCATTGACCGTTTAGGAAAATCTGAGAATAATATCACGTGTATAGGGTTGGTTCACCTGTAGCAGTAAGAGTTAAACAATAGTGTGAGCTTAGCAGACCTGGGTACTAAACCCCAACACAATATCCCAGCATTCGAACCTCTAAGCCACTATTACATCACATTAATGTTGCTGTATATTATACTGTTTGTTTTACAGAGCCCCAGTGTAAACAAGGGACTGGTGAATTTCTTATTTGTATAAATGGACAAAATATGGGCAACATTTATATTATAATGTGCTATACAGTTAAACAAACCATTAATTTATATAAACTTTCGTTATTTATATAATTACCCTCCTAAAGCAAATACACAACATTAACAAAAACAACCCCTTAACGTGTCCTAACTGATGGAATATGTTTTGGGTAAGAGGTAAATCTGTCTGTGTGTGTTTTTATCAGGCTGTGTGGTCGAGGTGTTTCCCGGTGTACAGTGAGGTAGGCAGGCTGCTGGGTGAGGATGCTGTTGGAGAGGTGAAGCTGGTGAAAGCTTATTTCGGATCCCCGCAGCTGCACGTCCCCCGCTCGGTGGAGAAGGAGCTGGGAGGAGGAGCTCTGCTGGACATTGGAATGTACTGTCTTCAGTTGGTGCTGATGGTGTTTAAGGGGGAGAGACCGAGGTCTGTCCACGCCACAGGAGTGCTGCTGGACTCGGGTAGGGTGTGAGAAACGTCTAGAATAGTTCAATCACAGCATTATTTTAAAATAAAATAACAGGTAGTCAAAGCTAATTTTAGATCCCAATCACAGAGGAATTAAGGAATGGACAGTAATAATTAATCAGGTGCTTAAATGGTTGTCCCAATTCTTAGGGTAAGGATTTCACCCTTAACTCTGTTCCAAGGGAAGGGGTTACACTAAAAGAAGGGGTAGGGGTAAGTGGTAGGGCCAAGGGGTGAAATGGGATTGGGCCTAATTCTCCTGTTATTATATAAGCTAGTGTTTTACAAGCAAAAAAAGAATGTTTTAAATAATATGTTAAATTGTTTTAAACCTAGTGTCAATATAACAAAATTACTAAGTACTGGTCATGACTGTTTTCTGACTTCGAATGCTTGATAATATATCAGCAATTTGGGACTACAGTACTAATTATTATAATTTAATTAATGAACTTATTCAGGTGTGGACGAGTCAATGGTGGTGGTTCTGAAATTTTCAGGGAACCGGTTGGCCTGGTGTGCTTTCTCTATTGCTGTGGCTCTTTCCAATGATGCCATCATCACTGGCACCAAGGGCTCCATCAGGGTAGGTTTCCTTTAATCCCATAACTGTCAGTCTTATGGTTCAGTTATTAATCTAATATCAAATTATTTAAGCAATAATACACTCAAGGTTCGTGCTATAACATGTAATATTGGCACTGCTGCGCTGTAGATCAGTATTACACGTTATAGCACAAACATTTAGTGTATTATTGTGATTATACCACAGTTCCATGATCACTGTTTATTGAAAGATTGAGTTAAAAAAGGGTGTTTGGTTATAAAAAACTCTGCGAGTTAAAATAGCTATATTGCTGCTCTGCTTGTAGCCTCACTTTTTGGTTTGTAAGCGCTGCAGCGTTGCTAGGTTACCTGTATGTGGTGGTGTAATACATAGAGAGCTTCGGTTACAGTGCATTACCGGCTGATAATGGCACTCATAGAACACCTCTTAGCCAATCATATTGCAGGGTCGGAACTAATTGTGCTGTAATATATAGTAAGTACAATTATGTACGGAACTAATAAGTTAGTTAAATATGAATTCAAGTTTGGATTTCCATAAAAGCTGAACTTAATTCCATTGATGAATGTATTGTACATACACTCCTCAATTCTATGCCTGCATATATATATATATATATATATATGTGTGTGTGTGTGTGTGGGTGCTAGGTTGCTTTGCCCATGCATTGTCCAACCACTCTGGAGGTGAACGGAAGGCAGACTGAGTTTCCTCTTCCGGAACCTTCTCTGCCTCTCCACTTCACCAACAGCACAGGGCTGCGATACGAGGCTGAGGAGGTCAGACACTGCTTACTCAAAGGTAACTTACTGCTTATTTAATTAATGCATAATTCAATAGTATATATTTTTCTGAATATCACAACTTTTACACTTTAATCCTTATAATACAGAAAGCTTATCAAACTGCTTTCTTATTTCCTCAATACATGGGACTTCATAGACACATATCTCATGATCTAATATATTAGGCATCAAAATGTTATTTTGTGATCTCATTACATTATCTTATGACTGTAATATATTATCATCTGGCCCTAATAAATTACTAAATAGACTCAATACAAAATTTTATGATATAATGTATTATCTTTCAGTGGATTTAGTTGTAGATTTTTGGAAGATTGAAAATGTACAATGATACCATATGTCACTTTAGACACTGGATACTTTATCCATTAATATCCACTTCTCAGACACTGCCTACAGCACTTATTCACTAATACATATTATACATGAGCCTCACTGAATGTTTACAGTGCACACACACTTTACCTGCTACACTGTTTGCACTGAACTGTAACAAAATATACATAATATTTGTCTGTTTTTTGTTCTTATCATACTCTTATATTAGTATATTAAGTTATTTACTTACACTGCCTGGTCAGGAAAAAGTCTCCAGCTGGATGTAAGTAAGTAAATGATGTGGGGTTGATGCTGCAGTTGGTCTGCAAGTTTAGGACTACCTGAATATTCTGAATATAGACCACGTTATTCCATCCCTGGTTTTTTTATTCCTTGATGACACAAGCATATTCCAAGATGATAATGCCAGGATTTATCGGGGTGAAATTGTGAAAGAGTGATTCAGGGAGCATGAGATCATCATGTCCAGATCTTAACCTCATTGAGAATCTTTGGGATGTGCTGGATGGAGAAGAGAGGCTTTGTGCAGTGGTCAGACTCTACCATCATTCATGCAAGATCTGCAAGATCTTGGTGAAAAATTAATTCAGCAACACTGAATTGAAATAAATCTTGGGACATTGCAGAAACTTATTAAAGCAGTGCCACAGTGGATGTGTGCTTGCAGTCTAAGCTAAAGACGGTCCAACCAAGTATTATAGTGTGTGACCTTTTTTTTTTGGTGGCGATTTCTTTTTTTGGCCAGTCAGTGTATGTATACAATTACCTATTTATCTATATTATATTACTAATTGTACTGATCTAAAGTCATAATTAGCTAGACCGTATTCTAGTGATTTACAAAATATAGAAAAATAGCTAAAAAAATTGCCACAAGCTGCATTATTTTTAATATATTAAAATGACATCCATAGACCAATCTGTTGTCAACAGAGTGCACATTACCGTACACTCACCTCGGTAAAGGAATCGGGGGCTGATCCCTCAGATCAACATTTCAGCTTTTATTTCCAGGTATTTACATCAGGAGATTTTACATTCAGACGATTCAGTGCCTGTGGCTGTGCTGTATTGTAATTATGACTGTCAGGTGTGTTTTGTTGGTTGATTAATTGATTATTTAAACAGTAAGCAGCGCTGAACCTCTGTACTCAGTTTTAGATTTGGGTTTTGTCTGTACAGACTGTGCATTTAGAGTTAGAGGAGTGACCAACATGAACACACAGAGCAAATGAGACATGAGACATGATACTAGTTCCTGTCCCATGACTTTAGGCATGTATTAGAATGGCATCAGTGGGTTATGGTTTTTTTTATTACACATCCAATATCACTTGACCTTTTAATGGAAATGAGCTGCATCATATGAACCCGTCCGATCTCTGCAGGGCTGAAGGAGAGCAGCAGGATGAGTCTGGCAGATTCTCAGCTGCTCACTGAGATCATGGATGAAGCTCGGAAACAAGTGGGAGTAGTTTTTGATCAGGACAGCCGGTGAATGTCCTGTGTTCTTTTTCACCACTTCAATTCACACAGAGTTATCACTAAGAGCATCACTAGCTAACAGACCCTGTCTACCATTAACTGAAGAGCTGAAGTCCACACATGATTGTAGTTCCACTGTGAAGAGTGATTATTTGTGTGTTTTCTGGAAACAGAAACCTGCTGCACTGCCAGATTATTATATTATAATCATTCATTTTGTCTTTACCTGACTGTTGAATTAATTCTTGTTAAAGAGATTTCTAAATTAAATTAATTGTCTGTTTTGCTTGTTTCACACAGAAACTGCCTAACCCTCTTCATATCCTCAGGGTCTGACAGCAGATCAACTGTAATAAACTGTTTTTACCGATGAGCCAAAAATCTTTTGTTTATAAAAATGATTCAGTGCAATTAAATATTCTGCCACTAATCTGGTAACAATAGCAGACCAAGTCATAATTCATTCGAGGAAATAAAAAAAATAAAAAACAGAAATATTCAGTATAATTATTATAACTGAATAATATACTGTCTGCAGATCCTTTAATATTGAGTATGGAAACTGCAGTCTGTAACTGCTTTCCAAACACCGGTTAAACTGTAATCCAGCACAGAGTGTTAATGGGAAGCTGAGTGACATCATGATGAACAACTGCCAAAATAACAAGCAAAACGTCTGCACAGTCCTGCGCATGTCATCTGATGGTTAATTATGAAATCTCAATCATTATTACTATTTATTTATCACTGCGTTCAGAACCGTCACAGACAGCGTGACCCCTGTGATTATGATTTAAAATAACATTCAAGTCATCTTTGTAAAACTTTCTATAAATGGCATGTGTATTAGACTGTTTAAACATACTCATAACACGTTCTAATGCATTCCTAAAGCATAATAAACATGGTTATAAGGGTTTCTAAAAAATTAGAACATATTACACGTTTATTATGCATTATGAATTGTGATCATAATTCACACTTAGCTGTGTACATAAGACCTCAACAAAGCATACTTTTAACCACTCGTTAATTATCCTTATATTAATTATTATTCTAGTTTATATATAAGAATAACTATAATGTATCTTTGAACACTCTAAGTAAAATGTTCCTGCTGGGAATAAATTATTAATAACTGATATATGTGTAAGCACAGCTGATGATGATTCACCATTACAATTCATAATGCATAATAACAACAGCTATAATGTGTTACACATTTTATTAACATTTATAGCCATCCTTATAATGCCTTATGAATGCTTGTGAATTGATGAGACTCTACCATCATCAATGAAAGATCTTGGTGAAAAAATAATGCACCCCTGGATTGAAATAAGTCTTGTGACATTGCAGCTTATTGCAGTCTCTCCCAGTCTCCTGGAAGTTACGGGAGTCTACCGCATATCAATAGCGGATCCCTGATGCCCACATGTCAGATTAAATCTCCCGGAATCTAGAGCGAGTGGCCCAAGAGTGAACACAAACACAAACACAGGCAAAACAGACTTTTTTACCCCAAAATGTGTGTGAACGAGAGGGAGAGAGAGAGAAAGGCGTTCTCCTCGTGTGCATTTTTATAAAGCACATGCAGTACAGAGTGGGTTCTGATTGGCCTGTTTTCTGCAAAGAGTCTGTAAGTCAGTGGCTACTTTTTTTGGCCAGGCATTGTATTATTATCATATGCCTGGCTATATAGGAAACAAAAGTCATAATATGAGATTACTTATTATTTGTTATACAGTTATTTGTAAACTGGGAAAATAGTGATGTAAGGAGAGATGATGATATTATAATAAAGTCACTAAACTGATTACAGGTCTGGTCTGTGTGAGAAGGGTAAATCTTTATAAATAAACTCTGTATAAAACTTTGAATTGAATGTGTTTAAAACCTGCACAGGAGGCTGATGTGTGAATCTGAATATAAGTATAAGCTGTGGTGCCTGGCGCCCCCTGCCGGTCTCAGTCTGTACTCAGTTCAGAGCAGTGTGTGTTTATAAAGGCGGCATCATGGCGGTGAGGTGGGGGATCTGCAGCGCCGGGAAAATCAGCCACGACTTTACTGTAGCTCTGAAGACCCTCCCTGAGGAAGACCACCAGGTACTGATCGGGACTCATCCCCCCACACCCCCAACACAGTCCTACTCCCTCATTTACACCTGATCCACACACCTGTCGGCTTCAGTCTGCAGATCAAAGCGCTACAGCTCTCAGATAATAATCAGATAAACACACAGACAGTGAGCTGATCACAGAGCAGTTCAGCTGAGGGAGCTGAACACGTGTACAACTCTGCTGGATCTTCTCCCTAAAACTTCTGATACTGCAGTCTCTGCGCTCCCTGTGGATTAAAATAGTTCCAGTCAGCACTATTTCACCTCGACGTGGGTATCACAGGCATCATGGGTAATGTAGTTTTTTTTTGACGTCCGCTCATCGCTATCTACAGTGATGTGGTTCAGCATTAAAAACTACAATCTAAAACAGAAAACGCGTTCTTGCTGTTTTTGCTCTTCATAATTCTTATTTTTTCCCCTAAATTACTAGCATTGTTATTACAATATAATAGGACGTAATAAAAAGAAATATAAATAACAATTTAAATTACTTTTTTATGGGAACAATTTTAAATAATCATAATTATTAATATTGTTAAATAATTAAATATTATAATACAGAGCTCCACAGTGTAGTGTATGCAGACAGACGTGTCGCTCAGGTGATCTGTGTGGTTTTGAGTTGTATGAGCTACCTGTACCTGTAGTTCTGGGAGAATACCCAGCTGAGAATATGTTCCGAGTCGTTTGACCGGCTGAGGGCGCTCCCGGGTGAGCCCATATGAATGGGTTCATGTGGATCAGAGGATCATGAGCAGAATCAGAGTTTCTAGATGTTTAACTCACCCACCAGTCAGCTCACAGCTGCAGTAATACTAATACTAGCGAATCTATTAAAAAAACGTTTAATGTAGATAATTGTAAATATACAAGTAGGTGTAGGTTTTTATTATTTTTGAGTTCGTAGCCGTTTAGCTGCATTCACCTCTATTCATTGAGGTCTCACTCGCGGGCTCCCCCTAGCGGCGCTGCAATAATTCTCTTATGTAACAGTGAGGGGAAACAGGGAGTGGGCAGTCTCTCCATTAAACCAGCGCTGGTGTAGTAACTGTGGGTGGCTGTTATTTCCCGCCCGTTGCATCATGGGTAGTGTAGTTTGTGTGACGTCTGCTCAGTACTAACTGCGCTGAAATGGTTCAGTTTTGAAACTACAACGTTAAAATGCGTGCTTGCTGTTTCTGTGATATTTTAAACGTATTATTACTTATTTTAACATCCACTGAAGAAACAATATTACATATATCATATTGTATTATATTAAATTAACATATATTATTAACATCTGATGTTCTTATTATATTTTTATTTTATAATCTATATAGCTTTTTATTTACGTACATTGTGTTGTATTTATTATTATATTTATTTTCTATACCTTGGGCTGCTGCAATATTGAATAAATAATATCTATCTATCTTGAGTGCTATTGTTGGAATTTCCAGTTCTAACATTTCATAATCATTACAACCTTAACAACTATGTAGAATGTGTAAGATTTAAAACCTGCAGGAACATTCTGTAGGTCTCCAGGAGAAGGACTGGAGACCGGTGGTTTAATGTGTTGAACTGTAGGTGGTGGCTGTGGCGGCACGAAATCTCCAGCGTGCTCAAGAATTCGCACAGAAACACAACATCCCCACGGTGTATGGCAGCTATGAGGAACTGGCCAGAGATCCCAACATCGGTACAGTTATTTTTCCCTTTTAGAGCATGCTTTACTCTGTCACTCCTTCTACTACAACTGCCTGTATGTCCAGACACTTGTAGACACCACTTCTTATGAGCTGCTTCACTGACATAAATATTTCATTTCTAGGGCTGATTAATTAATCACAAAAAAAATAACAATAATTAATCGCCTTTCTTGGTGTCCTCTGACCTGGTGCTTTTTTGTTCATTTAGTCAATCAGTAAAACCCTCATTCTCATTTTTAGATGTGGTTTACGTGGGAACCATCCATCCACAACATCTTCTGGTGGGTGTCCTCTTTATGAACTCCAAGAAGAACATTCTGTGCGAAAAACCTCTAGCAATGAACGAAAGAGAAGTGCAGGAACTGGTGGCCACAGCAAAGAAGAACAATGTTTTTTTGATGGAGGTTAGTAGAGATATTTGATATGTAATACATTATAATCACAGTTAAGCAACTTTTATCATACTATATTTTACACATTTATACAGTGCACAGATCTGCTGATCAAATATTCCAGCTTGGAAAGGCGGGGTCAGAGAACAGGATCGAAAAGACCTGGCTATAGAACCCACAACCCTGTGCTTCAGTTCCAATGCACAGTTCAGATACTGAGGGTAAATGGATTGTAAGACAGTTATATCTAAAGCTGTAATCTGTAAAATGGTCTGAAAACAGTTCTAATAATGTTTTAAGCTTTTTTTGTTTGTATTTGATTATTTTAAATAGTGACCCAGATAAAATAAGCCTGTAAAAAACAGTGTTTTATAAGGACTTATGTGGATTTCGTTCTTAAGCTCTGCAGATGTTTTCCCGTATTGCTCAATATTCTAATTAACATGCTTTATTTTACTTCCTTTGTCTTTATTATTAGTATTATTATTGCAGATTTTACATGTTTAGTGATATCAGCAGTGCTTCAGATGGTGTTCTGTCTCTCCTGTTCTCTTCAGGCCGTGTGGACGAGGTTCTTCCCCGCCTCGCTGGAGATCTCCAGGCTGCTGTCTCAGGACGCCATAGGGGAGGTGAAGGTGGTGAAAGCGGATTTTGGCGTGCCCCTGCTGAACACCCCTCGCTCTGTGGAGAAGGAGCTGGGTGGGGGTGCGCTGCTGGATATCGGTATCTACTGTCTCCAGTTTGTCCTCATGGTGTACGACGGGGAGAAGCCTGAGAGCATCCAGGCCACTGGAGTCTGTCTTAACACAGGTACCTGCTGCAGAAGATCCAGCAGACGTGTGAATGACTGCACTTTAACTTCTGGCTTCTAAATAAACTGAATGTGATTTGCTACATTAATATACAATAAATCGAGAATATACATTTGCGTCTTTTAGTAAATTTACCAATTTAATTGAGCTATTATGGTACATTTGGTACAGACAGCAACACAGAAACACTAGTGATCTATAGTAGTGATGTGAAGAGCTTTCAGAAAATTGCATATGTAGTAAATGGTGAATTGAAGAGCATATCGTCTGTGTGCAGATGGTGTTGATAGAACACACACTGTGTTTATTAGATCATGATTTTTGTATACAATTCAGTACCTTATTGCTCCTGAATATGGCTAAAGTTTGGATCTTATGGAGCTGTTTAGGCAATTAAAGTCATAGAACAGCCCTGACCAGTGTGACCAGTGTGATACCTAAGGCAAGATTTTGGTTAGTGCCCTTTGAAATCTGTTTTAGGGCAGATTTATCTCAAGGTTTTCTTGTGGATAGTGGCTTAACTTCATCAGCAGTTGTTATTGAATCAAGAGGAATTTGTAATTTATGTACATACATTTACACCCCTAATCAGAAAACATTGGGACGGTACAGAAAATGCAAATAAAGTAAAAATGCAGTGTTTTTACTTGACTTTGACTTTTATTTCTGAGCTATAATTTTGTTTAGAAATTGTAATTATACTCTAAGTTTAATTACAGTGGGATTTGTTCATTAGGAAATGGTACTCTAATCATAAAAAAAATCTTCTCCATCGTTCCTGGATCTAATCGACCACTTGCCCTTGACTCCCCAGTAAATTATGACCTTCCCATTCCCTACATTAGCATATCTTGGACTGTAATCATTATTTATAGCTTATAAATTGTAGATTAAAAGTGCTATTAGTAAAATTACCTTTTGTACACCCATATAAATGAACATAACTTATGAAAACAATGGGACTGGAAATTTTGATATTTTGTTTTAGTCATTGTGATTTGGTTTGCTTAGGATTTCTTAAGATTTTAATTAAATGATAACCGAATGAATTCTTGCCTTTTCTGCCTTAAAGTACAAAGTGAGAACATTAAATGAGAACTCTCGCTGGCTCTTTCTTGCTCACAGTTTTTTATGGAAGGAATCAGAAATCTGATGTGAAATGGACTCTAATGATAACAAGCCCTAACTGCTCATCGTGTAGCTTGATTTAGGACACAGTGTTGTGTGTGTGTGTGTGTGTTTCAGGAGTGGATGAAAGCATGGTGATTACGATGAAGTTCTCGCGGGGCAGACTGGCAGTGTGCTCATGCACAGTATCTGCAGAACTTCCAAATGATGCCATTATCAGTGGGACTAAAGGAACCATCAAGGTATCGAGACTTTTTCCACTGAGGATCTTAATCATTGTCCTTATAGTTTTTATAAAGACTCTGATGTTCCTGCTGTTTACAATATCATGTTTACAGTGTGAACAGTCATTTCAGTTGAAGTGATATGATCTCTGAAATGAGTATTTATGTTGAATTATAAACCCTATGTGAGATTCACTTTTCTGTTTAACAGATCCCGGCTCATATGTGGTGTCCCACGTCACTGATAGTGAACGGTAAAGAGACGCAGTATCCAGTGCCTGAGCCTTATCTACCGCTGAACTTCATCAACAGCACGGGTATGAGATACGAGGCTGAGGAGGTGCGGCAGTGTCTGCTTAAAGGTAAAAAACACTAGGGGTAGAGTCTTGTGACAGACACGGTTTTCACGACATGCAGACAAAATAATGTAATTATGGAAGTGCTGAGGCATGTTTCATATTATGCTCAGTGGACAGCATGCAGTCACGCTCTCCTCAGTCTACAGATGTTTACTGTGTGCATTTCTCATTATCCAACACATTCCACTGCTCCCTAAACCAGACTGAGATGACGTCTGGGTAAATTGTGACTGGCTTTGCTTATTTTAGTGTTTTACCATTTGACTCAACTCATCAGATAATTCATTCATTAGCTCTTTATGAGCTGCAAATTAACAACCTCTACCCCTCTGCAGCAATTAGTCAGCATAATCGACAACAATGACTATACTCACGCCTAGTTGGCCAATGGGGTTTCAGTGTGGGTGGGACTTGCAGCACGTAAGAGAGTGAGACAGAGAGAGAGAGAGCGGCAGAGACACATACAGTGTAATAGCAGCGCTGTGTCCATTAAACACAACTATTAATCACATTTAACTCCACTATACTCTACAGTCAGTCTAAACTAGTTCTGTACAGTTTAAACACTGATTTCTATATTACCCGCGGATAGTTAAATTACTGCAGAGAGCTGCTGAGGAGAGTTTAAACAGGATTTACATCACTAACATTAGTTAAACTAACGTTAGCTGGCCAAGGAGATACTGTACTCTGTCCACTCTATTAAAATTAGGATATACAGTTGCAAGAAAAGTATGTGAACCCTTTGGTATTACTTGGATTTCTGCATAAATTGGTCATTAAATGTGTTCTGATCATCTAAGTCAATAGACAAACACAGTCTGTAGCTTGGGTTTGATGTGCAGAAATGTGCAGTTCTGTGAGAATCCGCTTCACACAGAGCTGATCAGGTAGTTGATTGTTTCCTGTGGAATGTTGGTTACAGAAAATTAAAGAACTGTAAGTATAGCACCATCTAGTGTATTTTTTTTTTGTATTTTCCACATTTCAGACTTAGTTTAAAGCCCTGTGGACCAGAATATTATCTAAAACAGCTCCGACCAGACACTCCTTAACCAGGATAGAGTACCTGTAACACTGCTACTCTCTCTCTCTCTCTCTCTCTCTCTCTCTCAGGTCTGAAGGAAAGCTCCAGGATGTCCCACGCTGACTCAGCTCTGCTGGCGGAGATCATGGATGAAGCTAGAAGACAAGTTGGGGTGGTCTACAGCCAGGACCACCTGTGACCCTGTACATCACCTGTTTAGCTGTTTAACAATAAACAGAATTTGGTCATTTGCTCATTTATTCTCTTCTAATTTACAGCCGTGGCTGTAGCATTACTGCAGAACAGCAGCTCGAAGGTTCAGCAGTCTTAAAGAGGAAGCAGTTATTTCACAGGTTACACAGGGTTTCTGAGGCCTCGTATTGTTTTAGACACGTTACTATTACTGTTTGTTTAGTGTAGGATTATACTATACTATACTGTACTATTGTACTATACTACAGCCTGCTGTACTTTGATTTACTCAGCATTACCCTAAAAGATTTAAACACCACAGTTACAGCCAGTTTGAGTGCTGCACAGATTTAAGTAGCAACTGGTTACATTTGGTAAATAATATGTAATTAAACCTTTAAAATTTTATTGATTTGTTGGCTCCTTACATTTTTTAAACTGTGACATTGAAGACCAGGGCCCTTAAACCTGTATGGGCCCCTTCATATAGATACTGACATGATTATTAGAATTGAGAAAAATGTGTAAATTCTTTTTAACAGGCATCAGATCTGTGTGGGTAGTGTTAATGAAAGTTAACAGTTCCTTTAGCACTACCCACACAGATGTAGCACCTGTTTATCTCATTCTTATTAATATACTGCTTTTTTCGCACTTAAAATTCTTTAATTTTCCCAAAAATTGTATGAGAAATTTTATCAGTCAGGTTTTAAGGAGCAGTAAAGCCTCTCCACTGAAGTACAGTGTTTATACAGGAGTTTCAGTTTAGTTCTCCAGCACCGAGACTCGAGCACTGTTAGCATAAGCTGCTAATCACAGCACTAGCTCTTTTACCATCCAAGGCTATAGATATTGATCTATAGCCTGCTGCTAATGCCAACTAGCACTGCTGGAGCAGCGTTAGCTTTGGCTAGCTCCTTCGCCGCTCAGAGATCAGTATATCAGGCTGACTTGTGCATTTACAGTGTTAAAACAAGCTATGCAAGACAAACCACCAGCTCATATCACCCTGCCTTACTGGAACACTGAGGGTTAGCAGTAAGCTGCTAATCATGCTGCTGCTGCACCCAGCCTTATTGGAAATCAGGAAATCTAAGCTTACTATAAATAAATGGATTTACTCACCAAAATAAACCATTTCCAGGATAGAAATATGTGTGGCTTAATATTCAGCGCTGGTTTGACTTTTTTTGTATTTTTTTTAAATAACAGTTTTGTTTACTTAGCTTAGGTTTAGCTGAATTAGAAGGAAAACTAATTACTATGATTACTAGTGTCGCATAATGCACCTTATGTATTAAAATAGACGTTTATTGATAGTGTGCATAATCCGGTGCGCCTTATATTCCGAAAAATACAGTAATGCTTCTTATCCACAGTAAGTTTTTCTTTACAACCTTTTTTGAGTTTTTTAAAAAAGATGAATTGGCCAATTTATGATTGGCCAGAGTGTCAGATCTCAAAATATACTGCATAATTCATGCAGGCCAAAAACATAGCCAACAAAATATTATGCTAGAGGTCAGTGGGTAGAATCATTTACAGCCAGTTGCATTTTCCTGCTGAAAAATCCAGCTCAAGACCAGTCTTTGCTTGTAGTCAGAAACAGAAGGTAAGGGTTAAAGACTCTTGCTCCTGCGCAGTATGTGAATATTGTGTTTGATTTTGGTCCTGTTTAGTGATGCTGGTTGGCCAGCATGGTCAAGCTTTGATCAGCACAGGGTGGGATTTGGTTAGAAATTTGACGGTTTAGCTGATCTACAAGAAGGATCAGCCTAAACCACTTAAACTACCTAAATGTTTGGATTTAATTCAATAAGGTTCAATCTGTTACAAAAGCAACGACATCTGACTTTCCCTAAAAGTAGGGAAAACATATGAGGTTCTTTAATGGTTCTTTGGCAAAGGCATTTTTTAAAGGACCATGACAACTCTTAACCTTTTGCACAATCTTAAATACTGTGTTCATTTACCTGGCTATCAGGTGTTTTGTGCATTGGTGGAAAACGTCTGTAGAGCAGCAATAGGGAATTTCTTTTATTTTATAATAAATAAATAATAATAAAAAAAACCTGTGCAGCATTCTGGACATCCTGGATTAGTTATTATACTTAAGAACCCTGATAAAACTCGACTATTAATTGCCATATTTTTAAGGTTGGTAGAGCAGGGAAAACAGAATCCAGACACTGGGTTTCCCCACATACAGAAGAGAACTCAGTACAGAATCTCTTAAAGAATAAATATTTAACATTTAAACTATTTTTTATCTACTGGAGTCATTATTGAAAACTTTTACTTGAGTATGGATTTTAATTACTCTGCATTCTTTGTTCTTCAAAACAAAAAACAAACTAGACGTTCAAGTGAACATTTTATAGCATTTTTATAAAATTCACTTTAAAATTTACTGTTCAATCATATTTCTGAATGTTATTCACTGGAATGATGAGACACAGAAGCAGGTGTGATAAGTGCTCTTCTCTTTAATAGATCGATCCAGTCTTGGAAAGTACAACACCACAAGGCTGATACACTTTATCTCAACACCTCTTTAAACCCTAATCCCTAAGCGTCACAATCAGAGAAGTAGGTGGATATAAGGCTGCACACACACAACTTACATAGGAGCCGACAGACGAGCGAGAGAGTGAGCACGAGAGGACAGGAACAGGAAGGGGAGAGGGTAAAGGGAGGAAGTGTGGTGGACTGTGCCCGACCGCTGGCCAACTTTAATCTCTCTTTCTCTCCGTTTCTCTCAAACTAAACCAGCTCTTTCTTTTACCAACTGTGTCCGTCTTCTCTTTATTGCATCTCTTAATTAGCAGATTTGACCCAAGTGCTAAACAGAACCTAGATCTTAAATCACTCTGTTAAAACACAAAAGAATTAGCGGTATTCATAAAATGGGCATCCTACATTTCTCTTCAGTTAGGAAAAAATATTTATGTATATCTATATATATATTCTGGCATTGATTGCCCAAAACCCAAACGTTTCACAAACTCAAATGTCAAGTATAATACAGGATGTAACATTGTCTACAGTAGATGTAGGAGTGCAAACACTAGCACAGTGCAGAGAGCACACTTATACACACACACAGAGTAATAAAAGCACACAGAGACACAGCTATGGTCGCAAATGGGTCCCTCTGTATTCAGTCATGAAGCAAGAGCTGTAAGAGGAGCCACTCTGAAGAAGCCAGTTTGTTCTGTGGCCGTTGGAGTGTTCTAGAAGGAGAATCTGCAGACGCGGCTCTGTCGTACAGCTCTTTAACCCTGCGTACTAAAGCAGGCGTGCAGAAAGGCCGCCCAGACTTAAAGCTCTTGTGTAAGGAGTGACATGTATGGCCAATTCTGAACAAAACATTTTAGTGAAAGGTCTAAGACTGGAGAAGCAACCAAGTAAGAACTGACCATCTGTGAGAGAACTATCGTGTTGAAGGAAACTATTGCCAAAACTGGCCTCTAGCAGGAGAAACCTCCTCGCTGACGCTGGAGTGCCAGTCTGCTCGACCTGCCTGCATGGGGGAAGGGGAATGAAAGGTCACAGGGAAGGGAAGATGGATGGATTGGAGTGGAAGGTCAATCCTGATGAGTCTAGGGCACTGGGACCACACGCATGGTGTTGGTGAATCCGGAGCCTGGACGCCAGCCGGTCAGCACGATCACAACGTCACCAGTCTTGAAGAAGCCTCGAGCCTTGCCTAAAAAATAATACAAAAAAAAAGTTACGTTTAAAGAGGAGCACACTGCAGCTCAGAGATACACACACACCAACACACACACACCCACCCACCCACACACACACACCCACACCAACACACACACACCAACACACACACACCAACACACACACACACCCACACACCCACACCCACCCACACCCACACCCACCCACCAACACACACACACACCAACACACACACACCAACACACACACACCCACACACCCACACCCACACACCCACACCCACACCCACACCCACACCCACACACCCACACCCACACACACCCACACACACACACCCACACCCACACACCCACACACACACACCCACACACACACACCCACACACACACCCACCCACACACACACCCACCCACACACACACCCACCCACACTTACTGTTCAGAGTTTCCCCACTGAGAGCATTTCACAATTGAGGATCCAAAATAGCTGGATAACTCAACTTGCTGATTGACTGATTATATTTGGGGTCAATCAGCAAGCTCCTGACCTACTGCAGTGCTTCTCTTCACAGAACCCCCTCCCCCAGGACAATTCAGATTTTTTCCATAAACCCCATGCAGAGGGAGTAAAAATGTGGACCCACCCTGTTTTACAGCCTGAATTTTGGGCTTAATTCAGCCAGTTACCTTCTTTAGTAAACCTCTGATCAGTGCAGATCTGGTGGGGAAACTGCTGAGACTCTCAGTCTTACCGACATCCATGGCGAAGTTCACGCGGAGGTCCACATCCTCTGCCCAAACATCATGAGCGGGTTTGTTGTAGAACACAGGGAAGATGCCGCGGTACAGGTGGGCCTGGCGAGCAGTCTGCCCGTTACGGGTTACTGCAATAATGGGGGCACGGGGGCGGTACCTGGAGATCAAGTGTGCAGATCTAGGGAAAGAAACAAAAAAAGGAAAAAAAGTGAGAATGGAAAAGATTTTACCCTCTATTTTGTTAAATACTTGGGTTAAACATACAGTACCAGTCAAATGTCTGGACACACCCCTCCTCATTTAATGTTTACTTTATTTTTTTATTATTTTCTACATTGTAGATTAATATTAAATCCATTAAAACTATGAAGGAACACATATCCCATTATGATTCAAAGATTCTTCTAAGTAGCACATTTTGCTTTGATGTCAACTTTGCCGACTCCTGGCTGATTCTCTCAGTGGGTTTAATTAGGTAGAACCTGAAATGGTTCTCCAGCTGTATTAAAGCAGTTCTAGAGGTGTTGAGCTCTTATAAACTGCTTTCCCTTCACTCTGAGCTCCAACTCCTCCTAACCCACCTGGGCTGGGTTTATCTCAGGTGTTTGTGAGGGCTGAACACTTTTTTTTGTCTACCACCTGTGGTTCTTCACAGATTTAAATCTTTAATATTAATAATCTAAAATGTAGTAAATAATACACATAAAGAACAAATATTAATGAGAATGTGCCAAACTTTTAGGTAGTACTGTATCTGCAACACAGAATATTACAAAGAATATCACAACTATTTTACATAAGTCTCAAGGTTCTCAACAGTATGCAATAATAATAATAATAATAATAATAATAATAATAATAAATAAAAATGTTGCACCCAGAAGGATAAAAACATAAAACCTGGTGGGGAGTTATTCCTGATGGTCATGGAAGTTACTCTAACCACTTTGGTCTTGGTGATATGGTTTGTTGTCCAGAAGGTCTGGTGTCATTACGTAGGGTGTAATTTGGTACAATGCCAGATTAAGACCTTTGGTCTTCATTACAGGCATCTTAACAGCCAAACATAATGTTAATGAGGTCCTGCAGCCAGAGGTCCTACCTTTACTTAACCAACAGTCCAATGCACTATTACTGCAGGACAATGCATGTCCACACACTGCTGCAATCTCAAGAGCTCGCACTGAAGAGACAGATACTATACCCTGTCCAGCTGCATCTCCAGACCTATCCCTGACTTAAAATGTGTGGGACACACTGTCAACACTCCTATACCTCTACCGCACAATCTGCAGGAACTATGGGAGAATACTGATGCTGCATGGAATGGATTATCTTATATTACTCGATTAGGAACCTCTACAACATGTTAGATTACAATGCTTTCTTCATGCCTGACGCGTCACTTCCATCTGGGTGCAACTATTTCTTAAATGATACGTGTTTATATAAACTCTAAGCATTTATGCAGTCAACCCACACATTACCCACACAGTACAGCAATCAATATAAACACATTTACAAGAGTAAAAACAAGAGGCCAACCACTACCATGTACTGTCCTCTTAACTAGCCACACGAGTATTTACTCAAACATTCAGGGAGAGCAGAGGGAGGGAGACAGAATTAACACTGTGTACTGAGTTCTAACCCTTAGAAGTCTATTACAACAGAGTAACTTAATAAAGTAAATCAAAGTTAAAAAAATAAAATTACTATTACTTACTAGCTACTATACTGGATGTTAATCTACACAGATTTCTATCCTGAAAACACTTCCATTTATTTACAGTAAGCTTAGATTTTCAGATTTCCAAAAAGGCTGGATGAGGCTAGTGCTAGTAAATGCCACTTGACAGAGCTGGACTGAAGATGGTAAACCAGGGCATTTTTAGCTAGTGGTTCATTCCACGTATCAGGCCGATAATACCTCTGAACGATTAAAGAGCTAGTGCAGTTAGCAGCTAATGCCAATACTGCTCCAAAAGTGCTAGATGGGGTTAGCGGCAGACTACAGTGCGATAATATTCACCTCTGAACAGTGAAAGACTTAGCCCTTAGCATGATTAGCAGCTAATCCTCATATTGCTCCAGTCTCGATTCTCTGTACTGGAGAACTAAACTGAAACTCCTTTATTATGCTGCAGAGTGGCTTTACTGCTCCTTAATACCCGACTGCTGATTTTTCGAAAAATTAAAGGAATCTTAAGCGCTCCTCATTGTGAGAAAAATAAGTCTCACCCTCCATTGGGCCTGAAGTGAGCTTTTTGCAGCCTTAATTTTATTTAAAGGCTAAATAAAAAATAAAAAAATCCTCAAAATGCCATTAAAAATAACTTAATTGGACGGCTGAATCTCCCAGTGACCAGGCCCACACATAGACGGCAGACAACACGTCATTCTTACCATTTGATACAGGGTGAAAATATGCAAATATGTACATTTGTACATTACTTACAAAAAGCTAATGATTAAGTAAATCAGTGTGCTTCTATGTATTACTGCTCTATTCTACCTTTAAAGGCCCTATGAATTAAAAATAAAATTGTGCATTTCTAAATGGCTTCTAAGGGTTAGAACAGTGAATAAATCTCCCTAACGTCCGGACCTGACCCGATCCGTACTGGACGTTCACCTCACCTGTTTCTCCCTGCCCTGTCCCACCAGTATGGCTGGCCTGTCTGCTCTTACCTGCCCGACTTGGTGAGAACGATTATAGCACTGGCACAGCACTTGAAGGAGGACTCGACAGCGCCGATGGCCACAGCCTCCGAGGGGTCGTGGGTCATTTTATTGGCGCGCCTCAGCTCCTCAAACAGCTGCCGATGGAACATGGCTGCCTCTGCCTCTCTGGCAATCTAAGTGCATGTAAGGGGAGACAGGGCCACCCAGTGGAGAGGAGGTAGAATTGGGGAAGGGAGGGGTTATACTCAGTCACACCTTCAATGTCACACACACTGCGTGCGAGTGAGAGAGAGAAAGCTAAATATTCCACCAGTCCTTTAAAATGATTAATATTGACCAAACCATGTCCTGCATGCAGAGGAATCTGTTAGCACAGGATTAGCTCTGGTGCAGGTTATCAAAAGGGAGAAAACCTGGTATAAACTCACATCACCAGGATCTCAGGAAACTGTACGTATATAAAAGCTCCAAATCCATGCTGAACACACACCAATCACACATGCTGTACAACTAGGGACTGTGACAATTTCTCACAATAATAAAATAGTTAAAACAGTGTCATATCAAAAGCACACACCGACATACAAGTGTATGTACTATTTACTAATACTTTAAAGAGGTTGGGGAGATTATCAAGAGCAGTGAACCTGCATAGCTATTAAATATGAAGCATCACTGTTCAGGACAGTGTTTGTCTGTTCTTTACCATGGATAGATCATTTCCTTTAGCTTCGGACATGGTTTCATATTTACTCCATCTCTCTCTCTCTCTCTCGCTCGCTCGCTGCTCATCTGTCTGTCCCTGCTCTGTGCTCCCTGTCTGCTGATGTCACTCTTGACCCCTGACCTTTATATCCTAGAGCCCCGCCTACCTGCCGGAGCCAGTGAGCACTATGAATGCGGGGGCGAGGAGTTTAAAGGAGGCTTCCACAGCCCCGATGGCGATAGCCTCAGCAGGGTCGGTGGAGTGAGGGGTGCATCGACGCAGGTCCTCAAACACCTGCCGGTGAAACATGGCCGCTTCCGCCTCCCGAGCGATCTGATTCCACCACACAGATGCAGCACACAAGGCAGCAAACAAACAGAGCAGAGCAGACGGGAGGAACAACAGAGAAACAGAAATACAGCAGGTATGAGAAGAGTAAAAAGAGGCGGAGTGAGAGGAAAAAGGTTAGAAAGAGACAGAGAATGACAAAAGGTATAGAGAATGAAAAAATATGAAAAGGTATAGAGAAAAAGAAAAAAACAGATGGGTATAGAGTTTGTATAGAGAAGTAAGTACAGGAAATAGAGAAAGAATGGGAACAGTGTAAAGACAGAAAAAGTACAGAGAGGAGGAGATAAATAAAGAGGAGATTGATTAAGAGAATTGTGAGAGAAAAACATTGCAGAACAGAGAGGCCGGAGTCAGGAAAGGAAGGCAGGTGTTAGATCAGAGTAACAGAATTACAAGCAAAACAAAAACAATGCACATGTTAATCATCTAGGATTCACAATCAGCCATGCAAGATTTTCTATAAATATCTGAGCCAAACACCAGCAATTATAAGCAGACTTTAGAATAATGACTCCCCACCACAAACCAAACCTGAGCACATTTTACATTCAGAGGCTCGTGTGCCTGAGAGCTGTAACATGCACATCTCAGAGAAAGACAGGAAACAGTTAAAGCCCCAGTAAACTCTTTAGTACTACAGAAAACTACACCATGGTTTACAGTGAGAGCTTGTTATGCACTATTAGTAAATCAGAAATAGTATCAGGTTATAAGTGAGGTGAGTAACCTGCCTGTCCCTGAATGGGCTTTAAAAAAAAAAAGAAATCTCCTCAGCCTACCATTCTATTTGTGGGATAGATGAACAGCTTTTTGGTGTGTCTACACAGATAACTCCCAACTACTTTAAAAGGCGAAATCCAGTGTGAAATGTGTGTTTATACACACACTACCTTCAGGCAGTTCTCCGGGCACCGGTGTCTTTAAATGATTAGTCATGATAAGTCGAGTGGTGAGCATGAACGAATAGGTAAGATAGGGGAACAGAGTGCAAAATTAATTCTGTGAAAAGGCATGAACATTATAGACAGATTTTTTTCAGCAACAACTGGAATTTCCACAGAATACATTTTAAGATCTGTTTTTAAAAATCTCTGTGCACGTTTAAAGTTCTCAGTGCCTCTTTTTAAATATCAGGGCTCTCAATTCTACCAGTGAAGTGTGGAGCTACTTTTACTTTTCAATGATGTACAAATAGAGATTTCTTTGCACGGGTAAATCTATGCCCCTATCACTAGCATTATAAGCTTGTTGGGTGCATCAGATAAAAGCTCTGTATTTGGGGGTGCTGGGGGTAAATAGAGATAGCTTTTTTACTAAAGCTTGTACTCAATATCATGATTCACTACAACCCAAGTCCATTTCACACCGGAGTTCTCCTTTAACAAGAGTGAGCAGGAATAAGCTAGTGAGCAATATGAAGCCAGAGCGAGTGAGTGAGCGAGAGAGACAGAGAGAACGAGAGGAAAGCAGAAGACAAAAGCAAATGCAGAAGAGAGGATTCATGCTGCAGTCAGTCATCTGAGCTAACAATAAACTAGTGTTTAAGAGATAAGAGATTAAAGCTGATTGTTTTTGCCAGACGTCACAGGACGTTCAAGGTCACGGGAGCATTCGGCGTGCACAGTCCTGACACTTCCCCCTTTGGACTGCGTTGGTGGTTGAGCAGTCTGAGGGAGTGTGGTTGGGAGGAGGAGTAGGGAAACGGAGGAGAAAACGCTGAACAAGCTATTAAAGAAGGCTCTGGCAGGAAGAACGCATGTTATGGGCAGAATGTTATAAAGTAAAAAAGAGAAAAGTCTTTCTGCTGCTCTGTTTACCTGTGGCTAATTCTGCACTAAAGATATTTACCTATATTCAGGTATCAGATATGTATGCTACTTTGTATTTAGGTATTAGCACTGATAGATTTCTTGGTTTAAGAGTAATTTAAGATTTTTTAAGCACTTTTGTAGGCCACTCTGATTCCACGAATATAAGGGTAAAATATAGATTTAAACCTAGCATGCAGTTCTGAAGCTGGCCCTGCTGTGTTGAAAAATGAACAACAAATCACATGCACAACACAAACAAGCAACAAGCAAAGTAGAATATAAAAAGTAAACACTGAACTTATTCAGTGCTTTAAAGAAGGTACCCCTGCATTTTTAAAGCTAATCTCTATTGCTGGCTGCAGTCTCTCAAATAAGACAAAAAACTTATTTACTTTTAATTGATAATGTAAAATTCAATAATTTTTCTACTGGTCCATTTTAATGTTAAATACTTGAAAATTAAAATACTACATAATTAACTATTAACAAATCACATTAGGTACCAATGTAATAATAATGCTTCTTCCTAAGTCATTTTAATAGAAGGACTGGGCTCCTGTTAAAACAGTCACTACAGATGCAGCACAGACAGAGATTAGTCTGGAAAACACTGAAGTACTCCTTTAAATATTTTAGGACGTGTGCCTGTAGAGGGCGCTCTCACCATGTGTTGTGTGCGCACTGCCTCAAGAGGGTAATCCCCCTTGGCTGTTTCTCCGCTCAGCATGATGCAGTCGGCCCCATCCAGAACAGCATTGGCCACATCGCTGCCCTCTGCACGCGTGGGCCGGGGCTTCTTAATCATGCTCTCCAACATCTACAAACACATCACATCATACAAAGAGCGTCACAAACCAGCTCTACTGAACACTCTTTCACCTGTGTTATAGTTCACATCTTCAGAGAACAACACTTCAGCATAGATGGATCAGTATTAGCTGAAGAGATTATCATATTGCTCCAATGCAGAATTATAAACTGTTATTTACATGACATCAACACTGAGAACCCCCTGCACTAAACACTGGCGTTGACCTCACACCCAGCACACCTGATGTCCAGCTAAACAGCTGAAAAGCCCTTTTTAGGAAGGTGTGTGTAATACAGGCCCGTCACGATAACATTTTCAGGACGATATATTGTCTCAGAAATTATTGCGATAAATGTACTTGTGTCATTTTAAAGCGCACAGTCAATGATGAGCTCTGCGTGCACTACACTCATTTCCTAACCGATAGACGTCGCTGTCTGACAGATTCGTTAAGAGCCTGTGAGAGAGCAGCACAGCTCTGAAACTCGTTCTCATGTAAACAATCTCACGCAGAAACCCAATAGCTGTTATCAACGTCGGCAAAAATGATGGCGATTAAATAAAAATGATTGTACGATAAGTCGATATAGTAGTTATTGCGACAGGCCTAGTGTGATATAAAGGAACTTAAAGGCTCATTCTCCTTTGTCTGTACCTTCAGTCCGTACTCAGCTTTAATTTAATCCCTATTTGTACACATTCTTTGACTCTTGATTCTTTAACTGCCTTCCAATGTAAAAGAGACACAAGTATGTGGAAAGCGATGTTCACACAAAAATTAAAAGTAGAGAACTTTTTAGGACTTAAGAGTCCTCTCATTTTAACATACCGGTCAAAAGTTTGTACACACATTATCATACAAAGCTCATGTCTAAAAGCATACTGAAAGAAATGAGAGGGATGAATGTGGGCAACGGGTCTGTAGGTCTTACCTGTGTTGCACAGGTAATTGGCTTGCCAGCCCTATTGCAGCGTCCAATCATCATCTTCTGGGCAAGGAACACCTTTTCTGTAGGGATCTCTATACCCAGGTCGCCACGGGCAACCATGATGCCGTCACTAGCCTCCATAATCTCATCAAACCTGTAGGACAAAAAAAAACACAAACATGATAAAATACTTCTCTAAGCTGTTTGTTAGCAGTGTGCGTTTCCTGCAGTGAACTGTATATCAGAATTAATGCATTAATGGAGATTTGTAAGGCCATGACTACTAATACAAATATACACAATGCATGTGTGGTTCAGTGGTAGTGCTGTGTCTCCTACCTGCGGACTCCCTCGTGGTTCTCCAGCTTGCTAATGATTTTGATGTTCTTGCCCTTCTCTCCCAGCACCTGCCTGACTTCATTAACATCCTGTGCTTTGCGGATGAACGAAGCAAAGACCATGTCCACGCCCATCTCCACTCCAAACTGCAGGTCCTTGATGTCCTTCTCAGACACAGCAGGAAGATCCACCGCTGCTCCTGGCAGGTTTACGCCCTTCTTACTGCCCAGAGTTCCTCCATTCTCAATCTCACACAGGATATAGTCAGAACCTAGGAGGAGATAAAGACCTTAATATTCGCACTACTTCTGTCAGTTCCTCATTTGTAATGACCCTGTCTGAAAGAACAGTGAAAGCCCCCTTAAATGTACCAATCTCTTGGACTTGGAGAGAGATGAGGCCATCGTCGATGTAGACCTTGCTGCCAATTTCCACCACCTTGGTGATGTTCTTGTAGTCCAGCCACAGGACGTCCTCATCACAGTTCTCCATGTAGGCATCGTCCAGGGTCACCTTGATCGTATTGCCTTTCTTCAGCTCCACCTCAGCTGTTCCACTCTGACATGAAAAAAACAAACAGATATTAGTGCTCAAACTTTATTTTATGTAATATTTAAATGTTGCACCCTACACGGCCAAAAGTTTATAGACACTCATCCAGTATGTCTTTTTTTTAAAGTCAAGGGCATTAAAAGTAAAAGTCTCACAGTTCCACAGGCCAAAGCTGGGGTGCTTCTTAAGTCACCTTAGGCTTTTGAATTGCTGCTTCAAAGAATCCCATTCTATCAGGCAATGCTTTTCTAGAGAACATACAAGCTGTGTGTGCACTTAACCCTTTGAACTCTAGGCTGTTTTGGTGTGTTTTTTCTTTGTTTTTGTCAGTTCCCCCTACAGGTCTTATAACAGTAATTATATCAGACAGACACATGCCCTGATCTCTTTTACTCCAGAAGACATACGGCTGCTCAAAAATATAATCATTTAAAATGTAAAAGGAAGCAGAGTTATTATATTGTTTGCCTTGGATTGGCAGATTTTATCTAACCTGCTGTCACAGACAACTTTAATAGTCCTACCCCCTTGATGAGTCCGGTTCTGATCTCAGGGCCCTTGGTGTCCAGAGCGATGCCAATGGGGCGATAGTGGATGCTTCCTGGCTCAAAGCTCTCAGTCGCCTCACGGATGTTCTTTATGGTTTCGCCATGGTACTGTTACACACAAACACACAGACAGTTTGGTCAACACCAGTCAGAGATGTAAAGACAGACAAAAAGAAAGAGTAAGAGAGTTTAAATGAAAATGGAAGTTTTTTTGTTGTTGTGAAACAGAAAATAATTAAGTGGGCAAAATTCCACTAAAGAAAACTCAATAAAAAGACTGTGAGCCAACTGTCTACATTCCCTCTAAATATCCAGCCTGTTCTACATTACTTAAACTGCACAACTCCAGCTTTCCATTTTCACTATGCTCTGTTACTGTAAACTCTCTGTGCCAGTGCACTTCACCTGGAGGACAAAAGTCAGTGTGGTGCAGATCAGCCCTGTAAGGTCTGGGCTAAGTCATAAGCACATGGACATGGTTCAGAACGTCATACTCTATCAGGTCATTTACAGACAACACAGTGTCAGACTGATTATCATGATAACTCAGCCAAGGCTCTAATCTAGACAAGCACAACTAGGTCAAATATCTCCATATACAGTAATCACTGCTGGAGAAGTTAAAGGACTTGAGGACACAAGATAACATTCAATTATTATTAAAAGCATTACTTTAGCACATAGCAGTCTAAAAGCTAGCCGTCTACTAGATTTAATTTACATACAGATTAGTAACCAGTGAACCAGTTAGGAGAACAAACACTACTTGTGTGCATGGACAAATCTTCTGATCTCCATCACCATCCAGAGGTAGCCTAGTATTAGGTCCATTAATGACTTGGCAGGCATTTCTGACTGTTATTTTATTTAACCTTGAGAAATGGTCCACAAGGTGACCTTGCTGTTTAGATTTAGGAACAGAGACAGAAGACTCTGCTGCAATCAAGCCAAACCTTTCATTAACCAGACAGTTAATCCAGAAGCAGACTGATTTCTGGACTGAGGGAATGTTTGGCAGGACAGGAGAAGCAGGCTTGTATTTCAGGGAGTGGAAATGAAACATCAGCAGGTCCTGAATTAAGTTACAGATGATCCATACTCTTAGGATCACTCAGTAAAAGACAAATGAAAATGCATCCAAAGATTGAAAGATGGGATTTAGGATTTGTACTGGAGGGAAGACAGTTGGAAGAAAAAACAACAAAGATAATGCTGCCTTTCAAGTTATAATGGAGAAACTGTCACTGTACCTAAACATTCAGGCCTATCCATCCATCCATTAGATTGGCCTGAACAGCTAACATTACTATTATACTATATGTTAGCTAGCTCTCCACAAGCCTTACTTCTCTCCCTGATAAAGCAGGTTAGCCAACTCACTGCTAATCTTAGTATGTTAGCTAGCCCGCCGCTAATATTAGCTAACCCTTCGCTAATGGTAACTATCAGCTAACCTTCTCCCCCTGGTAACATTAGCTAGCTCGCAGTAAAAGTTTGTATGTGCTTTCCCACCAGCATTACACGCACTGTCTGAAAACGTAATACCTACAGCAAATTTAAGACAATAAGACTTTTTTAAGGACGGGAACCCTGATATAAGAATGATGTTACTGTGCTGGTTAGGTAGAGTAAATTCTGCTGGTTGACACGACGTCTATGATATTCAGTCAGACCAGCAGAGCTGTTTCATTCGCCTCCATCATGATATCATAGTGACTGGAACTGTGGTGCTGGGTCAGAGAGCACCACGCAAGCTGATCACTCTGCATTATTTTATTTTTTACTTGACAGGCTTACTAAAAACTATGAAGAACTACAAACAAATTGTGCTGGATAAATATTCTGACCTTCATCAACCCTTTTAAGCATCATCAAGCCAATATTTACTGTATGTGGAATTTTAAGACGCTCAGCACCTCGCTATTCAGTATTTTATACAGGTGTCTGAGGTATAAAGGCAAATACAGGGGTTACTGACCGGTTCAAAGAGATATGGCAGAATCCACTTCACACACAGACTGAACAGAGGTCACCCTGGTCTGCCCTTTACTGCTGAACTTTACAGATAAAGCCTTGGCCGGAAGATAAAGTATTTATAGTGCAGCACTCTGTAGATTAGCTGAGCCTAAAGGAAGCAGCACAGAAGCTGGTCTGCTCGTCACAGTAACTTAAAAATAGCGGGAAAAAGACAAAAGGCCAAACCTCATGAGAACCGTGGGAGAAGTTCAAACGAGCGATGTTCATTCCAGACTTGATCATCTCTTTCAGCATGTCAACAGAGCGGGAGGCCGGCCCTGTGTCAGGAAAAAACACACACAGAATCTGAGCTACAGACCAGCGGGATTCACAGGACTGAGCAGATGTTTCAGACAGATCATACTGGAACAGATGCAGCAAAGAAACACCTTAAAAACTAACAAGACTTTCATCATTGTGAACAGAAATCTTGTTAGTGATTCTGAAGAACAAAGTTTGATTCCAGATTTCTCCTGATGGTCACAGTGAACAAAAAAAAAAAAAAAAAAAAAAAAAAAAAGAAGACTTATTTGGGTGAGTAAAGTGCTTCAGTTTATTTACAGTAACCTTAGATTTCCAATATTGTCATCAGCGCGGTTAGCAGCAGTGCTACACTGAGGAATCCTGAGTGTTCTGGTAAGCCATGGTGCTATTAGCTAGCGGTTCATACCGGATAGCTTGTTTTATCACGGTTAGCGGCTAATGCTAATACTGCTCCAGTCTCTAGGCTGGAGAACCATTAATGAAACTCCTGTAAAATGCTGTACTTCAGTGGAGCGGATTTACTGTTCCTTAACACCCGACTGGTAGAATTCCATAAGGCACCATAAGGCACACTGTCGATTTTTTGGGAAAATTAAAGTGTGCGTTATAGTGCAAAAAAATACAGTAAAAATAGTTTAGAACATGTTTTTAAGCAATTGTACTGCACGTAAAAAGTACACAGCATGTTTTTAAATGCTGTTGTCTTTTTAACCTCAAGTGACATCTTGTTGCAGTCCGCTGAGTTTTTGTAGGAACTGTAATTGATGCACTGGTCGTTGTGCACACTGAACTTTATTCCTACATGATAGATGGTGTTAGTGCTCAAGACTCATCCTCATCTCGGACAGTGGTTAAAAGAATAGAACAACCTGTTATTAGTGAGGTTAGCAAAAATTATTAAAAGGCCTCGTCCATACACTGTACAATATTATTAACTTAATAATAATGACAGACCTAACCCATTACATTTGTATGAATGTAATTTGTATTCTAATATTCGTTTTGCTTAACTGACCAAATTAACACTTTTAGCAGTACTGTACATCCATATAAATCATTAACTTGATCACTAATAGCAGTAGTGATTGTGTTATTACTAGTACCAACATTAACACAATCACAGAATTACATAGAGGTTCTCTAAACATAAAGCTCCAGTCAAAAGTCTGAACACCTTCTCACCTTCTAAAAACATTCTCAATGTTTTTATTTCTTTCCTACATTGTAAATGTAAAGTCATCCAGACTATGAAGGAACACATGAAACAGGCAGTAACTTAAGTGTTAAACAATTCAAAATACTCTGTGAAGCATTTAGATGCTCTTATCTGGGGAGCTGTTAACTTGCAGTTTCTGAATTTGGTAACTTCAGATGAACTTATCCTGTACAACACAGGAAACTCTTGCTCTTCCTTTCCTGGGTTGGTCCTGATGAGTGCCAGTTTCATCTTAACGTTTTTAACAGGCTTTGCAAATGCACTTGAGGATAGTTTCAAAGTTTTAGAAATGTTTCAGATTGAAGTATTTATTTCTTTACTTAGCTAAGTAGTTCTTGCCATAATATGGATAGTATTAATCTACAATGTTGACATTTAAATAATGAAAAAACCCTGAATTTAAGGAGTTGTACTGTATCTAAAGCGGATTAGTACATACCGATGGTGCAGATGATGCCAGTGTTGCGGGCAGTTGTGGGTTCAGAGTCGATGTCCAGCAGGCACATGTGCTCCAGGAAGGTGTCAGCCATGGCAGCATTGAGCTGCTGGGTCTGGATGAAGGCAGAGCCCATGTCCTGAGGCTTGGAGTGAGGCATGGTCAAAGAAGAGCTGTCGGGTAGGGTCCTAAAGAGAGGAGAAGAGAAATCAGAGAGTATATAACAAGAAAACGTCGGGAGTCTGGCACATGCCCACACAACAAGCTCACAGCCACAGTCACAGCAGTGTAGTAGCACAGAATGGACGTCCACCACTTTAACTGCCTGGTAATAATTAACATCCAAGTCAGGTTTTTCTAATCATCATGGTCAAATGTGAGGAACCCGGATTGTACTGAAAGACCCTGGTTGTAACTTAAGTACCCCCCTCACCTGCTATGCTAACTGCAGGAGCACTTTGGGCTGAATCTTGCAATCTCCTTCTCTGTGCAATAAAAAAGATTGCAGTTTGAGGGGGAGGGAAAAGAGGAACTGCTTACACACGTCCTCACGCATCAGAGCTGACAGCCCATAATTATTTCCCCAAATCAACAAAAACTCAAAAGTTACAGGGTCCTTTTCCCAAACAATAATTAAATCTAGTCTTGGACTAAACCTTTTTTCAATTTAAAATCTCCAGTCAAAATGCTGTGTAGTCTCGGACTAGACTTCTCTGATGGAGAACAGACTTTTACACTGTTCCATTATTCCCACTATTATTATCCATTATTATAAACATGTGTCTACTTTTTCCTGTATACTTCTACCCCTAATATAACATCACTCATCAACAGAGCAAGATTATCTCATTCAGAAATCATCATAGGTTCATTAACTGCACGTACATGAAAATGTGCCAAATCCATTGAATGTTCTCAAATGTGGTCTATATCTGACCTCAGTCTGAGCAGATCCACAGGGACTGTTTTTGGCTGTGCTAAATATACTAAACATGCATTTTAAAACGCCAATATTTAATAAGGTTCTTCACACTCATCGCTTTTATAACAAGGGTTGTAAATGGTTATGGAACCAACAATGGTTCTTATGTCATTACTGAAATTGTTTTAAGACTGACAATAACTTCACTATCAAGTCATCATACAAAACTATGCACATGACTATCATTTTTGCTGACCTCGATACTGCCCATTATGCTTTTCTTAAGCAAGGAAAGCTCATTAACATTAATGAGCAGGTATGTTGGCTTTGTTTAAAAATTGTTAACCACTTTGAATATTAAAATATTCATAATTAAAAGCCCCTAACTTTTAAAAAATGTTTATCTTCTGAAAGTAGTTACTTGTAGGTATAATATCAATAAGACAACTAAAAGGTTTTGTCATTACATGTCTCCTACTCAACCCAAGCTAATATTAGCACCAGTCAGGTGTGATTGGGTCAGGGATCATACCTATTATATGGGCTTAGGCTTCAATTCCAGCTCCTGACTCCTTTATTCAGGACTGACTGATGAAGGAGGACATATAAGACAGAAACGCAGACAAAGCATTTCTGATCCTATCTTTATAGCATCAGATCCACCATAAACAGTATTCAGCACCTGAGCATGGAGCACACCTGTGAACCATTCTGCAGTGTTCAGTGACATCACACACACACACACACACACACACGCGCACGCACACACACACGCACTTCTGTAAACTCCTCACAGCATCGTATCAGGAGGCTCAGTGTTACACAAGGCAGGAATGAGCCATGGCAACGAGGCTCAGCACGGCAGGTGGAGAAGCTGGCAGGGCTGCAGTGCATGACCTGCTGCAGGTTTAACTTTCACCTGTTACATTATACAGACCACACAGACACTTTCACTAAATAAAAAATATACAGATCAGTTTTATATCAACAGTTTTATATCAACAGAGGTATAAATTAATTCTAATGCTAAGTAATTCTTATCATTACTTTCAATACCACACATGCTCTTACTGAGGTTCCCAAAGCCAGGTGGCTGCTAAACTATGTTGTTGCCATGGTATGCAAGCTGGTTTCAATGGGGTTTCTAAAAGGTCCTTATTGTGTTGCTAGGTGATAGAAATGGCCTCCCAGGTGGCTGCAAGAGTGTTGCTAGGCATAAGTGGTTGCTATGGTGAGCTTAGACTTACGGACTGATGTGTTTTTGGGGCAGCAGATATCAATCTATTAATCCATCAATCACTGATACCAATCGAGTGCTGAAAAGAGATTGCACATGTGGTTATACATGAACAGACTTGCTGTTTCACCCACATAATTACCTTTACTTCAGTGTTAGAAATGAGTTGTCAATTAGTGCCAATATTATTTTCTTTCACATTTCTGACTCACTTTAGACCAATTTATACTTCTGTCCAAACCAGAATGTAGCCTAGTGTTCTCTCTCTCACACACACACACACTTATTTGAGCTTGTGTGATCTGGACTCATCTTCTTAAAGGACAATCTAACAGCAAGACAGGAGATTAGTCCCAGCACGCACATACACGGCCTGTGCTCTCACACACACACACACACACCTTGCTGCATGTGAAGCAACATGCAAGTCAAAACCTGACCCAGAATCCTTTGCAGGTATGTAGATTAATGAACTCCGGTACCTTAAAGAGCTGCTCAATCAGATTCAGATAAAAGGCACAGGCTGCTGATTCTAATAGCGGTCCTCGACAGACCTCATTAACACGCTGAAGATAAATAATTAAACTGACTGATCGAGTAGCAATCACCGGCAAACTTCACTGGCTCCCCTAGCTCTGACTCTGAAGTAGGGATGTGCAATATATCATACACAATACATCATAGCACAGTAATAAATGTATATACATTGTGATAATGCAGCCCAATATTCACTGTGAATTTTTTCATATAGACAAAATAATAGTTCTCAAAAAAAGTTATCAGAAGTATTGTGATATTATTCCACGGCCACATGGTCCACTCCACTACTCTAAAGAGGTTCTGACTAATCTTAACCGGAAGGTTATGCTAATTATGGGCTTAAATGAGTTGCTAACACAGGGGAAAGCACCACAGCAGTAGAACTCACTGGCTTCACTCAGAGGTTCCACTGGAACCTGTGGTCACCAGCAGCAACCGCAGCTCATTACAGCATGGCTCAGATGGCGATGGGGTGAGAGGGCTGAGTCAGTGAGTCAGTGAGTCGCAGTACGTGAGGAATCTCACATCAGAGCGAACACACACAGCCTGACTCGTTTCTGACTCAGTGAGTGTGCATGCATTTGTGTACATTCATATGCAAAATGAGGAAATGCCTATTCATAAAGGAAACCCATAGTAATAAATACCTGCTTTACTAATCTCTCCCTCTCTCTCTTAGTATAAATGACAGAGATGGGAGCGACTACTTGATTGACACACTGCAGTCACCCCCACACACAATATCTGAATGGCTCCTTAAGCAACAACTCATTTTCCAGACCATGACGTAATTATTACCCACAGGCTAATTTACAATCTATAAAAACGACTAGCAAAACAGACAGAACTAATCTTACTGAGAAACTACAGTAAAAATTACACCATATTATCTCCCCACGTGACTCTAACCCCATCCAAATTGGGCTTAACTCTCCAACAAACAATGACTTTAAAACAACTTCTGAAACCTTCCTCATGCATCAGTGGATGGTGCAAGGAATATTAACCAATAATACTGCACACACTAGATCAGCAACATGGACATGTTGCTTTGCTCTTTTCATATTGAGCCTTAAATTTAGGTGAAAAATTTAGTAAACTTTTTTAAACTAAGAAATTCTTCAATCTCTAAATACCCCTAAAATTATAAAATATTAGAGGGTCATTTCATGACTACAATTTTTGGTGATATGCCACGACACTGACATTATACAACAAAAGAATTATAAAAGAAATACATTCAGTAGAAACAAAAACTCTGAATACCTGTCTATTTTGTGAATAAACCTGTGGTTTTGTATAAAATAAAACAGAAATGAGACAAATAAAGTTACGTAACAAAACATACTACAAAACTGTAGTGCAGCATATTCAGTGCAAACTGCAAACAAACAATTCAGAATAAATGTACATAAAAATAATGCGATATGATATAATTTTTTGCGATGCTATTGTGTACAATAAGACACGTCACACCCCTTCCCTTTGCTGAGTCACTGAGAGCGGACTGAAGCTCTTCTGTATCGGTGGCTAGGCCGTCTGGATCTGCTCCAGCTTCATTATGGAGTCACAGCAGTTTGGAGGAACGCAGCGTTTCAGAAACAGCCGGACTGCAGACTCACTGCAGCTCTATAACAATATCTGCTTAATTGATTCACCAGACAACAACGGCTGGACTGAACTCTCGACCCCGAAACACGCAGGCTGATTCCCGCATGTCCAGAGAGTGATACTGCTGGCTGGATATCAAGGCTAAGAATGATATGACTGGCACAAGAATGGCATATGACTTTTTATGAGTGCCCAGTTTCTCATATGACTCAGGTGCATTAATCTGTGAGCTTTATTTTAGAAAAATAAAACGATCAAAGATCCGAATAATCTTTATTGACACAACATGGGAGGACGATGACAACGAGCCAAACTTTGCAGTGATAAACTGTGTTCAAGGACCTTCAAGGTCGTGTCAGTACTTCTAAAACAAAGACATTCCTGAAAGGTTATTGAACATTATTAACACTAATCGGAATACTCTTCTGTACTTTTTTGTTATGATGGCAAAAAACAAAAGCATATTCTTAATTTAAAAAAAGTGTTTATAGATTAATTTCTAAGTATATAGTGTTAACTATGTTGTAAGCTGCTAATAGCACCTAACACATATTCCTTGTGATCCATAAATAGATTTATTAAGCAGAGCTTGGTTGTTTATATAAACTTTACATTAGACTATCTATATAGATTACCTAGCGGTAGAAGGATCAGTCAGCTCTGTATCAGTCAGCCTAAATATCTAGAATCATACAAAAGCATGTGATCCATATTTTAAGAGCTGCTAATGGTCTGTATCAAAAGCATCAGTCATGGAAGCAGTAGAGTAAAGACTTATCACTAACCAAATACCCCTCTCAAGAGCACCACTCAGCCAGTATCAGAACACAGCACAGATTTAAACCAGCAGAAACAGTTCAGCTTAAATCCATCATAATTGTGGACCTTGCCAATGTCACAGCATGTCCATTAATCCCTACACATATCAGCCCTCAGTTTGTCCTTCACCCAGCCCTACCCCAGTAACCTTGGGTGCTCTCCTGGGTGAAGTCCTTCCTATAACCTGAATGAATCATAATTCCTACCAGTAACAGTTACAAGAGTACAAACCCTCTACACACATACCTGTAAATCGTCCTGCCTCTCTGAAACCCATAAAGGAACCTGGTGACTAGCAGAGACCTCCACAGCAGCCCCAGCGTGAGAAACGCCCTTCCTCCACCCTCACCGCTGTGGCCGGGGAGTCCTGCTGAATCTAACCTGCCTCGTCCATTCCACAGGAAGGCCCGAGCGCTAAATCCTCTCCTCTTAAGAGAGGATAAACTACGCAAGCTGCACACACACCAACTGCTTTCGATGAGCAGGCCTTTCCTAATTCTCTGGACTAGCATGAGTCAGCCAAGAGGTTAACTGGTTTGGTGCTGACCACTGCAGCTAAGCGGGGAAGACCACCACGACTAGATCACATTACAGCTGCTAATATTAGAAACAGGCTTCTGATAATAGTTCAGGCTTGAGAAAAAAAAGACAGAGCCAGAGATACGGTTGGTGACTGTGATGCTATTTTACACTGGGCACCTACTGGACAACAAAGGTGTATATTTTTTGTTTTACCTCAGTAATCACAAATGAATCATTTTAATGAATGATGGACTGAATTTTCTTTGGTAAAAGATGCTCAAGCTGCTCAGTTGGCTCAGTGTATAAGTCCTTAATGTCAAAGGCTGGATGGAGCAAAGTCACATGACTACACATGCAGGAAGACATTTTTAAAGGGACAGCACCCCTAACCACACAGTGCGTAGAGTATTAACAGAAAAAATAATACTCATTTATATTTAAATAAAATAAAATAAAATACAAAATTTCTTCAACAGGATGTGGCATAGAAAAAGATATCAGTTTCTGTCACACGACATCCGGCATCCAAGCAGAAATACAAGGGTTTGCTTGCGGCATCACTGCAGCACTTAATACAGTAAAACATCAGAGGCCTTGGTCTCAAGGTCATAAGAGTGCTGCAATGAGAGAACCCATAATCAATATGATGTCATCAGATGAGCATCAGTACAAGAACGACTAAAAACAGGTTCTAAAGTAGAACAAACATTTCTAGATAGAGCCAAATGGTACAAAAAAACCTTTGAATGCACAGATGATTCCCCAGCGCAAACCCATCATTTTACTCTTTACTACCACCTCCCTTCTCAGTCATGAGGACGACTAACACCTACCCACCTGCACTCCCCAGCCTGGGTTAAACTGAGTCGCATTGACTGTTCTGAGTCACTGCAGAAGTACATGTGCCCCATTTTCAACCAAGACAGTGACTCACATATCCTGTTCCTTTATCAAGGGAGATTCTGCAACACCTCACTAAAAGAACAGGAATTTACCCTCAGTGATCACCACAAACCCACTGAACTGCTTCTGCAGTTCAGCCAGCGTCCTTACAAAAACACAGTTTACACGAATCTTCTCTTCACAAGATAAACGCACAGAGAAACCGGAAGCCTAATCCTAAATACCACACAGAATACTAATCAAATCTGGCTGACCGAGTGCCTGTTTGTACAGCTGTGTGTAGTAAGTAGTGTGTATGCGCAACACACACCAAATTCCACTTCCTCCCTCGTGCTGTGGTGAGTTAATTACATAACACACCTTCCTCACCCACACAGACAAAAAGGCAGCAGTGCTTAACTCTGATCTACTGTAAGGGCTGTAATTTAGTCCTGAGGGCCCAGATTCCAGCATTTAAATAATCAGCAATGAGGGCAGTAATAAAAATGAGTTCTTTGATTCGTCAAAGACAACAAATCCATGACTTACCAATGAAAAATCCCCCTCCTTATAAAGGGTAAATGTATTGAATTTCAATACCCAGCCCAAGCAATTGTGAAGAGTCAGTTTAGTGAAGTGAACATCATCATACACGCTGTATTTTACCACCATTTTCCACTGAAGCTAAAGAACAGTGCACTGCACTGAACCTGTGTGTGTGTGTGTGTGTGTGCGATGACTACTGAATTAAACTAGTTCTCAGTCTCTATAGTTAGATAGTTAGATAATACTAGTTTTAGTTGATGAAAACGTGTTTTAAATAATAGAATAGCAGAATCTGCCAATGCTGATGATGCTGTATTTTGTATGCGTGTCAAAATATGATAATATTTATTACTATTAAATAGCTTTAAATATTGTAATCTTTTTCTACCATATCGCTTAGCTGTAGGCGGCAGCTTTTGCACAGCTCATATCAATATCAGAATTTTATCGTATCAACCGAAACATTTTGTGATAGTGATTTTGCCCATATCGTCCAGCCCTACTGCACTAATATAACCCATGATAAGAGCAACAGGTTTCAGATATTCTGTAAATATGAGTGATTAAGATTAGTTATATTGATTAAACGGTTAATTACAGACTATATTAACTCTTTAGGAGATTGACCCGTTCTTTAACGGGGTGATGATGCTCCAGTTCAGCGCAGGTCAGGATGCGGTGCGGTGCGGTGCGGCGGATGCGCTTGAAGTCACGTCTCCCCTGCGCCGCATCACACCAGCACCCTCCCTCCCTCCCTCCTGCGCCGCATCACCCGCAGCGGAGAGCAGGGGAACTATGAGACGCATAACGAGACAGACAGGCTGGTGGAAAGCAGCCAAAAAGACAGGAATGTAAAGTTTAATGAGGCAGACACTCCTCAGAAACAGAGCTTTAAACTACAGCACAGTGCAGATACAGTGCGGGGACTATATTCCTCCGCGGAAGGGCCGCAGTACAGGGCCGGGCAGGGTAACGTTAGACAGTAAGCGGCAGCACCAGGCCAGGAAACAGCGAGCCTGATGCAGGCTGCTGCTCTCCGCTCTTCAACCGGTCAGGAATATGAACCCTGCGGAGTTTACAGCCTGTAAAACACCATTATTATCATATTTTTCATAAATAACCCCCTGACTCCTGACTTCACTCCCATCAAACCTGAAAGTCATAAAGCCAGGGGTCAAACCCGCCCTTCGCTCTACAGCCCTCAGTTTTAGCTAATCCCGGACCTAAACCCAGACCCGGCCCGTCTACACAGCGGCACACGCCGCGCTGCAACACCATAAACCCGGATAAACCGGGCTGTAAAAGCGGCTAACGCTGATCAGCGTGGTCTTTCTCTTACCTTCTCCAAACAACCGCGCCGAGCAGAGTGATGTGCTGCTGACGCGCATGCGCCTCAACCCCTTTCAACCAACCTGCCGGCACTACTTGCGGAAGGTGTTCATGCGCATACAAAAGGTAGATCCATATATTTACTGTAATATTTACTAATATATTTACTGTAATGTTCAAGATGTGTGTGATAGAACAAAACTTCCGATCAAACACGATGTTATCACAGTATAATGTATGCCTAAAAAATAAGCACAATAAGCACAGCTCTGTGGTGAAAAAAAAGAAGTGCTGCGGCCCTTCAGCTGACCAATCAGCAAGCGAGAACAAAGTGATGCTCCAAAGCCTTTAAATGACCGCCAGCATGTGTTAAAATATACAGCACCAGTCAAAAGTCTGGACACACCAAGTTTTTTCTTTCTTTTTAATATTTTTAACATTGTAAATTTATTATTGAAGACTTTATTATAGCTATACAGGAACGCATGGAGAAATATTTACTAAATAAAAGTGTTAAACAATCCAGAATATGTTTTATACTTTAGATTCTTTTATAAGTAGCACATTATCTTTGAGGACAGATCTGCAGACTCTTGGTTTTTTATCTGTGTCTTCATGAGGAAGAGTCACCTGTAATAGTTTTCTCAGCATCTTGAAGGAGTTCATATAGGTGCTGAGCAATAGTTGCTGCTTTCTTCTTCACGTTGGGTTTAGATCAGCAGATTGTGGAGGACACTTTTTTACTGTTTACTACATGTTTTTTTTATCACGTCTTTAATATTAATCTACAATGTAGAAAATAAATTAAATAAGGAAATTGTCCAAATGTTTGACTGGTACTGTATCTCTTTCACTGCATGGAGAACAGCTGCAATATTGTTTATTTATTAATATAGTTGTGTTTTCTTTACATACTGCTTTACGTCATGAGAATGCAGTCAGAAGCACCGTGCTGAGGAAAGAGCTAAAAAATAAAAGAATGATTAGGGTCAAATAATGATGTGACAAATATACAGTATAAAAAAAAAGAGAAAAGAATCAATTAGTGTAAAAAACTCATTCACCCCTGACCTTTTTAGGGGTTTTTCATTGTTTCAGTTACCCTAGAACTTACAGGAAGATCCTATAATATTAGGATACAATGCTAAATAACTATCAAGAACCAGTTTAGACCCTATAAATCAAGTACCAACTTACGAAGGGTGTTTCAACAGGCAGTGAAGAAGAATTTCAATGTGAGGCATATCTTTTCTAATATAAGCAGCTCTTTAGTTACTATAGAAGCCAATTTCCTGCACCTAAAGTTAACAAATCCAGAATGTTTAATTTATCAATAGTATGTAAGTTGTTATCTCATTATTTTGAAATACAGTAACTTACAAAGTAAGTATACCAACATATTGTTGTATAGGTGGGAGACAACAAATATAACAGGCCTGCTCCCAATTGTAACACTAACGAGTCACATGTCCCTGGGGAGGGACAATGTTTAATTGGACACAATTTGGCCATTTTCACTTAGGCGTGAACTCACTTTTGTTCCAGGCAGTTTAGACATTTTTTAAATGTGAGGGGTGAACTCACTTTGTGTGATACTGTTCTAACTCATTATTTTAAGATCAGGTAAATTAAATACTAAATACTACTAAATCAGCAAAAACAGCATCTTTAAATAACCACTCAGAATATTTAAAAAATGAGATAGTAGTTTCTATAATAGTGATAAGAAGTGGTTGTGAATAAAGCTCTGTTGAGTTGAGCTGATGATGATGCTGTAAGAGTGTGAGTAAATCCCCCTGAGCGCGCGAGACGCAGCAGCATGCACGTACGCTCTCACGCGCTAAAGCTCTCTATTGTAGGTTGATTATCATTCCAGCACCCAGTCTTCTCTTGAACTCTTCCACTCCAGCTCACAGTCAATACCTACACACGGCAAGCTCCTACTCAGGCATGCGAGGCATGTGTTACTCCACCATCTCTCCTCCACCATCCCTCCACTATTCCTCCTTCTCTGTCCCATTTTATCCCCCTGTTCTTCTAAACAGAGCAGATTCTCCAGCACTGTCCAAACACCCCGCACTCAGAACTTACCAATATATATTTACATATATACATACATATAAACAGAGCAGCTATAGATCCTCGAGCACTGTTTAAACACACAGTCTATGATCTATAAATCCCAAACAACCCCCCCCCCACACACACACACCACACACATACACACACTCAGCCCCTGCCAGTGAGTCTCCAGCTTATATAACTGCCCGTTTCCCTGATCTATGTGGGTCTGTGGTATTAAAACACTATATAAATATTCCTGTATTAGTTTAAAGTTTGTAATATTATCAGTATCTATCAGGATTATTGGTCCAGCTGTATCTGTGTAACAGAATACTGTCTGTTTTCTCTTTGTTTCCGCACTAAATATGGATGTTCTGTTTTTCTCCTTTCCACGACCTTCAAGTGATTTTTGATTATAGAGCTCCATCTAGTGAGAGACTGCAGCAGTGTGACTGTGTGCAAATCAGCCATTTTAGTTATTCTCTCATTCAGGATAACATAAACACTAAAAAAACCCCACGAAACTCAGACAAATAAACCGAGCCATCTGTTTAGTCCTGAAGGTGAAAGATGTGTGACAATAAGCTTTTATATATATAATGTTAAATATTACAGCAAATTAACAGTATCCATGCCTGGAAGAATGTCTCAATACACTTTAAACACCCCTGAAGTGAATCATTCCTTAATATAAGTAAAGGCTGACGTAGCTTTATAAAGGGAAATGAATGCGTTAGCAGCTCATATGTGCAGCATCTTAGTGATTTCCACCTGTAATTGTAATAGAGCCAGGTCATAAATGACGAGGATGGACAGCAGCAGGACCTACTGGCTAATTTACACCCTGAAGAAAAACCGCCACTGCGTGTGATTGTATAACTCGTACCCTATGTGATTGAAATACACGAAATAAAACCAACAAATGAGATATTTTAAAAAATGTGTGTGAATATACCTTTTAGTCACAACATTTAAGTGTACACTATTGCATACCTGTCAAGTTTTAGATTTAAAAATAAGGGATATTTTCCTCAGTCCGCTTAAAGCCGTCCCACCAGCCCAACGAAGGTTCAGTATACCTTACATTTTAAGACAGGTTTACAAAAAATCTAAAATAACCACATGTGAACCATTTACACACTACAATTAGATTATCAGGATCTGAAATGGTGTGGACATTCCTACATATGTCTTTAATACAGCCAAATTAAAAACCCTTTTCTAGATATTTAAAAAAAGGTAAGATTTCATGTATTTTTTGGCATAAATGCACTCTTTTATATAATATATTTTTTATTTATATAATAGATTTAAAATTGAACAAGGGGTGCACAAATTCTGCAAAATGACCTAAAAATAGGATCATGAGCTTTTACTAAAATTAGTCCTAAGGGGCCTACACAATTAATCATTTTTAATTAATACTTTCTTTTGATCACTCCACCCCTGATCAGTTCAGTTAATGTCGGTCCTCTCCACATTTCTGCTTAAACTGAGTCACAAGCTGTAATTTATTTATTTTAAAAGGTTTAATCTGTGTGTTTTATTTCGGAGACGAGTATTTTTAAGCAGCTATCAGAAAAATATCATCACAGTTTACATGATTAGCCAACCGTTACCTTTCTTTTAGAAAAATCGCTGTATATCCAGATCTGTTTTAACATCAGCTGCTCCGACTAGCTGCCTGAACTCACAGCGACGGGGGGCTTCCCCACGCTGACCCTCCTTTGCAAGCTGATTGGCTGTTTCTCCTGAAAGGCGGGACTTTCTCCTTGAACCGGCTCCACGATTGGTTAAGAGACACAGAGCGGTCAGTGCCCTGTCTCCTCAATAATATATATATTTTTATTGTAATATAATACGGGAAATTTACGGGAAAATACTAATACGGGAGGACGGCGGGAAAGAGGAGTAAAATACGGTAGGTTCCCGGCCAAAACGGGAGACTTGACAGGTATGCACTATTGTTAAAAATAACATAGATTATTTCATATAACTTATGAGATTTCACAGTGTTTTGAATGTGTATTTGTGGGTGTAGAATTTCATTTTAAAAATCTAAAACCTTTTTTGGCTTACTGGTTTTTATTTTTATTTTATAATAGTGAACATTTGGTAGAATCAATCAATCAATTCAGACTTTAAATATTTGCAATAATTATGGTATGTTAAGCTAAACAAATATGTACAATTATATTTTAAAGATGGAATTTCTATTTAAAGGGGGAGACTGTCCCAAGATTTTACCTGTAACACTGGCTCCCCCTCCTGCTCTCAGCAGGTACTGCATATGGGCAGACCCTGTGCTTTAGGTCCAGGCCTGTATACACTTGATGTCCATCACTAAGGCTAAGAGTTTTTATGTTGAAATATCACAAAAACTTCATTCCACAAATCAATAAACAGTGAACTCATATTTCCTACCTGCTGAGTAAAGTATGAAAGTGAAGGGATCTACAGTTTATTCAATACATTCATTCAGATCATCTAACATTCATGAGCTCACTGAAAAGCTCAACACCAGCTTTTACAAACCAAAACATACCATATGCTGGTCAACCAGCTCAACCAGTCAGACCAGGAGGATGCGGTCAGGCTGTTTATTTTCAGCAGGGATCGAAGTTTCCAGCTTACTGAATGCAGACATCCCAAGTTGCAAAAGTTGATTTCAGGGAGGTGACCCCCCGCCAAAAAAAAATAAAAAAAAATTGCACACACACCAAAGGATAACGAAAATTTACTTTATATTAATTCATTTTACTTTTTTTTTAAATTAAATTTAGAGTATTCAGAGGTGAAATGAGTTTTATCTTTTTTCTTTTTGGAAGGCCCTGCCTCTGATTTCCTTTTTTGGGGGGGTGGGGGGGGGGGGGATGAAGCCTTTATTTGACAAAAATTGACAGTTACAATATCACAAAAAACTGCACAACATCAAAAACATTTCATATCATATTACAATAATTATTAATATTGCCTCTGCCATGATCTGCTTTCTCTCACTCACTGAACAAATCCCAACACTGCCCGCCCACACTAAAAACTGATTGGCTGTCTCACAGACTCTTTGCAGAGAACAGGCCAATCAGAACCCTCTCTGTTTTCTCTCTCTCCTTCCCACACGTGGTTATAGAATTAAAGTCTGTGTGCGCGTTTGGGGCGCTCGTTCTGAATTACGGGAGATTATATGTGACTCGCGGGCATCCGGGAGCCGCTACCGAAATGCAGGAGACTCCCGGAGCTTCAGGGAGACTTGGTTTGTCTGTGAATGCAGGTCTAATAATCTGTAAACTTTTAAACATTTTAATGATTTATTATGTGCACAGCAGTTCAGATCTGTGTTTGTAGCCATCACTGTTAACTCAAGAGGGTATACATGCACTGAAGTGTTTATTAAAGTGTCCAACTGGCTGCCATAAATTACAATGATGTGCCGCTAGATCAAGAAAATGTTAATACCCTATGGGTGCTCTTCTGACTTTTAAACAGAAAAGGCTATCGTTATGAAGTGCCTTCTATGCCACCCCTACAACACAGTGTCGATCCCTTTCCAGTAGAGACAATGCGGTGAGATACGGTCCTGCATAGGGATCAGCTACAGGTGAGAAAACTTCATAAAGTGCAGGGTTGGGTGGCCGCAGGTCCGGAGTGGCTAATCGGGAGATTCGGGAGGATTCCCAATGGGCCGGCTCATGTAAATCTCGAGTTTGGGCCGGTTGGACGTAAATTTTGACACTTATTTGTCCCTTATCTAATCTTATTCTTGCATTCATTTCCATTCAACTACGTCTGCATTCTCTATTCATCTGATCTGACAGCACGGCCCCTACTTCGCAGTAGATTAGATGGGTTCAACCATCTGAGGGATTTCTCCTCTCCCAAATGTTTGAGTTGGTTGCGCCCACGAGTGTTTTTTCTGGAGCGATAAAATTAAATACAGCAACAGAATAGCACGAAGCGTCAGTCGGCTGTGATGGAGGGTAAAAAGAGGCCAAAAAAAATTAAAAAAAAAAAAAAAAGAAAGAAGACGGAAGAAGAAGCTGTCGGATGTTTAAAATTAACAAGCTTTTTTTTTCCAGAGGAGAGACTTCAGCTGCAGCCGGTAAACAGAGATATGGAAATAATCTTGAATTGTCAGCTATTGCGCAACGTTTGCAATTAGCGTAGTTTATTTTGTAGAGCCCAATACACATCATTAATATGAAATATGTCATAATGTATATCTGGCTGTGTTTATGAACAATTATAGACGCCCAAAATGCTATGAATGTCTTGTTTATTAGAATTATCATTCATAATTTCCATATTTGGGTTTTTTGTATGTATTATATTTGATCCAATGCTGACAAGTTATACATCATTCGAACCGCCTAAACCTCCGGATTATGGAAGGTTTTTATGGTTCCTGAATTAGAGTCGAAAGTGTGCAAACAAACACCGCTCCACAAACCAGCAGGTCCAACAAACCAGTCTCCAGTAATCCTCATTTATCTCCCAACAGTGCTTGAAGAAATTTGAGCCATAAAAAATTTATATCTCTTTGAATCAGCAGTAACATAGCCAATCAGGTAGTGAGTTCTGCAGGGGGAGAGGGGAGGTGGGGGCTTGTTACCCGACACTCAAATGAAGGGAGTTCTGTTAACGTACCAACATATACTTGAACTTATATAAAATAAAAAGGCATTTTAAGAGCTAGCTGCTGTTTCATTTATTCAAATTCCTCCTCCATGAAAAAAGTGGGCCGGATTTGGGCATGAAACTCCCGGTCTGAAAAAGGGGCCCACTCCGGCAGCAGTGTGTGAGGAGCTAATACAGCTTCATTCTTTGTATCTGTAAAGATTAAGTTAAGCCTTATAAACTTAATGTTACTTGTAGTGTTAATAACGTTAATAATTATGGTTAATGGTAACATTAAGTTTATTAGGCTTAATTTAATCTTTACAGCTACAAAGAAAGAAGCTGTATTACCTCCTCACACATCATCATACATGACTAATCATAGGTGAGACAGCATTACAGCATGCTTGGAGGAAAGTGCCGGATCCCCAGCTCTGATACATTTGCTAACAGACCCCTATTCCCACACAACATCACACCATAGCAGCATTCCAAAGTCTACAGGCTGCAGCTGAGACAGGCTGCTTTTCTTCATCTCTGTGTCACAAAAGTTTGTTCCAAAGTGTAGGACCTTCACACACAGCGAGAAATGCAGCTGACATTTGGAGCGATTTGAAGAACACAACTGATGTGTTATCCACAATTTACGCAGCTTAGGAGATATGTACAACCAGCCACAAGGCCAACTGTGCTCTCTCAGACTCCAGCTGCTGAGGGCCTGCATGATCTGAAATTTAAACAAGCCATCCCTGAGTCATGACAGAGCCTTTTTCCACAGGAGCGCTTGAAGCCTCATCATAAAATTATCACTGAATATAAAAAACAACTGCCAGATTTATATTATGTAAAAAACAACAAACCAAAAAAATATATTTTTTTGCAGTAGGGTGACAATCTATGCATGGCCAAGCTGTGACTGTTTCTATTCTGTTTTGTTTGTCTTTTGAGTCTAATGCCTATACTACTGATCATCTATCCTTTTAACTGTTTATAATTCTTCGCTACAATAAAAACTGAATGAATACGATTACTACTACTACTTTTAATAATAATAATAATAATAATAATAATAATAATAATGAATAAACTATTTTTTTTTATATGGGTATTAATGTTTTGCACCTAAACCAATTATATACTATTGCTTATTGTCAGACAGCAAATTACTTTATACAATAGTTTTACAAAAGTATTGGATGGACCTCCATCATTTCAGAAAATACAGTTCCGCTGCTCCACGGCTCATTGATAAGGCCTTGATACCCTTTTATATCCCAGACCTGGCATAAGATATGATGCCATTAGGTTCATGTACAGGGGCTAGACAAGCTGTGTGTGTGAATCTGCACATCTGTTTCAGCAAAGGTTGCAACCTGAATAAATATGTACACTTATAAAATCACTGTTATTTAACAATAGAGGGGACGGGCATATCTTTATTTGATCATCTCTCTGTAACGGTTTACAGCTGTTTGGAATAGCATACGAATATTCCAGTTGTTTTAGTGTGGGCCTACATACTGTCCATTTTGTAGGCTGTATCGCCCCCTACTGGCTACACTACAGCAATGCAAGGATACTTGTAATTAAACTGTGGGAACTACTGGAGGTCAGTCGAGTTGTTCTATTGAGAGTGAATCAGCAGTGTAGTTCAGTGCTCGACAGTCACTTTTGTATTTTACTGATTTTAGAGGAGACCGAAACTCACTTGTCTCAACATTTCAAGCTGTTTAGCTCTCATGCCACCGGCTTAGTTATAATCAGATAAAGAATTGCCACATGCAGCCACCTGCTGCTACAGTTAATATCACACCAACGTCCATGTACATATTTCTGCCTTTTGCTGAATTTTATTGCTAGACCACGGTGTTGTTTTGGGCCACAGGTCATTTTTGTCATAGACATCACCTAGCAGCAGCAGAGCGTCCTTTTTGTTAGTTTTCTTAGTTAGTCTGTGTGTTTTTATGTGTTATCAGTTTATGGTGTATGGTCTTACTCACCCGGCCTGTACGACACTGGCGCTACTGCTCCCACTACCCATGTTGGCCTTTCCTTAGCTGTGGTCAGCTCAAAGTGTGCTTCTCACCCACTACACGTCTTCTCTCTCTCTCTCTCTCTCTCTCTGTTTTACTCCCACCCCTAAAGGTGAGGGACATATATGCAATCCAATCAGCCCATACACTCAGAGCAAACCCCTGCCTGTCACTCTGCATTATAATCTAGCAGCCAATCCCAAAGCAAATCCTTCAGGTATAGAAACTCCACATTGGTTGAAGGATCAAACTGACCTGTGTGGGGAAGGTCCGTTTAAAAACTCTAGATACTCAGTTATCCTCCTTTTACCCTGTTCTTCAGAGGTCAGGACCCCACAGGAGAACGGCAAAAGCTACGTTTTTTTTAAAGTGAAACCATGCTCTCAATCCCACTAACCCCTGGTACCTCTGGTACATGGCACTTAACCCTCATTGTAAAATTATTGAGTGCAGCTTTAGTTTCACGTTCAAATGATGAAAAACAACACACTAAAACCTCAACCTATCCTTTATATTCAACAATATTTAAAGAATGTTGCAAATATTTACTCATCTTAAGTTTATTTAAATTAACTGAGTTTTATACAGTTTTATTTGTCGCCATGCTCCGCCTGAATGACAAGGTGCAGTGCAGAGGCATTATGCCTCAATATTGGTTAATTAAACTCATGTAGCATTTCAGTAAAGATGGTGCTTATAGTGCGTTGCATTGCATTGCCAGCAGAGTGAACAACCAACCTTAATGTTGATCATATTTAAGTGTGTGTGTGTGTGTGTGTTTAGTCCAAACGCTAGTTTTAGTCTGTTAGCTTGTTAGCTTGCTACCCTGTTATTATTTTGCTGTGGTTGTGGCTGTTGCAACTATTGTAAGTTCCAGCAATAAAATGATGACTGTGTTCCCTTATCCTGATAAATGCCTCTCAACATGGTCACAAAGCTCAGGGGAGCAAGTTTCCACCACAGATCTATGGGCCAGAGTGAGCTTAAATTTCTCTTTCACCCGTTCTTGGGTAATAATACCCAAACTTTAAAATGAAGTACTGGACATATATTGTAGCCTGCTCAGTCATAACATGAAAATAAAACGAGTGGACGTGCTAAAACAACAAAAATGAGCGAGAGAGGGAACTTAACGTGCTGCTGCAGCATTCAGGCGACTGCACACCCACACTATAATTCCCAGAATACAGTACGTTTTAACATGTCAAGCTGGATGCTTCAATATCTTTTTATTAAAGAAAATGACAAAATATTAACGCTGATTACTGGATTGGAAATAGCAATGTGTCAGATTAGAGAAATGCGTTACTGACATCACTGCTTCTGTGTGTGATCAAAACAGGGATTCGTCAGACCAGGTTATGTTTTTTCAACAGTCAGTCTTCAACTGGTGAGTTTTAAAGAGCTTGTGTGTGCACTGCAGCCTCAGCTTTCTGTTCTAGGCTGACAGATGTGGAACTCAGAGTGCATGGTCTTCTGCTGTTGTAGCCCATTCAACACAAAGTTGTGCATTCTGAGATGCTTTTCTGTTAACTGACTCTACAGAATGGTGACAGTATCTGAGGTACTGTACTTTTCTTTTAGTCTGGCCATTCTCTGTTAATCTCATTTATCACCAAGGCATACTTGTCCAAATAACTGCCACTCACTGGATACTGTTTTATAACTCCCAGGAGATCAACAGTAGTACAAATACTCATGTGGGATCAGCTAACACAGGCATGGTTTCTCTATTTTTATGGTTAAAGAATTAATACTCAAGCTATTGGACCATACCTGTATGTTTCAATAATGCACTGCTCAAACACACTTATATGTCTGTTTACAAAGTAAAAAGTAAAAAAGTTAACCATTTGTGCCTAGAACTGTCCAATTGTCCAATTATTACAGTTTAAGAAACTAAATGAATGTGTCATTCTCAATGCTGAAAATGGTTATAGAGTGTAAAATAGAATAAGTAAGCACCAGAATGTGGGTTCTTTCTCTGTGTTCTTGCATAATTAACTAGAGAAGCCCTTTTAGGCTCTGTATGAGGCAGCATATGCCGAGTGATGTCACATAACACTTATGAGTCATCTGAGGCTAGGGATGTGTTAGCCAGAGGCTAATCTCTCTCTCTCTCTCTCTCTCTCTCTCTCTCTCTCTCTCTCTCTCTCTCTCTCTCTCTCTCTCTCTCTCTCTCTCTCTCTCTCTCTCTCTCTCTCTCTCTCTCTCTCTCTCCCTGCTTCAGAGGTCACCTCCTACCTGTTCAGGCTGTAAGCAGGGTAAACTCTGATTAGGCAGATAACAGATAACAGAGCAGATCTCTGTGTGTCGTGTGTAAAAAAATCCTGTGTCATTTTCTGAATGAAACAGATCAAGCTGAAATAGCATCAGTCTTTCTGAAAAAGCCTTAGTATTATTAGTATTACTTATTCTTATCCCAGAGTACAGGCTGGAACCAGCGCAGGTCTGAGATGAATGAACACTTATTAATCAGTGCAGCTGCAGTTTTACTTCAAATGATGATAACATTAATATATGACAGTCTTCACTGAAATTCACATTTTACTAAACTTCATTTTTATATACAATTTTACACAAAATGGGGCACAACCCCTAGGCTGCCCTCGCACTGCGTCCTAAAGTGTGCAATACTAGACAGCTAGCTAACCCTTGATCTTCAAATTAGTCCACAAGGCTTTCTTTTCTTGTTTTTAATCGAAGATTCAGCAAGATACATGAAGTATTTGTTGATAAAGATGGGTAAAAAGACAAATAATGTCCACAACTCAAGGGATTAAGATGGATTCCAACACAGAAAACACTGTAGATTGAGAAAACATGGCCTTCACTGTCCCACAACACAGGAAGTGGGCTGAGCTTCAATTTGTGCACTTCCTGTTAAGAAAATAGCCACTAGAAAACAAGTTACTCTAGAAAATGAATAAAATAATGCATTCCTTAGGGGAAGGCAGAACAACCCCATTTCCCACTTTAGGGGCCATAAGATAAATATTAGACAAAATGAGTTATCAATAAATATATTTAACTTTCTCAAAATGTAACATTGTGATGTCAAACCAGTGGTACAATACAAAAAAACATACACATATATTTGGCATATTCCACCAAATCAATGGCATTTCTGTGCCCAGGAAATTACATGTATAAATATGCACAAAAAAATAAAAACAGATAATATACTGCTATGAACAAATGCCGTCTCTGCTGCTCCATGCTGGACATCTGTGCTGCATGTTCCATTAAAAACACTGTGTTTGCAAGAACAGCAGAATATTTTAAGTGTTCTGTGTTAAAGCAGCTTCACACTGCACAGATATACAGACTGTAATAACAAAATCTTCTCACTATATTTACTTTCTCACTCCCGCACCAGTTAGCTCTGACCAATCAGAGGAGACAATGTGCTCATGTGGTTTATTGGTGAGCATTTTTGTGTGTTTAGGTTTATGCCTCCTGTGAAGTGAATAAACTCACCATTTAACCCGGATCATAGACTACAGGTGTGAAAACGCCCTTTTATACTCAGTAAATAAAGTTTGAGTTCAGAAATCCTCACAACCAAGCTGAGATGTTTATATAATAAAGTAACAAAAAGTTTCCTCTATATTCGATCATGCATTTTTTATTCCAGCACCCCACGTTGGCTTTATCGCCCCTTAAACATAGAAGTATTTACTAGTATTTTAATTAACACCATTAATATAAATATAGTTGCATTTCACATTTCTTCCATTCATTATTTTATTTACATTTAAATATTCACTATAAAACTAGCATCTTAAGAAGAATAAGTGCATTTATCATATTCACACTTAATCACAAAATATTGTTGTGATTAATCGGATATGCATAAGCAGAAATGTTTTTAACATAACAGAAAAGCATTTAAAATTTACTACCGACTCAGTGTAATGAATATTTTAAGATGGAAGGGAAATATGTTTTAAGGTGGAAGGGAAAGTGGGAATAATTAACGAAAAGCTTCATACTCTGGTGGCTACAGTAACTCATATAATTAGTTTTACAGTAAACTCAAATATTCATGCAGTCAATTAATACATTGATGTCTAAACTTAAAGTTAAAATAAAACTGAAGTGCATCACCTGCACTGTACTTTACAATAACAAACATATATAATGAGCCCTGCTACTCCTCTTTCTTTTTTCCCTTTCTTCCTCTCCTCCACTCAACACAAATCATAAGATGAATACAAGCCTATATCCCTCTTAAAACGACGTCCATGTCACTGCTCAGCCTTGCTATACAGTAAACTGACAAGGAAAAGACCAAACAACAAACCATCTGTTTGTGCTGCTCTGAGGACATCTAAAACAACATCACCACACTGCAGCATGGTAAACATTTTTAATTCTAGCATACTTTGTCTGTACACTACATTTTGCATTACATTATGGTGTACTGTTACGATTCCAAACAGCACTACAAAATAGCTCACACACACAATACAGTATATTATTTCTGTAATACAGAGCGATTCCTTACACAGCTCCATACACACTGACCAACTACAGATACTGTAAAGAAACAGATCAGTTAGAGGTCAGAGCCAATCAGGATTCAGCTCGTTAATGACTCCAAGGGGCTTTCCAAGGGGAGACCTGCAGCAGACTAATTAACTGCTTAATTGCTTGCAAGCTGAGTGCTGTGCTATTTCAGCATACATCATTACTGTGTGTGCATGTAATTTTCTTTAGTTTATAATGTGTGCTGTATGCAACTATAGACTAGATAAATGATGAGTTTAATCGGGATTTGTATTTGCATTATATTCCCTGTTAGTGGTGAGATTTGGTACTGCATTTATAAGTTACTTGTGCAGTTGGTAACTGATATGTTGTGACTCCTTAACCAAGTCTACCAATATAGAGCACACTTAACACGACTGGGAATAATACACTACATCACCTGACCAGATGTGCCACTGTGCACGTTGCCTAGGAGTATCAGATGCCAACACGGAAGTGCACGAGCTTGCAGCAGTCCTTGCAGAAGCAAAAAAAAACAAACAAAAAACAACATAAAACCATTGTTGGGTAAAATGGTGGGTTGAGAGACATGGTCAACATGGTCTCTACACATTATAAAAACCCAAAATTGGGTTGAAAAATGTTTCTGACCAAAGTTGCAATTCTGAGGCTAAATATCGGTTCTCAGTCCATCATACACTACAGGACTTTCATTTAATAGTCTGCTCTGACTTCACCAGAGTCTGCAGACTGTAGCCAAATAGCACAGACTCACCACAACCAGAAGTCTGGTTTGAAATCTGGCTAAAAGACAGCTTAAGCTATCTCCATCAGTCAAACTCACTGCCAATGTTTACTCTCATTTTATTCCGTCTCTGATCATAGAGATTTTAAATGAATGCTGAGTCTTTTCAGGCTGTATAAAACCTAAATTTATACTTTTTTATACTGTTTCTGCTGAAATATGCTTGTTTGCTTCCATGGCGAACCATTCATCCCCACAGTTTGCTATACAGCTTTATTCCTGGCAACCCAGAGTGTGGAAATGGGAGATGGGCAGGTTCGGTTCAGAGGCTAATGCTGCCTTCTCGTATTTTCCAGTGGAAATCTCTGATTTTTAAATAAGCCCTGAGTTTCTCAGTTGGGGGCAGTTGATGCAGACGGTTCATATTATAAACTATTTACACTTCTGTTATTGCTACAATACTTAAAGCACTTGCCTTTGAACTCTCAATTATTATTATTATTTTATTTAAATGCCCGTCCCTAGTAGCTAAGCTAACCTGCGTCTGTCTTGTAGTCCTTCTAGGATCAAAGTCTTCTCCATTTGTGGAACTCACTGCCAATATTTATTCAGTCTTTGGTCACTGGCTGAATCAGCCAACTTGCTAGCTTCTATGACTTGTGGGCCTGCTGGTGTTGTGTTTTTAAACCTGGTAACCTCAGGAGTCAGTGGCTACACTGTGCAGATTTCTGTGATGTACTGCACAGTTCTAGTAACAAAATACTGCCTTTATCTGTGCTGACAGTGACAGTGCTTTAACCTTACATACCTGTCAAGTCTCCCGTTTTGGCCGGGAACCTACCGTATTTTACTCCTCTTTCCCGCCGTCCTCCCGCATTAGTATTTTCCCGTAAATTTCCCGTATTATATTACAATAAAAATATATATATTATTGAGGAGACAGGGCACTGACCGCTCTGTGTCTCTTAACCAATCGTGGAGCCGGTTCAAGGAGAAAGTCCCGCCTTTCAGGAGAAACAGCCAATCAGCTTGCAAAGGAGGGTCAGTGTGGGGAAGCCCCCCGTCGCTGTGAGTTCAGGCAGCTAGTCGGAGCAGCTGATGTTAAAACAGATCTGGATATACAGCGATTTTTCTAAAAGAAAGGTAACGGCAGGCTAATCATGTAAACTGTGATGAGATTTTTCTGATAGCTGCTTAAAAATACTCGTCTCCGAAATAAAACACACAGATTAAACCTTTTAAAATAAAAAAATTACAGCTTGTGACTCAGTTTAACTAGAAATGTGGAGAGGACCGAAATTAACTGAACTGATCAGGGGTGGAGTGATCAAAAGAAAGAAGTATTAATTAAAAATTATTAATTGTGTAGGCCCCTTAGGACTAATTTTAGTAAAAGCTCATGATACTATTTTTAGGTCACCTACAGTCATTTTGCAGAATTTGTGCACCCCTTGTTCAATTTTAAATCTATTATATAAATAAAAAATATATTATATAAAAGAGTGCATTTATGCCAAAAAATACATGAAATCTTTTTTTTTTGGCCCAACCACCACCCCCCCTCTTCGGAGGACAATTAATACTTTATTTTTATTTATTTATTTATTTATTTATTTATTTTTATTTTTTATTATTATTATTACTATTATATATATATATATATATATATATATATATATTTTGTGTGGATATAGTTGTGGGAGTTCAGGGTTGGAAGGATCGGAGTGTGAGGTACAGGAGGGGGGTACAAGAAGAAGAAAAAAAAAAAAAAAAAAAAAAAAAAACTAAACAAAAAACAAACAAACAAAAAATAATAATAATAAAATAAAATAAACATAAAATAAACAAACATACATATATACACATACTCACATATCTAACTATACATATGCTTATACATATACACACATACATAAATATACATACATATTAATACATACACACACACGCACAGTTACTTCTATTCTATTGTGTTTTGCAAAAATATGTCATGTGTTACGGATTATGTCATGAAATGCCTACCACAATGGAGGCAAGAAACCGCCACCATGCCCCTGCGATCCAGAGGCAGATAGGGAAGAACCCAGTGGACCCAGCCCATTAGGAGCCCAGAAGACCCGCGGCCACACATCCCGATGGTAACCATGTGCACACCCCAGATGAGGACGGGGGAGACTCCAGACGAAGCCCCCATGGCAAAGAGCAAGAGTCCAGAGAGCCAAAGGAAGCGAGCAGCCCACCCCCCCGGCAGGCCAGCACCCCCTGCACGAGCCGAGCATGCGGCCCCCGAGATCCCAAGCACCCGGGAACAGCCCGACACCCGGCAGGCCCCCCCCCCACGCCAAGGGGGCCCAAGCCACCCCCAGGCCACGGTCACCAAGGGGGCGGGCCAGAGACCACATTAGGGCATCCGGCCACGCACCCATGGACCCACGGACGCCCACCCCCCCAGGAACGGCAGTGACGATCGGCGGAGAGCAGCGTGGAACGGTAGGGAGGGCAAAAACCCGCCCTACGCAACCATGTCCCACAGGTTGTCCATGCTCAGTCAGCCCCAAACCCAGGACCAACTGTTCACGCACACATGCACATTCACACACCCGTCACACACACATCCGTCACACATACACCCGTCGCACACGTGCACATTCACTCACAGACCAGTCACACACACCAGTCACGCACACCAGTCACACACACAGAACATACATAAACACCTAATGCGGGCATGCGGGCACCAGTACCGAGCCAGCGGCAACCTAGGGAAGCAGCCAGCCTGGCCCCGAACAACCACCCGACCCACACCCCAGGCAGGGTGCACGAAACCAGGGTGTGAGAAGACCTGACCCCCCTCCTCCCCCCACCCAGCATGTTGCAGTGATATGAATGTGTATAATGAGAAGAATGAATGAAAGCTACAGTGCTATTAAAATTGGAGGGACAGCTGTAATATGAGAACTGAATAACAGCACCCAACCACACTGCCCCCCCAAAGGCCCTCAATGTCTAAAATGCGAAAATAAAATTGAGGAGCAGGGAGCACCTGCCCCCCAAAACCCTATGTGTAATATGATGTGTGTAAGCTGTATGATGAGTTTGTATGTGTAATGCGATGTTAGACTGAGTAGGAGTCGGGGAAGGGCCAGGAAAGGACCGAGGGGCAGAGGACTACATTACATTACATTACATTACATTTGGCAGACGCTTTTGTCCAAAGCGACTTACAATAGTCAAGTACAATGTAAAATAAGTTTAAAGGAAAAACATCTTTGGACAGGGATAAAAGGAGGACAAGGGGAG